>NC_136756.1:8203729-8803729 GCF_936440315.1 Barbus barbus
AACTGATACGACACATTCCCTGATTTTAATATCTGAAGAAACATCTATGTGTTGAATCACCCAATAATAAAATGTGACATTCTGTAGTTGTGTCTCATATTCATCTTTTAATCATATTTCTAAATGTCTTTACTCCACAGCCAACAGAGCAATTTTGTCTTTACTGTTCCAATACTTTTGGAGGGCACTGTGTGTGTGTGTATCCTTTACAGTTTGATAAAAGCACATTTTAGAGTAAATAAACAATATAAAAATTAAAAAATCCAAAAGAAAAAAATGATTAGCTCTTTTAACCAAAAGACATGGACACTCTTTTAACCAAAAGACACTGTCTTTGGGAAAAACACGCACCAGAAATCAAATTAGGAACAAGTATTAAGAAATGAAAAGAAAAGTAAATAAAATCAATTTTGATTTCCCTTCAGCTTAATGTATTAAAATCTGATGGTTGTAATGAAAGAACTCTCACCATGTAATCCTTCTGTTTCCCTTTGCATTTGACGTCACCATAACTCCCAACAGTGTCAATAGAGAAATCATCTGATAATTCACTTTCTGAAATCATCAAGCGGATCTGTAAACAACAGTGACAGAATGAGAAGTTAGAAACTTGATCAGTAAAACAGCTGAATGTTTACTACATGCTTGATGACCTTCTTCCAAACCTTGTTGTTCTGCAGAAAGTTGCGTGGCTTGAAAGAGAAGAGGAGGGGCATGTCGTAGTCCTTTGCGTGTTTGCGGTGAAGATCATCTGCCTTGTACTGTAACAGTCTGCCAGTCTTATTCACCATCCAGTACGGGGAGTGGATGGCCACCACCACCTGACCTTCCTCCTTCTTAACGTGGACAGCGATGTCCAGCTCCGGCCTCGGCTCCGTCTCCTCGTCCACTCCCAGCGAGCGGAATTTGATGAAGCTAATCTCGTCACAGTCGCTGCACAGACTGTACTTGGACTCCCAGTCCTGCTCCAGGTATCCCAGCAGCTTCAGCTCCAGAGTGGAGAAATCCATGATCGCCGTGTGGATCTGGGAGGAGTGGCCTGCTTTCAGTTCGGAAGGGGGGATATCTCCATTGCCCTGTAAACAAAACAGTTTTGTAAAATATGGAACTATAAATTAAATATCTGTTACATGCCTGAAAGTACTCTTTTTTTAATAGAAATTCCAAACTATTCTAAAGAAATTCCAAGCAGACTTGGAATTTCCTTCATAATAAAGACAGCTGTAAAATGTACAAATAACAGGATATAATACAGCATTTAAAAAAAAACAGATATTATCACAATTGTTGAGGGTTTTTTTTTTTTGGACAATTAGTTGTGGAACTGAGAAACAATTGCCAAAAATAATTGTTCAAATCATTATTTTTGTGTAAACGTTTCATTTTTATTGGATTTTAATAGTTGTGAGTTAAATGATAAAAATATCAAAATCATTTATCATTTAAAAAAATATTAATTTGTTAAACAAGCGTTAAAATTATCAGGTGAAAATAATTATTTCAAGATTTTAAAATGTGTGTCCAATACTGACAAGTAGATATTTATATTCATGTTATTGCTGATAAACAACAAATCTCCTTTATTAAAATTCTATAATATTTTGTCTGAATAAATAAATAATAAAAACATTAACAACTAAAATATAAAAAATTAAATGCTAAAATTTTATTTTAGTATGAGAAATTTATATTTATTATATATTATTATATTTTTTTTGTTGAAAGATGAAATTTCATGAAATTAATATGTGTTAAAATAAGGGAAATGAGCATGCACAGTTAAATATTCAATATCAGTTGATTTTGTAGCCAATATTAACTGAGAAAGAAAGTTAAACGTCTCTAATATCGTCAGATGGAGCGGCATTTACTACACAGAGCCGTAGATCACTGACAAGCTACGCAATATCACGTAAATAATAAAATGCAATTCATCTGCAATTATGAACGCGATATTGCGTAGCTTGTCAGTGATCTACGGCCCTGTGTATTAAATGCTGCTCCATCTGAATGCACTTGATGGAGATTTACTATTAATCACAGAACCGGCCTTACTGACGAGATGCGCATGATCATCGCATTCGATTTATCATGCAGCACTAAATCACACATATCTGACTCAGTGGAAAGGGACTGTAAGGTCTTGTATACCTTTATCTTGAAGGTGATGGGGTACGGCAGGAGGTTGCGGAGGAGAACAGTGGGCCACAGGTGCAGAATGATGGGCTTGTCAAACTCCTCCTCAGTGCTGTGTGACATCAAAGCATCTGGAACAGGAATCATGTTGACCTTCAGCATCTGGGCGCTGTCTCCATGATGATGGCAGGTTTTCTCCAGACACTCTCCGGATTTCTGAATCACCTCAGTGTAAGTGAAACCCTCGGAGCGGTCGTACTGCTCCTCGCCTTCAGTTACAGGCTGCAGGCTCAGTTCAGCTCTGCAAAATTATTATAATAATAATAATAATAATAATAATAACTGAAACTGGTCAAATATAACATATGCACAATGAAAGAATGGTTCAGGTTCATTACAAATTATAATATAATTAATATTTTAGCTTTTCATGGACATTTTTCATCCTTTCTTTCACCCTGAGATTTAAACACGCTAGTTTTTATCCATGTCAAACTTAAAGCTATAATATTAATTAAATATGAATTAATTATAAATTACAATTATTATTATACTAACAACTAAAATCAAAGCATTTTAAATGCTAAAATTAAATGAATAATTTAATAAAAAAAATGTCAATTTAGGCATCACAAAATTATAATGTAGAGCATGAAAAAAGGATATTTATTTTGAGAATTGTTGCTTTTAAAGATAAACTAAGTGAGATGTGGCAAAATTCATATAAATGTTAAAACATTTACATTTATGCATTTAGCAGACGCTTTTATCCAAAGCGACTTACATTGCATTCAAGTTACAGTTTTTACATTTTATCAGCTCTTGCGTTCCCTGAGAATCGAACCCATGACCTTGGCGTTGCTAGCGCCATGCTCTACTGTTTAAGCTACAGGAAAGCCTATGAAAAAAATGTTTGCTTCTTAAGTAAATTATTTTTTTTTTGAACAACTAGACAAAAATACTGATTTAGGAGGAGTTTTTCGGAGTGTATGTTTGTGAAAGTCAACAGTTAAACAGCGCTGGCAGTAACTGACCTGTAGGAGCCCAGCGGCACACAGAACTCCTCTGTAGGCAAAGAGATGCCCAGACACTCAGATCCCTCATAAACACGGAACGCCACCGAAAAGTGATTGATAATCTAGAAAATCACATAAAAATATGTGTAGGCTTAATGAGAAGTCTTTTTTAAAGGGAAGGGTCTGCTGTATATGTGTGTGTGTGTGTATGCGTAGGTTTTAAATATATCCACCTGGAAAGGAGAGCGAATCTTGACATATTTGCTTCCCTCAACGGTGTAAATCTGACAGACAAAGAATCGTGTGACACCAGAGTGACGGTGCATGACACTGTACATGTCCCGTCCTGTTTTGATTAGTGGGATTACGCTTGCGGTTGTGTGGCCAACTGGAGCTGCAACAGGAAAAATAAAAAAAATTGCTTTTGTCTTGCAATTTTGCAGAATGAAACTATAAAACTAAATAAACTGTGCAGGTTTAAATTAATTTCAAGTAATTAGTCACTCCTTAGTGTGACAATGGATATATTGTACATACTCCGAAAAATAATGGTTCACTGAAAAACCTTTAACATTAATAGAATTTTTCCATTCCACAAAAGTCTTTATAGTGAACAAAGTTCACTAGTTCAAAGTTCTTCAAAAACAATGTTTCTTTTAAGACCTGTTCACTGAGGGAACCCAATAATGGTTCTTCTATTGAAATGCTGTGAAAACCACCTTTTGGAAACATTATTTTTAAGAGTGTACTAGTAATTTTGTGATGTACATATATTCATAAAGGCCATGCATAAAGGTCATGGGTTGTTACTGAGTCTTACTGGGCTGTATGTAGTTTTTGGCGCTGAGGCTGGTCATGGCTGAGAATTGGTCACTGGACTCAGCGGTGAGGGTGTAGTCCATATTCAGGCTCTCCCCATCCTGGAGCTCCACCACACGATTTTTGGACTCTTTACCGATGGGTCTAAACACGTCGCTGTGCAGCACTGACAATGGCAAACCCAAATGATTCTTCACCACAAACGGAGCCTGGTCTGTTTGAAAGCACTCAGCGGTCTGCTTTGTGGCCTCTGCAAATGCCTGCAAACCAAACAGAAGAAACCACTCGTCTGTAACATTTGACAAAGAACGACAGCCCGTTTCAACACTCTCCAATCATCTCAATCTCTTACCGTTCCTAGATTGCTGAGCATGTGGAGGCCGCACTTGGAGAGGGTGACATTAAGCTGGTCTTTACTTGTGAAGCTGATGACCGTTTTATAGTCAGGCACACTGCCGTCCACCTCATCAGATACTCCAGAATATGATACTGGCTTCTTCTTCATCTGTAGACATAACATTATTTGTTTTTTGAACTCGTGAAAAGTTCTGTCAGTAACAGGTTAGGCATGAAATGAAAGGTAACCTTCATTGCTAGAGTCCATGGTCTAAAGCCATCTTTTTCCTCATCGTCCAGCGGCTCCAACAGTGGTTCCCATAAACCCATCATCTCATTATAATAATTCACCTATGGGAAACAAACAACTCGTTACAGGATACAAAAAAACTGGACAGAGTATCAATCGATAGACATTTTTTTCAGTGCCTCACGCCATGAGAGATGTCAAAATGGTGCGAAGGTTAAAAGTAGAATTTGCAAGACTAGCAAAGTAGTCCAAATGGTTCTGACACTATTTGACACTGGGACTCTGCAGACTAGATAAAAATGCTCCAGAAATGTAAAACTGTGTGTCATTTTCTTTGTATAACAACATGTAACAGGAAAAAATGTTATGGAATTAAATTAAACTAAATGATTTCGATTAATTGTGCAGCCCTAGCCAGGAGTACTTGATTACTCGTGTCATGCCTATAAGCAACTTTGGATAAGCATTTCTCAAATGCATAAATGTAAATCAATCACGATAACTCTCAGAATAGTTCTAGCATGTTAATGTATATTACAATGTTAATATATTTGGTCTTTGTGCACTAGATTTGCTACACACAGCTGCTGTAGAGCAAGTATGGACACACTACTGTCAATAGATACTCAGACACACTTCTGTGAGTATGTAAGATATGCTGCTGCATGAATATGCATACATAAATCCAGTAGCAGCTCTAGACAGGTGGTGCTGGGGGAGGTGGAGGATTTCAAAGGAGCTCAAATAGCATGCTGCAGGATAAGTTTACAGTAAACACTAAACCAGACTATTTAAATGTTGAGCAAGCAATCTCAACAGATGCAGAATCTGCCAAATGAGCTTATGTTATGTAATAAATGATGTGATTGCCAGCAGACAATCAGCCTGTCAGCCTGTGCTATCTAGAGTTTCATGAACTGGATATGAGTACAATGCATTACAATATCCTCTGACCTCCAGGTCCAGGTGACAGTGCAGGTTAATGAGAGTACTCCAGTTTTTCACGTCTCCCTGGAACGAGGCTTTGGCCAGCAGCATGGGCACAGTGCGATGGCCCACTCCGGCCTCCAGCGTCAAGCAGATGGAGTGGATGTTCATTTTGAGAGACTCTCCATGAGGAACGAGTGGAATGACAGACCGGGCGACTTTCTCTTCTTCCTCCTCCAGGAACCAGAGCTTTAGGTCTCGCAGGTTGCGACGTTCCCACAGATCCTGTGGCACGGGACTCTCCAGCTCCTCTGGCGTCTCGGCTGCAGGGCTCAGTGCTGACTGAATGGTGATAACGGTGTTTATGATGATGGGAGACACCTTAGAGAACAGGAAAAGAGTAGATTTTTTTTAAATGATTTTACACCCTTTTACTGACCCTCAGAATAAAAAAATAAACAGGTTTGTTGCTATACCTTTAAGTCACTAAGATTTCAAAATATGAAATGATCACAATTTCACATGTTCAGCCTCACCTTGAGCGTGAGGGAGCTGATGGACAGCTCGATGGTCTGAGGCTTGGAAGGCGACTGGTTGCTCTGGAAGAACACCTGACAGGGTTGGAGCACCGTCGTTACGTTGTGCTCCCGCTTCTCTCGCAGGAGCGGACATGCCACCACCTTCAGGTCTGAAATGGCGGCTGTCATCGACTGACCGCTGGGCTCGCTCTTCATCACCAGCTCACACTGCGTCGTCATAACGAGAGCCGGAGCTTCAGCGCGTGTGAGGTCGGCCACAAAAACGATCTCAGGATTCTTTACCACAATGTTCATCTCAGTTTTGGCAATCACTGGCACAGCAGGAACTGCTAGCAAAGGAAAAACACACTTGATTCACCATTGATAGAATTTTCGATCATTTATGACACTATGCTTCCCTGACATTGACAATTTTCCGGCATTCCATGTTTTCACTCTTATGCGGTATGGGGGCGCTATTATTTGTCTTTCACATTTCGAATTAGAATCTCAGGAACAAAACGCTGCTTTTATCAAGTGTTGTTAAAGTGCCCTTATTATGCCATTTTTAAGGTTGCTAATATTGTTTTATGAGTCTCCTAAAACAGGTTTAGATGCATCCAAGGTCAAAAAACTGTTTAGTTTTCTCCAAAAATAGCTTTAATTTTACCTAATTTCTAAATGATTCCTAAACGACTCGTACGAAGCAGTTTGAAGAATCAGTCTCTCTAAACCCCTCCTTTCTGTGAGCACTCGCTGCTGTGATTGGTCAGATGGCACAGTCCTTTGTGATTGGTCTACCGCATATAGCGCGAATGACAGCCATGGATGGACATTATGCAAATGCGTTACTTCGTGACGTACAGTCGTAACAGAATAAGATTTGAATTCCTAATGACTCGTTTAGGCGATTGCAAGCCGACTCTTTTTTGATAGACAATAACTTTATATATCGTGCACTTTCGGCTTCACAACTTTGCAGAAAGTTTATGTTCACATACGTCTACATGACACTGCATGAAAGGTAATATTTGAAAAGGCATAACAGGGGCACTTTAAAAAGAATGCATTAAGCTAGAACAACATGTTTTTCTGTTCTGTTCTTTCATTTGAAATCTTGTCTGTTCAAATATTCAGACAACAAAATGATGAAAAAACTGCTAAACTATCTTAAGTCTAATAACACAATCTTGAAGATGACCTGTCTTTATCAAGGTGGTACTGAAGTGCAGTCACTAACCTGGGTCTTTAGATGAACTGGCGGGTTTGTTGTTTTTAGGGGTACTAGAGAAGCCGTCTGCCATAGCTTTGAGAAAGACATCAGCTACTGTGAGCAGGAACTCCACACTGGCACACAGATAGATGTCCTGAACCAGGGTGTCCAGCACGGTGCCGTCCCGGCCTTGTCGGTAGCTCATGTCTACCATCACATCGCCTTCCCTGCCCTGACGCATTGCCACCATCCTAAAGCAGCATGAAATTAGAGAAGAACACAGTTACTTCAAATTTAGTGACTGAACGATGAACGTCATTTACCATAAGGATGCAACTAACAAATTTTAATAATCGATTAATTAGTTGGTTCTTTTTTCGATTAACTGTATGTGCAAGCATATACTGCAAAAAAAGTTACACTATTAGTGCTTTCCAATAAAGATGTTCTCCATGCACAGAGCAAAGAAACAAATAACCAATATCAAAATAATTCAATTATTATTGATTTTATCAATTAGTTGTTGCAGCCATGTACAGTAGCAGAAAATGAGCAATGATTCTAGGGTCAAGTGTATGGGGATGACATAAAACATTTGTAGACATAAAACACGATTTAACACAAACTGGAGCATTTTAGTGGGTCGTGATCTGTGTGCAAACTACCTGGATGTGATCATTTTCACCCTCTGTCTCTTGTCATCCAGCAGACAGTTTGTAAGTTTGAGGGAGGCTTTCATGGAGCTGTCAGAGAACATGTTCACAGTGGTGGAGATGGTGCCCAATGTGAACTCTGCCAACTTCAAACTCTCATCACGGGAGTCTGATAACTGGATCTGTACACAAACAGACTGCAAAATCTGAACCAGAACACTAAATATTTAAACCTGGTTTCACATGTAATCATTACACTCTCATCTACAATGAATTGAGTGTATTATGTCACCTCGTTGTTTGGGCTGTACAGGACCAGTGTCATGGAGTCAAACTTGAAGTTCAGTTTCAGAGTGTTCTTTAGTTTGCCTGTTTTTTGGGCCTCCACCACCGCTGCGGTCACAACAGTGTTCCCTACAACACAATAAATACTGCTTAAGCACAAAAAAAAACATGTTCACTCCAAGACATCCAAATCCTGAATTGGGAAATGTGTTTATATTAATAAATACATGAGTAATTCTGTGCTAATTATTACAAAAATGGGGGGGGGGCTTAATTCAACTTTTAAATAAAACTTTTGCAACTTCTGACTATTATTTTAAACTATTCACAATTATGGTATACATTTTAGAGAGTGAGGTTTTTTGGAAATAAATAAATTACATATTTTTAATACCACAGATGGAATCTATGGTTAAAATTCTAAATAATTACATAATTTAAAATATTGCATTATACAGTATAAAAATATTATATGCACGTGTATACATCTCATGATAATGAGTAAACAATGTTATACAGTGTTTCTTTGTTATTTTGTAAAAAAAAAAGGTAAAAATGCTGTGACATTTACATGTATAAGGCTTGATGTGCATTAAAAGTGAGGCTGTCATTAAAACCATTATTAAATTAAAATGTATTTTAAAATATATTGTTAAATCTTTAAATATACAATCAAATTAGTGCTGTCAAACGATTAATCGCGATTAATTGCATTCAAAATAAACGTTTTTGTTTACATAATAAATATACACAGCACACACATATATTATGTATATATATATATATATATATATATATATATATATATATATATATATATATATATATATATATATATATATATAAATATAAAAATACAAACACATACATGTATATATTTAAGAAAAATATGTTATGCTTATATATTAAATATATAATTTAAATCATAAGAATATAAATGTATATGCATGTTAGATCTTTCCCAAATATATGCTGTATGTGAGTGTATGTATATATACACATAATAAATATACACAGTACAGCACTAAATCAAGTACATTTACATTGTGAGAAAAATAAGTTCTGTTTCTTTTTTTTGTAAAAATAAATATAAATAAAATTTATAATTCCAGTGACATTATTTACAGCACTTTGTGTAGAATAACCCTAAATTAATGCTTAAACGGTAGGATATCCAAAGACACAGAAAGTACACAGAAAGTATGCTTGATACATTAATAACCAATAAAGCTTTATGTGTGTGTATTTTATACCTCCAGAACTCTGAGAATCCTTGGTAGAAATCGTGTCTCCTTTATCAGAGCTGGATGGAGCTGGAGGAGCTTCAGAAGTCTCAGACAGATTCTCACTTAGAGTCTTCAGCACTATAGTTAGGTCCTCCTGACTCAAGATTAGCTGCAAAAAATGCACATTAATGTTAGCTGCAATATTCCCTACACCTAAAGTCAGACATAGAAACAAACACAAACAAGCACTTACACTCATGGGTTTGAGATGTGCATTAATCTGGATGTCAGGTACGCTGTGATACCAGGTGGCAGAAAGATTGCGTTTGATTGACAAGTCCATGTTGACTGGTTTGACTAACTGAATCTCACTCCTAAACTGTCCATCAGTGAATGTGGTCCTGGGATAATAAATAAATATTATAAACATCATTAATCAAACAATGGAAATATAATTTCAGGGCTGATAAATCACATTAATTAATTCATTCATCCACTGATGATGATGAAGTAAATTTATCCAAAAATACTGAACTAACCTGTACATTTTAAGATCACTCAGTCCCACAGCCATGATGTCCATGACAGGGGGAATCTTGGTGTGTGTTAGAGAGGAGACAATTTCAAAGTGGTTCTTTACAGTCACTAAACCCAGATCTACCACAATGACATTGTGGGAAACAGAGGATTGTGGGAGGAAGACAACCGGAGCTTTGATGTCTACATCCAGGGAGATACGTGTGCTTCTCTCTGCCAGCTCCAAAACCCCTGTAGCTGCTTTCTCTGCTGCCTGGGCCGTCACCTCTGCTAATGCATTTTTAGCCTCCTGGAAATTATTAATAAATGCCTGAGGAGCAAAAAATAAAGAGAGGAAGAGAGAGACCATTAGTCAGATAAATATATGATAAAATAAATGCAAACAGAGGCTAATAAAATAAAAAAGGAAGTCACATGATCCTTCCCATATTTGCTGTGACACTTAAATATAGGGTAAACAATATATACTGAAAAACAAGTGAAATAAAAATAAAATAAATTAATGAAAACAACTACGCAGCAATTTGTTTCTATTAAGAAACTGTAGGTGATCCCCAAGGTTCGGTTCTAGGCGCTCTCCACATTTTAAATACATATAGTATTTATAGGTGCAACAAAATAAAAATTATTATTGCAATTTTTTTTCAACTAACTTTCGTTGTATAGGAAAAATGGTAGATGCAGTGGTAAATGAGAAATGAACACTTACCAGGATTGAGGACACAAACTTGTTGAGGAAAATAACTTGAATGCAGCCCACAGTCAAAGTTACACTGGTGTCCACAATGTGCATGTCTGAGTAGGCGTCGCCCTCTGTTGCATCCACATGGTTCATCATGCGGAAATCAAACACCTCCTTATCCGCGATGGACACTGCCTATATATCATCATCATTCCATCATTAGTCTAAATCAATTCCATCTCACATTCTCACCGTTTTATGCATGATACAAAAAAATAAATAAAAAAAAAGTTAAAAAAATCCCAATACTTTTTTTAGCTCAAAGTCCGTAAGTTGGTACTAATGTGGCAGCATTTTTTTCTTGCATCAATTTAAATATACAATTATACATGTACATTTTTTAAAGAATTGTATAATCTAATAAACAATACTGTTAATTTGGCCCAACTAAACAGAAAATGTTAATCAAACATGAAATTGTTTGTTTTGTAGTTAAAAGCCTTACTTTATTGTTTTTTTTATTATTCTAACACAATTAAACACTTTATAAATAAACACAATATAAAAATGTGTGCTGGTTCTCCATTGTGTCAATTTAGCTCCTATTCTATGATTTATTTATCCTTGAAAGTAAAACACTTTCTACCTTTTTATATAGTGCCTCTTTGTCGCAATCCAGAATTACAATGTTCTTCAGGTTAGCCAGAATCTCTACGGACTTCTTCTTCATCTGAACTTCAGAAACCAGCCCTGGTGTAAAAGAGAACATGCAGTACTGTAACATATTCCAACTAAACTTTATTGTGGTTATTACACAAATGTGTATTACCCTCTATGCTGATCTCAGAAATCCTGGCTTTCTCTCCTCTTATGAAGACCTTCAGACAGCTGAGGTCTGCTCGGATGTGCAAATTCACCACATCCTCAAACTTTGACTTCTTAGAGGCTGAAGAACAAGCCAATTATATGAGATTAAAATTATATCATGACAAATCAAAAGATGAACCACACAAAATGAATTTTCTTACAAGATTTCTTGGTAACAGTAGAATCCTCTATTTTTGCCTCCTCATCTTCCTCCTCTTCCTCCTCCTTGGGTAGGACGGGTTGCTCCTCTTGTGCCTCTTTCTTCAGTGGTGGGAGGAGGTTATTCAGGAAATTTATGGAGTTGATGAGTGCCTCAGTGTGCAGGTGCACATCCAGTGAGGAGAAATTCACCTGGTGCAAAGACCATAGTTTTAGAGTGCAGTTTATAAGCTTTCTGCACTGTTTGCCTCACATTAGCTGTAGAGAAATTCTGAGCTCTGATTTTTGAAGAAGCTTACCTTGATTAATTTCTCTGTGTTTTTATACATAGTTTTAAAATCTGGTGCATTTTTGTCCGCCTGAAAAAGAATAGAGTACTATTAGAATAGTCCTATGTATCGGACTGTGCTGATACAATCATATCAGTGTTATTTTGTATCACTGACATACTCTTATAGTTTTTTTTCCTTTTTTTATATTTTAATTTCACTTAATATACAGGGTGGGCCATTTATATGGATACACCGTAATAACATGGGAATGGTTGGTGATATTAAAGTCCTGTTTGTGGCACATTAGTATATGTGAGGGGGCAAACTCCTCAAGATGGGTGGTGACCATGGTGGCCATTTAGAAGTCGGCCATCTTGGATACAACTTTTGTTTTTTCAATAGGAAGAGGGCCATGTGACACATCAAACTTATTGGTAATGTCACAAGAAAAACAATGGTGTGCTTGGTTTCAACGTAACTTTATTCGTTCATGAGTTATTTACAAGTTTCTGACCACTTATAAAATGTGTTCAATGTGCTGCCCATTGTGTTGGATTGTCAATGCAACCCTCTTCTCCCACTCTTCACACACTGATAGCAACACCGCAGGAGAAATGCCAGCACAGCCATCCAGTATCCGTAGTTTCAGGTGCTGCACATCTCGTATCTTCACACCATAGACAATTGCCTTCAGATGACCCCAAAGATAAAAGTCTAAGGGGGTCAGATCGGGAGACCTTGGGGGCCATTCAACTGGCCAACGACGACCAATCCACTTTCCAGGAAACTGTTCATCTAGGAATGCTCGGACCTGGCACCCATAATGTGGTGGTGCACCATCTTGCTGGAAAAACTCAGGGAACGTGCCAGCTTCAGTGCATAAAGAGGGAAACACATCATCATGTAGCAATTTCAAATATCCAGTGGCCTTGAGGTTTCCATTGATGGTGCACCACCACATTATGGGTGCCAGGTCCGAGCATTCCTAGATGAACAGTTTCCTGGATTGGTCGTCGTGGGCCAGTTGAATGGTCCCCAAGGTCTCCCGATCTGACCCCCTTAGAAGAGTGGGAGAAGAGGGTTGCATTGACAATCCAACACAATGGGCAGCACATTGAACACATTTTATAAGTTGTCAGAAACTTGTAAATAACTCATGAACGAATAAAGTTACGTTGAAACCAAGCACACCATTGTTTTTCTTGTGACATTACCAATAAGTTTGATGTGTCACATGGCCCTCTTCCTATTGAAAAAACAAAAGTTGTATCCAAGATGGCCGACTTCTAAATGGCCACCATGGTCACCACCCATCTTGAGGAGTTTGCCCCCTCACATATACTAATGTGCCACAAACAGGACTTTAATATCACCAACCATTCCCATGTTATTATGGTGTATCCATATAAATGGCCCACCCTGTATTTTTTTATATGCCTATATACAGTAGTTTTGTTTTGCTTTAAAATGTTAGTTATTTTAGTACTTAAACTAAATTAAAGTAAGAAATGTTGCCTTGGCAACTAGATTAAGTAAATGTGTTTACATTTTTTTATATTTTATTTTACTTCAGTTAATGTTTATTTTAAGCAATGAAATAATATATAGAATAAATAATAAATTGATATTATACATTCATTTGCTTGACTGAGAACAGAACTGTAATTAAGATGAGTCATGCATAACGTCATGCATTAGCTCTAATTTTGTGTCAATGTTTGGCTTATTAAAGCTAAAATTATAAAATGGCCTTCATAAAGGCGGTATCCCACTAGGCTTTTAACACCCACCAGCTGAGACCCAGCCAAAACCAAGTAAACTCTGCCAGAGAGATTTGCTTGGATGCTTCACAATGTACAGAATCATTTTGATGCTGCTTAAACAGCCCTTATACACATACCTGGATCCAAAGAAGAATCACACGTAAATATGATCAAGCAAATTTACCTTGACATACTCCAAAGTAAGCATATCTTCCTCAGTATTATCCAGAGTGGTGATAAGGTGAACTTTCTTGTCCTCAGAATCTTCACAAAAATACACAAAGAGCTTATAACTTTTATGTTTAAATACAGAAATCATTTTTTTTTTCTTATTATGATCAATGTTGAAAACAGTCGTGCACTGCTTAATATTTTGTGGAAGGCAAGATAGAATGTTGAAGAATCTTGATGAATAGAAAGTTTGAAAGATCAGCTTTTGCTTGAAATAGAAATGTTTTGTAACATAATAATTGTGTTTTGATCAATTTAACGCATCCTTGCTAAATAAAAGTAGTGCAGGGTAGTGTGTGCAATGCACTTACCCAAGTACTCTGAACACACAAGGCAGATCTCACGCAGGAAGGTGTATGATGACATATCAAAGGTACGAAGTTTGAGTTCTGTCCCTAAGCCATCAATGAACAGATGCAGAACGCTCTCTTCCTGTCTGCCTGACAAGCGACAGAGCTGAACGGAAAGCTAGAGGAGAACAAAGGAGGGAAAAATGTCACTTTGACTAAAGAAGCCTTTATCATCTCTATAAGGAAAAAAAAGTATATTTTAAATATAACATATTTAATATAAGTATATTTAATAATTCAAAAGTTATAATTCAAAAGTTTAAATATAATAAACAAGGGCATAATCAGACCTTGTTGATCTCAAATGTCAAGAGGAACTCGGTCATGTTCTTCTTGGGGTCTTTGCGCACCATGGACAGACGCTTATCAGAGGCTGAACCTCGAAGAGAGTCGGACGAGGCCTCAAAGAACGGCAGATCCTCAATCGGTGAACTAGGGGCATCGAAGAACAACTCCTCCTCTAAAATAATCAAAGGCACTGTTTTATTGTCATAAAATATAGAGGACTACTCTATAAATCAAATATTATCACTGATGTTCAGAGAAGACGTGGCACTCGGTCATGCAAATGCAACTCTATCTCTCTGTTAACCTGCCTGTAAGAAGGTGCGTCTGACCTGAGCCATATATGATGGATGCACGCAGGTCATCTATGGCTGGTCTTCGAGGGGTGAGCAGAGGTGTGTTCCCTCGTTTGGAGGCCTAATGTTAAAAAAATAAATAAATAGATAGATAATATCACAGCTGCAAGAAAAAAAAACAATTCTCAACAACATTGGTGGATAAATGCAAGCAAAATAGAAATATGTCCTAATAAATCAGATCTAAATTTATCTGAATCAAATCTCCTTGTGAATTGATTTGGCAAATTTCTATTGATAAACGATCAAATAAATTTTAAATAAATAAAATAAAAAAAAGTTAATGATTTAAAAAAAAAATCATTAAAAAGAAAGACTAAAAGTAAATTGACCTTCGGATTTTAAGAATTGTGAGAATACTGAAATCGTTCAAATGAAGGCCGGCAGAAATTGGGGAAAAATATATTTTAATTAGCTTTAATATTTGAAATTATAGGCATGAGATGATAACTGTGACTCCATATCGGACAGGGTTGTTATTGTTGACTAAAACAATTAAAAATAAAATTATATAAAATAAATCTGAAAAAAAATCTAGTATAAATATTAGATGAAAAACTTAAATAAAATGAGTTGGAGTTGAAGTAAAATTACTAAAACTAAAATTGCTAAAGCTAAACAGAAATATAAAAAAACTAAAATTTTAAATAAAAAATAATAAATTGCTAAAATAGAAAATATTAATAAAAAGCTAATTCAAAATATTAATAAATAAATTAATAACATTAAACTAATAATAATAAACAATATAGTATATTATAAATAATACTAAATTACAATGACAGCAGATTAAGTTTTAGTTCCTGATTGCAACATTTTAAAGTCTACTGACAGCCTTGTTGTTTATTGCATAATATATTATTTTATTTCAGCAATATAATTAAATTTCAATAATCCATACTCATCATTTGCTGCATTAAATTGTATTATTTACAGCTGAACATTTAAGAACCCAAAAGTGACAATGACAGTCTATATCTATATTTGTCTAGGAAGACAGACACACCCATAAGCATTCTTATAATTACCTTGGGTGTAACTTGTGGCACCCTAATCTGGGACGCCGGGCGACTCTCAGGAAGTGGAATGCTGCTGAGCAATGCCAGGACACCACGCACTTTATCATCAGAGATACGCAGAGACAGCAGAGGGAGCTCACCGTATATCTTAAACCTGGAAAAAAAAAAAACATTAGATACAAAAATTGAATACGTAATGTGTAATGCACAAAACAGTTCAATCACACGCACACCAGAAAGAAAATGTTCTGCTTACTTGGGCATTCGTGGGTCTGTCACCACCATGGCTCTGCTGAAGACCACCTTCAGGTCGACAGGTTCCAGGATGTGAAAATCAGACCGTCTCAGTGGACGAGCCCACTTCCAGTCACCACCTGATACCACACACAGCATACCTGTATGTAAAACCCTGTAAAGTCTACATTATATCAAGCATTGTGCAAGTCTGCGCACCTGCTTTGGTGTAGAGGAACTGTAAACTGCTCAGCTGGACATCAAAGCTGTCGTAAGCTCGAGACATGATGTCCTCTATAGTGCTGCTGCCCACAGACAGCTGAGGCAGGTCGGCTCTGCTCTGACTGGACATCTACAAACAACAAACACACACTTTAAGCCAATGAAACATTATCATCCCCTCATTTTTTTATAATATAAAAGGCAACCATATATTTTTATTAATAAAACATTTATTTTGTGCAAGAAATATGTATTTAATATGATAAAATGATGACAAAACTATATGTAGATATAAATGTCACATGATTTGTGACAAAAATGATCAAAAACCAGTACGCAAGTTACCAGTCCTAAAATACATTTTTATTTATTTATTGATTTTATTTTTAGTGGACCAGTTAATCACCCCATGGGGGAGCTGGACCAAATTTGAAAAGCTCTATTTTGCCAACTTTGAACACCGAGCTTTGGCAGTTTGCTGGATTTTTTTCCCTTCTCTTAGTCTTGATTTAAAAACAAGTATGACTCATTGGGGAAACAATTCCCAAGAAACAAGCATTTCACATTCCTTTCAATCTTTCTGTTTGTTGTTTTACCTGATATAAATTCTTTGAAGCACTTCACTGAAACCAAGCTTATTAAAACTCACGTCAAGTATGATGTAAAATAATAAAGAACCATGTGCGCTCACAGTAACATGTTATTACCTGGAAATGACCCAAATCCAGAATAGCAAGGTTGTGTTTGGGGTCATAAAAGCCATTTTCTGGCACAATGACATATGAAGCCATGAGGTTTATCTTCAGATCAAGAACCTTCTGAGTCTCAATGACGTACATGAGTCCTGTGCACAATGAACAGTACTATTTTAGTACAAGCTACTATTTTATACCCACAGATTATAAAATGCACAGATTTGAAAAAAGAAAATCAATTTAAATCAACCAAAAATCAATTTACGTCTTTTTTTTTTTTTTTTTTTTTTACAATAAAAGGTGAAAATCTGCATTTATGAGAGTTTTTTTTTTTTTTTTTTTTTGGCTGAGCCACACTGCACCACCAATTCTGGAAAGGAAAGCATGTAGCAAACAAATATATGCCTTGTGAATCCGCACACACCTGTGGAGGTCTTGTCTCTGAACTGCTCCAGCTTCATGAGGGTGGCGTTGGTCAGTTCATCCAGCTGCAGGTCTTTTGGAGGCATGAAGAAAGCTGCCATACTGTTCACGGTCATCTACAAAAATAACAAACAACACTTAATATCCATTATCCATTCACAGCATACAGCAGGGTTTCTCAAATGGGGCTTGTGTTGGAACTGCAGCGGGCTTGTGAGTAATTATTCATATCATACAAACGTAAAATGAAAACAATAAAATAAATAAAGCGGTCTGCACATGGCTTAGCATGATTATCAAACCCAAAAGGCTTTGATGCACTCTAATGCACTGTGTGTGTTCATTTATGTCTCCTGATTCAGTGTTTTCAGTGTTTCAGAGCGGCTGGATTTACAGTAAATGCTGCTCCACACAAACATCATCTCTGCATCTGCTGTTAGTTTGAGTCACTTAAAACGTGCATTTGTGAACGCAACATGGGCCAGGACCCATTTTATTGACTACCTTTAAAGAGACTTTCCTGCAGTTTTCCCCAAAATAAAACCTTAGGAATTTAACATTTGAAAGTGAATAATTTGACTATTTGAATATTTTTTTTGCTATACAGTACAATTGTATTATTACAGTTGTAATATGTCTTTTTCAGTCTTTGTTTGTTTATAATTAATGTAAAATTAATAAAAAATAATCATAATTCTACTTTCCGGATAATTCTACTGGCATCAGATTGTGGCAGATTAAATATTACTTGCTGCTGAACTATGTAGACAGAAAATAAAGACATTTTCAAATTAAGATTAAGTGTTTATCAAAAAGCAATTCAAATTGCTATAGCCATATATGATAATATGTATGACAATATTCACAATATAATTTTTTGACCAAATTGTGCAAATGTAATTAAATATATGGTAACACTTTAGAATAGGGAACACTTATTCACTATTAAGTATGACTTTTCCCTCAATAAACCCCTAATTTGCTGCTTATTAATAGTTAGTAAGGTAGTTGTTAAGTTTAGGTATTGGGTAGGATTAGGGATGTTGAATAAGGCATTAATATGTGCTTAATTACTATTAATAAATGGCTAATATTCTAGTAATATGCATGCTAATAAGCAACTAGTTAAGAGACCCTAAAATAAAGTGTTACCAAATATTTTAAAAAAAATATTTTTTACATGCATTTTTCTAGTCATGGAGACATGCTCCCTCACACTCACAGCATCATAGATGATCTCTAGAGGTTGGGACTCGATGTGGAGTCTCTGGTCCGCACTCGCGTCCAGTGGGTTCGTCTCAAACATGACGTTCAGTAGAGTCAGAGTCATATCTTTCTTCCCCTCCAAATGACGTGGAGACAGCAGGATGGGGGCCGACTTGCCTCGTGGGAGACCAGACACTTCAAACGATGACAGCAGAGCAGAGATCCTGACAAGTAAAACATTATGTCACACAAACGCATGCTCTGGGTTACAGGAATTCAAAAAGGAAGTCTATGTGGCAAGACATTCTGGAGGGTTAAAAGCCAAATGTGCAACTTGTATTTCTTGTGCACATCATGTGAAAGTTACAGTAAGATTTATTCCAGTGCAGCATCTTGCTCCATCAACTTTCATTGTGAATGCATTACTGTAAATGAGTTTTGTGCTTGTTTCACAATTAAGGAACAAGTTAAAAGTATTTATCAACAGCAAGTGTGACACTAAGTTGTATCAAACACAGAAAATAAATAAAAGTGGCAGAGATGAGTGGACTTGAGAAGGGAACACAGTACTTTATTGCTTGGGCCGCAGGTCTTTGAGTCAGCATGGCTTTCAGATCAATGACAGACAGCTTGATTATCTCCGCCTTCTCTCGGCTCTCTTTGATTGACAGAGACAGGCGATTAAGCTGGAACTGTATCTTCATATTTTCAAACTGCAAACAAAAATATAAGTCAGGGGTGTAATGCTTTACATGAACCTAAAGATGTACAGTTTCAATGGACTGGAATTTCTTGCTTATACAAGAAGGCTAAAATTACTTCTACTGTTCAGTTTGGGATCGGTAAAAATTTTTATTTTTATTCAGCAAGGATGCATTCAAATTGATTATAAGTGACAGTAACAACATTTATAATGCCACAAATGATTTATATTTGAAATAAATGCCTCTTTAGCATCTTCAGCATATTAGAATGATTTCTGAAGGATAATGTGAGACTGAAGACTGGAGTAATGATGCTGAAAATTCAGCTTTGATCACAGGAATATATATATATATATATATATATATATATATATATATATATATATATATATATATATATATAGGTAACACTTCATAATAAGGTCCATTAGTTAACATTAATTAATGCATTAACTAACAATGAGCAATACATTTTTTGTGGTTTTAATATTTTTAAATGTTAATTACTAAAAGTTCAACATTCATAGTTAGTTCATGTTAGCTCAGGACAGGTCCAATAATTAATATTAACAGATACAACAACAAATTTTAATAATGAATTAGTAAATGTTAAAACCAAGATTAATAAATACTTTAACCAGTTAACAAATTGAACCTTACTGTAAAGTGTTACCAATATATTAATATAAAAAAGTGTTATTTTAAATTTTTATAATAATAATAATAATAATTCACAACATTAATGCAAAAATTCAACTTTGAAATCACAGGAATATATTACATTTTAAAACATATTCAAATAGAAAACAGCTATTTTACATAGTAAAAATATTTTAAAATTGTACAGTTTTTGCTGTACTTTGGATCAAATAAATGCAGGCTTGGTGAGCATAAGAGACTTCTTTAAAAACATTAAAAATCTTCCTGTTCAAAAACGTTTGACTGGTAGTGTGTTATGTTATGATTGTTTGTCACTAACATTTTTTGGCAGGTTTGGATTGACTGCTGTCTCGCTGTATCCGATGGCAGCGTATAGTTTGGCTTTCTCCGCTGGGGTCATCAGCTCATCAAACCCTGAGAGATATGAACCAGAAGGTCAACGAATCTATCAAAAACACATCTACAAAATTCTGTTGAATTCTGTGGAATATTTAAATATTACAATGAGCTGAAATTACTATCAGGAAATATCCACATACATCTTTCTGTAGAACTCTAGAGCACAGATTATCAGTAGGAATAAACAGACGCAGAGCGCAGACAAACCTCCTGTTTTGACATCTTTGGTTTGTGTGCCGCTCTCTTCAGACCAGCCCCACATCCAGCCAAACCAGCCCTGTGACTGTTCTTCCTCCACCTTCACCCCAGGACGGTATATCCTGAGCCCCGCCTTTGAGGCCTACAACACCAGCGACAGAATATACAAGAGTCAAACGGTGTTATTCAGTCAGAAACCAGAGATTCAAACCAAGACCTTAATGTTGCTAGCTTCATACTCGACTAGCTGAGCCACAGGAACACATTTCCAGTGATATTAACCAAAGGCCACTTTGTATTAAGGATTCAAATCCATACATTATTATACGAGTGAAATGTGACTGTGTGAGAGAATGTGAATGTGCTGTCACCTCACCTCCATCTCAGCCTGCTGTCTCGCCATTGTGATGTTGAATATATCCAGGGTTCTTTCAGTCTCCTAAAGAATGGACAAAAATAAAAAGGTTATGTTGAAAGCAAACGTTATTAGAGTTTTCAGAATTCACTCACCGCTGAAAGCGCCGGAGCTTTGCACACTCGTGAATCATCTCATGAGTGCAGACGTGATGTAAATAAGAGATTCATTGTGTAGTTGAGAGAGCTTCATTGATTTTACCGGAACTTTGTGAGATCGTGATGAACTAAGAAGAGTGATGTGTTTAGTGATAATAATGGGAGCGTGCTTTTGCGTGTCTTCTTGGCTATAATCCATTCAGAACTTTTTTCGGCCACTTAAAATGGGAAACATCACCATTCAAATCCGCTCCACAGTTTAGTAAACGCAGGCAACCTCTTTATTCTTGTTAGTTATTCTTGACTGTGCTGTATTGACTCCTTTGATGCGTGGTAGGGCATTGTTTTGATGCATACATCCAAAAAAAGATTTCTTTTGCAAAACGTGATTGACACAACATGAGGTCGTATTTATTTTTTAACCTGTGAAAATTTCGGACTCAGTGTGCAATGATCTTAAGGGGGCATGACGTTTCACTAGGCTGCTAGCGAATCACAACACACTGCGCCAGCTAACCAATCTGAGCCCAACTGCATATTTCTGAGCTAGAGGCTTCATAGAACCAGGAACTCAACAGACCGTTTTGAAGAGAAAGGAAACAGCGATGTAGAATAAAGGAAAAATATGTGAAAAAAAAAATGCATCTTTTTTTATAACAAAGCATGTACACTGCACCCCAGAAACACAATCAAGCCTTCGAAAAAAGCTGATGAAGCATCCCATAAAAAAGCAACATTTGCTAGTTCACAAAGACTCAAAACTCCGAAACAAAACACAGCTATATTTGCCAGATCACAGAGACAGTTCATTGTGATCACAGCTATTAAACTTAAAAACAAAAGAAGCAACCGTATGTCTACTCAACAGAAAAAATAACAGCATATGGGTTTGGAACAACATGACAGCAGATTTTCATTGTGTGAACTGTCTGTGCATGCTCAGTGCTCACCCACCTCAAACTCCTTTAGCAGACTCTCTGCAGGCTTCTTACTGGTGATTTTATTCTTATAGATCTCTCTGTACTTTTTCACATGTTGCCGATGGTGACGGATGTGTTGCCAGGACCACATGTGAAGGCGGGGCTTGACATTGACCTCCAAAATGCCTGTGATCACATATCGCCACCTACGATAACCACAAAAAAGTAAGTACAGAGCCTCATCAAATTAAATAACAAAGGGAATCCGTCAAGACCACAATCTCCAAATGCACTTACCACTGACGCGCATTAGTGTGAACTGCCACATCTGGACGATACTTCCTGTATGGAAGGTTACGGGTCATCATATCCACCGACCCCAACAGCTCCAGAATGCTGACATACTAGAAAACAACAAAAAGTCAACTCACATTCAAGCCATTATTACAATCAAAATGTGTCAAGTAATTGTTGAGTGAATTGCACACCTGTGGCCGGCTGAGTTCAACAGCCACCTCAGGGAGGTTGACTACTAGATCCACTTTCGGTGAGGAGAAATCCACATCGGAGCGCGGATTCATGCGCAGCTTGGCGTTTGAAGATATTGGACGAAAGACTGAAGCAAAAACACACAAAAACAAAGTTTGCTTGCATTTCATAGAGAAATCACTGTTGAATACACATTAAATAAAGCTGGGACTCACTGAAATGATAATCCTGAGGAACAGCGCTCTGGATGGCTACACTGTGCTTCAGGTGTCGCTATAAAAATGCACAAACAATGAAAATGTGCAATTTCTTTTCCTTGGACTAAAAGTGTAATAAAATCTGGAGACCCTACCAGAGCCTCATCAGGGTTGTGGTTTGAGTAGAGCTCTGAATTCACATTCCAGTAAGCAAACAGATTGTCCAGACGAACAAGCTAAACAATATAAAAAGCGATATTAGTCAATAATACTGGTTAATTTTGCTAACTATGAAAGTGAAAAAGACATGTTTTAACCTTGAAAAACAGCTTGGCTTTCTCATCCAGAAGACATGGCTTCCAATTCTGATCAGATGTCTGGAAAAATTCAACAAAAATGTTATAATACAGACAGTTTAAAATCTAAAATCTGATTAAATGAGCCACTCGTGTTTAGCAGCGAGAACATTTAAGTGTAATGCACACCCTCTAATGGTGTGTTGTTAATCAAAGAGTCAATTAGGAATCACACAAAAGCATGGCTAGGTTGTATTTCACCCCCAAAATCTAAAACTGTGTTTTATTCATAAAAATAATATATTACACGCAAATATATTTTATATTTAGATTAATATTATATTTATTATTAATATGTTTATATGTATACAGAACAAATATAATTTTAATTTTATAATTTATAGAAAATATATGCACCAAATGTTATATTTTAATACATTTTAATTAAATATTATACTGTATAAAATATTTTCTTAATGCAACATATTTTTGCTAGAATTTTTTATATTATGTATTAATAAGAAATAGTATAAATAAATACCTTTTGTTTTTTAAAGAAGAAGAAAAAAAGCTTTATTTTATTTTTGCAAAATGTAAATTTTTCCTCTTGATTTTAGTGTTAAATATGGCTAAGAGATTCGATAATCTCATAATTTAATAAATTTATTTATGGTTGTAATTATTGGCATACCTGGAGACTGAGGTTCTGCAGGGACACTCCGAATGAAAGTGGAGCATTGGGATTGGTGACCTGAACACATGGGTAACATTGAGAGAGCTAGGGCAAATTTAATGATACACACAGAACAGACTAAAGGTCTTCTACACTAAAGCACATACAAAGACGTGAGCACAAATGAACATAAAGTATATTGCAGGTATATAAAAGCTCCAAGCTGAAGAACCGGAGAGAATGTAAATGTCGAAAGTACTCACATCATCCTCATAGCGGACGTGTATGTTGGAGATCTTCACCTGCAGGTTTTTGATCACCTGTGTAACCAGTTTCTCCACAAATGTATCCTGCTTCTCTGCCTTTGGATTCTCTGAATACAAGAACACAAATGCAAATTCACAAACTACGTTACCTGTCTCCATGTAAAACCAAAATGAGCTCAAATGATTTACTGCACCTTTTTCTGCTGCTTTCTGTTTGGTCTCCTCGATCCGCTGCAGCTCCCTCTGCCGAGCTTCCTGTAGCTGTCTCTCCTCCTTATCTGCGTCATACTTTATACCTGCATTAACAGAGATCCAAGAGGTCAAAACTGGCACAACCACGTGCATGCGGTGATCTTCTGTGAGACCTGGCATTAAAATAAGTGTCATGCTTCATGAAATGAACAAATACTAATACTACTAAAATGTCATATCATGAGGTCATGTGATTTTCCTTGTCACTGTGACTTTTAAAGGGGTTTGTAAGGCATTATGATTTTTTTAAAGCTGCTTTAGAACAATATTAACTTGAATCGAACTGAACTGAATTCAACTGAACTGTAATCCAGTTAGGATAGATTCTTTTACTCCTAAACACTAGAAGGACCAACCATAAGAGGAAAATGTGGTAAAGTCTGCCAGATCTTCCACTGTTTCTGGCCGTGATTCAGCCACAATATATCTGGGTTTTGCAATAAGGCAATTATTGAAGAATGAGACTGCCAAGAACTATACTGGACTCGAAAGTGTGTGTGTGTGTGTGTGCCTACCATTTATTTATATTTATATTAATATACACTCACCTAAAGGATTATTAGGAACACCATACTAATACTGTGTTTGACCCCCTTTCGCCTTCAGAACTGCCTTAATTCTACGTGGCATTGATTCAACAAGGTGCTGAAAGCATTCTTTAGAAATGTTGGCCCATATTGATAGGATAGCATCTTGCAGTTGATGGAGATTTGTGGGATGCACATCCAGGGCACGAAGCTCCTGTTCCACCACATGCTCTATTGAGTTGAGATCTGGTGACTGTGGGGGCCATTTTAGTACAGTGAACTCATTGTCATGTTCAAGAAACCAATTTGAAATTGTTGTGTCAATTCATGGTTATAAGTTGTACTGAGCACTCCAGCCTAGATTCACCCAGGACACTCAGAGCACTCCCAACCTGCAGGGGGCAACCAACGGAGTTGGTGGAACCAACTTCTCAGGAAGTGCTCTTGGGACCATATTTACCTGCACACCCACAGAGAGTGCATGGCATTGAAATGTTTGGTAAGAGCTCAGTTGGCCCTGTCACCCGTTCCTGAAGAAATACTATGACCACAGCTCCTGATCATCCAAAGACGCAACTGGTAGGACAGAATGTGATTTGAATGTGTTGAGGTCATGCTTCTATATGACTTTTGCTTGGTTGTAACGTTCAATTTAATTAAATAGTTTAAGACTTTATTACGTAAACGTCAAACTTGGAAGTAACGTTACTCTAAGCATGTGTATTGTTAATTATTATATATAAGAATTGTGGGATTGGTATTTTAATTAACTATTAGAGATCCTAGGTTAATCTACATGACTTTGTTTGGTTTGAGGATTCAGTAACACGTATTCATTACTTTGAGAGTGTTATTGAGATTTATTTGTAACTAATGTCTTTTGTTTGTGTATCTTAAAGGTTATCAACCTATTCTGTTCCATCCCAATCTATCAAACCATCTTTAAGAAAATAAAAAACCAAAACGTGAACAGATTTGAGTTGTCCTTTGCGTCCATCAGAGATTAAGCCGTTTTCAAGTTTGGGCAGAGCTGTGGTCAGTCAGAAAACACACAGAACTTGACAGAAATGATTCGAGCTTTGTGACATGGTGCTGGAAGTAGCCATCCGAGGATGGGTACATGGTGGTCATAAAGGGATGGACATGGTCAGAAACAATGCTCAGGTAGGCCGTGGCATTTAAACGATGCCCAATTGGTACTAAGGGGCCTAAAGTGTGCCAAGAAAACATCCCCCACACCATTACACCACCACCACCAACCTGCACAGTGGTAACAAGGCATGATGGATCCATGTTCTCATTCTGTTTACGCCAAATTCTGACTCTAACATCTGAATGTCTCAACAGAAATCGAGACTCATCAGACCAGGCAACATTTTTCAATTTTGGTGAGCTGTAGCAAATCGTGCAAATTGTAGCCTCTTTTTCCTATTTGTAGTGGAGATGAGTGGTACCCGGTGGGGTCTTCTGCTGTTGTAGCCCATCCGCCTCAAGGTTGTGCGTGTTGTGGCTTCACAAATGCTTTGCTGCATACCTCGGTTGTAACGAGTGGTTATTTCAGTCAAAGTTGCTCTTCGATCAGCTTGAATCAGTCGGCCCATTCTCCTCTGACCTCTAGCATCAACAAGGCATTTTCGCCCACAGGACTGCCGCATACTGGATGTTTTTCCCTTTTCACACCATTCTTTGTAAACCCTAGGAATGGTTGTGCGTGAAAATCCCAGTAACTGAGCAGATTGTGAAATACTCAGACCTGCCCGTCTGGCACCAACAACCATGCCACGCTCAAAATTGCTTAAATCACCTTTCTTTCCTATTCTGACATTCAGTTTGGAGTTCAGGAGATTGTCTTGACCAGGACCACACCCCTAAATGCATTGAAGCAACTGCCATGTGATTGGTTGATTAGATAATTGCATTAATGAGAAATTGAACAGGTGTTCCTAATAATCCTTTAGGTGAGTGTGTATATATATATATATATATATATATATATATATATATATATATATATATATATATATATATATATATTAAAAACACAAATATTGTAAAATATTGTCATATATTTTAATATATCTTGAAGTGTAATTTATTCCTGTGATCAAAGCTGAATTTTCAGCATCATTACTCCAGTCTTCAGTGACAAATGATTTTTCAGAAATCATTTTAATATGCTGATTTGATAAAAATAAAAAAAACAATTTTTTTGTATTTTAAATGTTGAAAACAGTTTTTGCTACTTAATATTTTTTTATGAAACCGTGATAAACTACCATTGAAGTTTGGGGTAATTAACATTTAAAACAACAAAATAATAATAAATAATACTTTTATTCAGCAAGGACACACTGATCAAAAGCAAGAGTAAAAAAGCTACAAAAGATTTCAAATAAATGCTTTTGAACTTTATATTCATCAACGAATCCTGAAAAATGTTTTCAACGTCGATAACAGGAACCATTATTAATATTTAAGCATCAATAATAATTTAGCATGAAATCATTGTATTAAAACGATTTCTGAAGGATCATGTGACACTGAAGACTGAAGTAATGGTGCTGAAAATTCAGCTTTGTGTCACAGGAATAAATTAGATTACAAACTATTTTACAAAAGAAAACAGTTATTTTAAATTGTAATGATATTTCACAATATTTTTGTTTTACTGTATTTTTGGTGAGCATTAGAGGTGTATTTATGAGTAAGGACTATCAAATTCAGCTCTTACTAGCTGTAGGCACGATGAGCAGGTAAACTTCATCTAGCGTGGCCTCCACAGACTGAGTGTACAGGTTCTTCCAAGGGATCTTCAACTCCAAACGACCTGACAAAGACAGAAACATTCCCTGAATGAGCTCAGATTTTACTTCATGCTATGGCAGTGCAGACTGGTTTTACAAAGCAACACCAGCAAACCATTCAATGCATCACACTGCACTTCTCTCACCTATGTGCCCTGCTCTGACTTTGAAAGGAATGTCCAGTTGACTCTGTTTCAGAAATAACAATCACACAAGTCAAGGAAGCACAACTTAACAAAGCATTAAAAAAATTAATCGAAAATGACATTACAGGACATAGCCAACAAGAAACATAAAGCAACATACCAAGGCATTTTCTTTTATCTCAAGGTTTCTTAATATGGCATCACCTGCAAAAGAAACATTGACACAATACATAGTGCTGAATATAGTGCTAAAACAATTCATATATCACAGTGCAACTATTTACTGTTGTACTAAAAGCTACTTATCAGTAAGTCAATAAGCCACATGGCACATCATAAAACTCTACAGGATGGGGGACGATTGGACATCCCTGTATTCCTCTTTCCTTGTGTTGTTGACGAATTTAGTATTCACTACAATGGATGAATCAAGTGAGACTATTCTAGCCCCTGCTTTTTTCTTGCTTGTTTTCAAATTTTGCTATTAACAGAAACTGGGAGTGTTGTATAGTAAAATAATTATACTTCTTCATGGGGAAAAAAGATTTTGATTTAGCATTTTAATTGAGTTTAATTACGTTCTAATATAATTAAAGAATTATAAAATAAGTCTGTATTCTGTGGCCCCCTTGTTAGATGGCTGAGGCCCCCGGTGGGCCCCGGGCCCCTGGTTGAGAACCACTGGACTACATGATGGTTTCAAAACGATTTTCAGCTCCATCTATTGATTTTGATCAAAGACAGAAAATTTCACAATGTTGTTGACATATGTGACCCTGGAGCACAAAACCAGTCTTAAGTCGCTGGGGTATATTTGTAGCAATAGCCAAAAATACATTATATGCATCAAAATTATTGATTTTTCTTTTATGCCAAAAATCATTAGGATATTAAGTAAAGACCATATGATATTATTTTGTAAATTTCCTACTGTAAATATATCAACTTCATTTTTGATTAGTAATATGCATTGCTAAGAACTTCTTTTGGACAACTTTAAAGGCGATTTTCTCAATATTTTGATTTTTTTTTGCACCCTCAGATTCCAGAATTTCAAATAGTTGCATCTCTGCCAAATATTGTTCGATCCTAAGAAAAACTTAGAAACATTTACCCTTATGACTGGTTTTGTGGTCCAGGGTCACATATTATAGAATAAAAAATGAACAATTTTGCATATCATTTTTGATTATACAAGAGATGTTTCTACAGGAGGTGTTTAATTAATTAATTACTAATCGGACCTACTTAAAATGCACATTGTAACAAACTGTGTAACTTTTTCATAAATATCCAATTGTATTAACAAAACGTAGTAACAGAGCAGTGAAAACTTTAAAAAAAAAGAGGAATATTTTATTTTAACCTCTTCAATTTTTACAGAATATAGTAGAAATGTTTGGTAACACTTTACATTAAGGTTTTTAACACTAGTTACCAACAAATAATACTTGTAAATAATGTATTAATTTTAGTTAAATGTTAGTATTTAATATTTACTAATATGTGACCCTGGACCACAAAACCAGTCATAGTGCCAATGTTTTATCTCTTATTATTATTTAAGACACACATATAATGTTTCATTTTTTTAAAAGAAAGAGAATAAAGAGCAATTAAATGAAATGGCATTGTGTTGCAAAATATTGCCATCCTAATCTCTGCTGAATGTCGAAATTAATATATTCTGGTTTTAGAAACTAAAGACTCATGTGTCAAGAAGCAGTGAAATGCATATAAAGCGAAGCTGCATTCAGTGTCTCAGAATGAAAGAGGTGTTTCTCCACTCTTTTACAGTAAGAAGAAGCTCTCCAGTCTCATAAATGACTTTCCTGGTAATTCTGCTCAGCAATAACTATTATTGTAAAGAAGCAGCTGGACATTTTTTAGCCACATGGGACTTGACAGATGACAGAGTTTACATGTGAGCTATCCCAGTCAAGGTAATAACATACTAATTAAGAGTATCAAATAATTACCCAGTGTAGCTCATCGACATCCATTTGCTATATTCAATAACAATCATGGCTTAGCTTTGAGTTCAGGGTTACTGTAAAGGCATGTTCAAACCTGTCCTCAATGTCAAAGCTCGAGCTCTCTCTATCAACGCAAGCAACCATATATTTGTGTATAATCATGAATTTACACAAACACGTTTCTGTAGCAAATCAAACAGCAAAGCAGCATTAGGATTTGACAACTTGGTACGTTTACCTCCCCATATGCCGAGGCTTAGCTGCGAGCTGTCGAGGTTCACTACATAGTCCCCCAGAAACCTGTTCAAGACATCGACCACCACTGACTCAAACACCATCTTCACGTCCTGTTCACACAAACATCAGCATGCTTTCCTTCGTCTGCGACTCGTGGACCACCCGAGAATGTAGTTGTATTTAGTGACTGTCCCGTTTCCTGAAATACACATCACTGGAAGGACAGGGAGGTACTAAGCACACTGCTCTCCTGCGCGACACTGCCCTCTGCTGCTGACACCCTGCGCCACAGACACCTCCGCAGCGCGTCGATTATGTAATAACACACGTCTACAGCGCCGCCATGTTGGTCCGGGCAACTCTCCATAACTCTCATATCGGGACAGAAGTAAACACACCTGACTCGGCGGCGGTTTGGGGATCTGCAGACCGTCGCACAATAATAAAAACAGATCTCGGGGTATTATCTTTCACAGGTAAGACTCAACACTTGTTTCAGTTTTTATTGGGTCATTTTTTACATTATGCTGACAGCTTAATTAGCCACCAGTGTCAGACGATTAATAGCTAAAGTTAGCGATATCGCTAGTAAGCTTTATAAGATATTAATTAAGTTTTAACTTATATTGTAGTTTATATCATAAACCGTGTTGGGGAAAGTTACTTTTAAAAGTAAGGCATTACAGTATTGCGTTACTCCCTAAAAGTATGTAATTACGTTACCACTTTTTATGGAAAGTAATGCGTTACTTTTGCGTTACTCTTAAAATATGAGCAGGTCTTGATTGTTTTTAATACAAGAAGTTCTGATGATAGCAAATGCAAAAGCCCTTTCACACCAAAAAGTGTAATGAATATAAAAGTAAATTCGCGTCTGTAAAGATAAACGCAGGAGAAGAAGGTTCAACACTCTTCGGCAATAAAAAACAACAATGAAGCACAATTGTTAGTTTATCTAAAGTCATTTTTGCTTATTAGTATGGTTGAACTGGATCATCAAAGGTCAGCAGCAAAACATTGGTTAATAAAATGGGATTAGATACATTTGTGTTGTTTAACATATTTAATTATTGCAGGTTTGCATCATATTCTGAGTTTCAGTCTTTTAATTCATTTTGATGAATACTAAATTAGTTTTTTGTGAGTGGGATGAATTAATACACATTCACGTTTAGTCTAGGACTACAGTAACAGCATGTTTTTTGAAAAAGTAACTGATATTTTCTTGTAAATTAAAAATGTGTTACTTTACTAGTTACTTGAAAAAAGTAAAATTATTACGTAACTCGTGTTACTTGTAATGCAACACTGATCATAAACTAAATTGTGTTATGAGCACAATATGTACAGTGAGCACTCTGACAAGACGGTGTCAGGATTAGAGATGGAGCTAAAGCATTCATTTCACTACTCATTTACAAAGAGTACGTTTTCATCACTAGATTAGAAGGATTTCATTGCTTATCATAAAACTGTGGACTGATTATATATGTTTTTTTTTCTTTTTAGCCAACTGCAAACAGGACAACGCAAGCCTCAAGGAAATCTGAAGAAAGCCTGTTCTCTGCATTTCCAAGAGACTAAACCTCCACAGCCTGATGTTGTATTTGTACAAGTTAAAGCCCAGAACAGCCCTGAATGAATGGCCAGAAAGACCCTGATCATATTCAGTCCACTCTCTCTTCCCGGAACAGTCTTCCTGGAGCATTTATAACCTTTCTAAGGGTCATTTTTATAACAATTTTGGTTAATAGAATTAAAAATTTGATTAAAAATTTATAATTTTCCAAGACTAACTAAATAATGGAGTTATTTTTAAATAAAATTAATCACACAGTGTTCTTATATGTGACCCTGGACGAGGCATGTGAAATGTTTTTTGTTGTTATATATTGAGATATGACACTGTACATGCTACCTGTTGATAACAAAGCATATATTAAAAAAAATTAAAATTAAAAAAGACCCTGGACCACAAAACCAGTCATAAGGATCAGATTTGGCTGAGATACTAGGCCTACTATTTTGACAATATTTGGCTGAGATACAATTATTTGAAAATCTGGAATCTGAGGGTGCAAAAAAAATCAAAATATTGAGAAAATCGCCTTTGAAGTTCTTAGCAATGCATATTACTAATCAAAATTGATATATTTACGGTAGGGAATCTTTACTTAATATCCTACTGATTTTTTGGCATGAAATAAAAATGTATCATTTTGACCCATAAATGTATTATAGGTGCTACTTATGACTGGTTTTGTGCTCCAGGGTCATATGTAGTTTTACTGTGTTTAATTTATCTTGTTGAATGAATCTGTAATGTCAAACTTGGACAGACGGTGGTAAAACCTAAGAAAGGCATACAAACGAAGGTCTAAATTTAAAAGAAGTTTCTTGCGAGTTTGGGTTTTTCGTATCAACTGTTTTAATTTAAACATCATTTTAAACATGCAAAAAGTGGAATATCCCTGCTCTTGGTCTAAAATGAATGGTTCACCCAAAAATGACAATTTGCTAAAAATGTAGCCACTCACCCTCAGGCCACCCAGGATGTTGGTGAGTTTGTTTTTTCATCAGAAAAGATTTGGAGAAATTTAACTTTCCATCTCTTGCTCACCAATGGATCCTCTGCAGTGAATGGGTGCCGTCAGAATGAGAGTCCAATAAAGCTGTTAAAACATCACAATAATCCACACCTCTCCAGTCCATCTTTTTTACAAGAAACAAATTCATAATTGAAGTGTTTTAACTTTAAAGCATTGCAGCAAAGCAGCATTAGGATTTGACACCTGGCATGTTTACCTCCCCATATGCCGAGGCTGAGCTGCGAGCTGTCGAGGTTCACCACATAGTCCCCCAGAAACTCCAAAAACATAGGAGTCCATAATCCATTGTCACTTCCTCTAGTGAAAAAGTCCATCTTCTGTTGTCGTCTCTCATCAAAATCCTCCCACATATTTGTTTAGAACTGTTTTCATTTATAAACAGCGCTTGATCTGTGCATATTTCTCTCCTGATTCCAACAAGATCACTTTTTTCCACTGGAGAAAGTAAAATTATGGATAGAGCACTTTTATCCTGAAACAAAGTTCAAAATGCTTAAAATATGGATTTGTTTCTTACAAACACACAGCTTTTGACTTCATAAGATGTTAACTGATGGGCTGGAGTCGTATTGATTACTTGTGGATTATTGTGATGTTTTTATCAGCTGTTTTGTCTCTCATTCTGACGGCACCCATTCACTGCAGAGGATCCATTGGTGAACAAATTATTTAATGCTCAATTTCTCCAAATATGTTCCTATGAAGAAACAAACTCATCTATATCTTGGAGTACATTTGCAGCAAATTTTTAAACTTTAATTTTTCTTGAATGTACATGTTATATGTTTACAAAGGAAGTAAAAAGCTCTTGGTTGGGGACAAATCAAAAATTTCTCTGATTCCTGTGTTATTTTTTGATGGCTGGTTTTCTTTCCACTTGATTTTTTAATTCAAGTCAAATTTATTAATATAGTGCTTTTCACAACACAGATTATGTCAAAGCAGCTTCACAATAATGAGCAGGAACATCATTTATTTAGTGAAATTCATTAATTATTAAACAAATTCAATTTCAGCTATATGCAGCTCTACAGGAGATAAGTGTCATTATTCAGCTCAGTTTAGTTCAGAGTTAATTCAATTCAGTTTAACCGTGTCAGTGTTCATCTAGTTTAGGTGGAGTGTAATATTGCCTGCATGTCATTTTAATAAAAGAAAAGAAAACAGAAAGCAAGATGAAAAGAAAGGTGAATGATGAATTACTTGCTTGATTGTATGACTCATTTATTTTTTAGCTGTATTACTAATTCGTTCATAGTCAAGTAATATTATTCAGATGCATCTGGACTACAATTATCTGAAGCTTACTCACTTATGAAGTTATTAGTTTTATCAATGGATCCTCTGCAGTGAATGGGTGCCGTCAGAATGAGAGTCCAAACAGCTGATTAAAAACATCACAAGTAAACCACGCGACTCCAGTCAATTATCTGAAGCTTACTCACTTATGAAGTTATTAGTTTTATCAATGGATCCTCTGCAGTGAATGGGTGCCGTCAGAATGAGAGTCCAAACAGCTGATTAAAAACATCACAAGTAAACCACGCGACTCCAGTCAATTATCTGAAGCTTACTCACTTATGAAGTTATTAGTTTTATCAATGGATCCTCTGCAGTGAATGGGTGCCGTCAGAATGAGAGTCCAAACAGCTGATTAAAAACATCACAAGTAAACCACTCGACTTATCTGAAGCTTACTCAATTATGAAGTCAGCTGCATCTTCACTGATGTAAATAAAACTTTACACTGCATATAATTATTTACTAAATCAGTACTAAAATTGTTCCACTTGGGTCTTGTAAGTTTTGCTAGTATTGAACCAAGCTCACCCTTCTTTTCTTCAAAATATGCTTCTTTCTCACATATAAATGTTTGCAGTCTAATATTATTGGAGGTCATACACATAATTGACTTCATTTTTGTGTTTGTTTTACAATATATGTGGTGAAATTATAAGCGAATGCTCTCATTCTGACGGCACCCATTCACTGCAGTGGATCCATTGGAGAGCAAGTGATGTAATGCAACATTTCTCTGAATCTGATCTGATGAAGAAACAAACTCATCTACATCTTGGATGTCCTGAGGATGATTAAACTGTCAGCAGATGTTCACTTTTGGGTGAAATATTCCTTTAAGTTATAGCACAAGGAAAAGTAAAATGATAAATGTATGAAATGACACATTCCACATCCTTCCGTTGACCACTTTTATACTTAATTGTAATGAAATATAATGAAAAGGTCATGTTCTACCACATCAATTAAACTGAAAATTATGAAGTGCTTAAAATATTTAACTTAGCTAAAAGGTCGTATAAAAGACAGCCACACACACACATAATAGTAAATGAAATATTCTGCACAGAGAAATGCTTTCAAAAAGTTTTTTTTTTTTTTTTTGGTGTGAAAACATTGACTAAAACACTGCAGGTAGTAACATCAGCAACCAGATTACAGTGAACAAACACAAAAACTTGAAATACAAAAAGAAAGCCACTTGTGTTTTCACTGGCAGCCCATTTCTGTGTCCGGGACTCCGGGAACTGTGGTAGTGTTTGCTTAAAATCTCTTAAGACAGTCGATGATTTGTGCACACATAATCTAGAGAGAACGAGACATCCAACACTACTACTGAAGACTGTATAAGACACTCACTCATACACACACACACACACACACACACACTGTGATTAGTTCTTTGGGCCCAGTGTACTGTGCTGCTGTCACTTGCGGTTGCAGTGTTCAGTGCTGGAATGATGTAAATCCTGTTTCCTCCTCAGCTGGTCTGATGTAGAGCATTTACAATACAGATATTCAGTTTGTAGTCCTAAAACCCAGAGGGTTTCTCACAGGAGTTTCAGTAGTTTTTTTAGTGGTCTGTTTACATTTAATTTTGGCACATTTTGTTGCACAACACAAATTACACCTATTCATACCTCAAATGAGAATTTAAAACTTTTTTGTGCTACATAAAGACTACAATGGTTGTTTGTGTCATCAAGTGTGTAAACACACATCCTTGTGGTAATTGTAGTTCTTACTATATGTAGCAGCTTGAGTTTATAAAGCACTCAAGGGTTTCCCAATTTAAGTTGTTCTTAAATCTTAAAAATAGTGTTTCCCACGGGCCTTGTTTTAATCAGAAATCAAACCCCGCTCAATTAAAAACCCCTTATGAATTCCTGAGGGAACCGGAGGTGAATTAGCCTTCTGGGTTAGCATACAAACCGACATTATGACTGAACAGCTCTTAGCATTCGGTGTTAAGTTAAATTTTACTCAAAAGCCTTAGCCTAGATGTTTCATCAGTCAAGAATCTACGGTCTCCCTTAATGTTTTATCGAGAAAGCATGCCTCTTGAGCTTATCTATGAGGTTCAGTCTCACAAAACAGTGAGAGTCACAGTCAGGTCTGTTCATGTCTGTAAAAAAAAAGACTCCAGAGAGAGTTTTTGAAGACTGATGTCGGTCTTGTCCCTACACCAGCTCATCCAGCAGTGTGCCTATGCTCTGGTGCTGCTCGGAGGATCCCGCCAGGGGTTTATTACACATGGGGCAGACGCAGCGCACCTCCAGCCACTTCACCACACACCTGCAAACACACGTTCTGTGTTGAAATAATGTCAAATTACACATTACAAGTGTGACTTTAAAGATATAGAGAAATGTAACATTCCATCACTTAGTTTTATCAATGGATCCTCTGCAGTGAATGGGTGCCGTCAGAATGAGAGTCCAAACAGCTGATTAAAAACATCACAATTCAACTACTCAACTCCAGTCCATCAGTTAATGTCTTGTGAAGTAAAATGTGTTTGTAAGAAACAAATCCATCCATCAACAAATCGCCAAGATACAAGTCCATGATCGATAATAAAAAAGTGAAAAAAATCTACCTGCGTATTTGTTTTGAACTGTTTTCACTTGTAAACGATGCTTGATCTGTGCATATTTCTCTCCTGATTCAGACTTTTGGTGACTTTTTCACTAGAGATAGAAATAGTATGGATTATAGACTTTAGGTATTTTAAGATGGAAGCTATGGCTTTAAATTAAAAATGTCTTAATGATGGATTTGTTTCATATGAAAACACACCTTTTTGCTTCCCAAGACATTGGGAAGTCGTGGCCTAATGGTTAGAGAGTCGGACTCGTAATCCAAAGGTTGTGGGTTTGAGTCTTGGGCCGGCAGGAATTGTAGGTGGGGGGAGTGAATGTCCAGCACTCTCTCCACCCTCAATACCACGACTGAGGTGCCCTTGAGCAAGGCACCGAACCCCAAACTGCTCCCCGGGCGCCGCAACATAAATGACTGCCCACTGCTCCGGGTGTGTGTTCACAGTGTGTGTGTGTTCACTGCTGTGTGTGTGCACGTTGGATGGGTTAAATGCAGAGCACAAATTCCGAGTATGGGTCACCATACTTGGCCGTATGTCACTTCACTTCATTAATTGATGGACTGGAGTGGTGTGGATAATTGTGATGTTTTTATCAGCTGTTTGGACTCTCATTCTGACGGCACCCATTCACTGCAGAGGATCCACTGGTGAGCAAGTGATGTAATGCTGTATTTCTCCAAATCTGTTCCCGTAAAGACACAAAATCATCTACATACTGGATGGCTTAAGTACTTGTTGAGCAACTTTTTTCATTTTGGGGTAAATTATGGCTTTAAAGTGTATTTTACTTTACTATAAATGTTTGTCAGTATATTCAGCAGTACGCTGTAATCATGTTTCAAAAACAATAAAATTATGAAATTACATATAAGACTTTATTTAAAAAGAAATCACTCTTAAGTTTAACTTATTGCATTTAAAATATATTTAAAATAATAATCAATTTTCATTCAATTCAAAATAATGTGGCTGAAAACATGCAGTTCGCACTTAAGTATATTCTTTTAAAGTATATTATTTCGATAATAAGTTTTATTTTTAAAAGTACTAAACTAAAGTGTACTTCTGTTTCACAAAGGATCTGATAGTGTAGTGTACTTCACCGCCAGCATGTTTAACCTCACATTATGGGGACAAAACACATCTTTCTCTATTAATGGGTATAGGAAATCAAATTTGGCAAGGAGCATATATCACAAGTATTGCATTACAAATAGTTAAAAAGAGCATTTTTGACACATGTAATCAGGAATTATCTAAATAGGGAAACAGAGAATGTTAAAGAGAAAAAGACCAGTGTATGTAAACATCAGCCTGCATAGCTGCTAACAATAGCAGGATGCTGCTGCTGCTGCTGCTTTATGAACACCAGCTGTTAGACTCCAGCTTATTACTCACCTTCTGTGAAAGGCATGTTGGCATGGCAACACTCCCAGCTCATCTTTCACCTTAAAGTCCTCCAAGCACACGGCACATGTCTGCTGTGGAGAGACGTCACGCACCACAGGGGAAAAAAAGAAAAAAAGTGAAAAAAAAGAGAGGAGAGACATGGGTGGAAATAAAATAACTCTTGTAAGCTTTTCAAAGATATAACACCACAGTAAAAAAAAAAAACACATTTGATCATGGGGTTCAGAAAGGTTTACTGGATGCTTCTGCAGTGATTATCTATTTGGGAACACTTTAGTTTGGGGACCAATTCTAACCATTAACTAGCTGCTTATTAGCATGCATATTACTGGCATATTGGCTGTTTATTAGTACTTATAAAGCATATATTAATGCTGTATTCTGCACAACCATATTTTAGATCCCTTTCCATAATTACCTTACTAATAAGCAGAAAATTAGGAGTTTATTGAGACAAAAGCCATAGTTAATAGTTAGTTAACAGTGAGAATTGGTCCTCAAACTAAAGTGTGACCATATGTTATTTATAACATTGTGACATCATTTTTTATAGTGCACATACAAAGTACTGCTCAAAATTTTGGAATAATTAAGATTTTTTTTTAATGTTTTTGATGTTTACCAAGGCTACATTTATTTGATCAAAAATACATGCAGTAAAAATGTAATATTGTGAAATATTGTTACAATTTAAAATAATTTTTCTATTTTAATATATTTTAAAATGTGACGATAGATTTCTCATTCAAATAAATTCTATTCTTTTTCTATTCAGAATCCTGAAAAACATATCACGACTTCTGCATAAATATGAAGCGGCTGTTTTCATTGTTGTTAAATAAAAATAAATGTTTCTTAAGCACCAAATCAGCATATTAGAAGGATCATGTGACATTTGAAAATTCAGATTTGCATTAAAAGAATGAATTACATTTTAAAATATATTGCAATAGGAAGCAGTTATTTTAAACTGTAATAATATTTTACAATAACTCTATTTTTACTGTATTTTTTAAATGCAGCCTTGATGAGCATATATTCTTTGACTTCTCCAGGTCTGGGAATTCCTGATATTTCCATGTTTTCCAGGACGATGGAAACCCTAGTATTGGGAATGTAGACAGGGCAGTTTCTTACCCCATGAAGATTCAGCTTCTTTGGATCTCCTTTTAAAATGACCTGCATTGCCCATATGCTAACAGTTAGTACAATTAGCCTTTATTAACATTATACTTAGAAAAAACTAAATGATAAAAATGTAAGAGAAGACCTCTTTAATGCATATCTGCTTACTCACTCTTACCTCTCTGTATCCAAAGCGTTCACTTTGGGCTTGATGTCTCAATTTACTATTGACGACAAAAGAAAATATAAAGCACACAGTTAATGAAAAATTATGAGAAATGTAAAACTGTTTATATAATTTACTCAGTTTTCAGCATTGTTATCATAAGTTGAGTCACAAATCAAAATTATCCCTCTATCATACAGTACATTTAGTATTTTTGCTCCTTGTATTGCAAATAAACAGGAATAGTGAAAATTGGCTTTCATACATTTCACTTCCTCCTCCATCTTTTTTCTAATTCTGGCTCTAATTTAAACACTTTCTGCATGGTTTGGATACAAAGCCAAACAAATAATTTTAACATCCAGAGGTTTTTCACTGGTGTGTGAACAGTTTTGAATACTAGTGTTCAATACATGGTGAGAGAAATGTTATTCTTCTTCATGAGTGCATGGTGTAAAATGTTGATCATGCTGATTGTGTTTAAAGTTTTAAAGTAAAGGTTTGCAGATTTTCAATGCATGAAACCCTGAAACAGTATTTGTAATTTTGAAAAATGAGTCTTTTTCATGGAAATGGAATTATGTTTTACAGTAAGATATTTGGCTAATAGGACTGACTTTAATGATGTCTGTAATGGACTGATGTAAGCGGTGGTCTCTCTCTCTACGTTAGGAGAGGGATTCAGGATCAAATTAAACTTAGTGAGGGTGAATCTGTAACATGGGCAGAACAAAAAGAATCATGGTGATACACGCAGGCGTGAGTCATTTTCAGAGCTGGGCTTGAAACCCTGAGTTCATTTTTACTGGTGAATCACTGATTTGCACGGCAGTGTGTGCTGCTCACGACGCAAGCTCTCGAGTCTGACCGCTTGTTCACACACCGCTCTTCAACAGCTTTCATTTGCATTTGACATGATTTACATGCGGTTCAATAGTCAAGAGTCAACTATATAGAAGTCTTCTGTCTGTGCTTTGCAAGGTATATACTGTACTTCATATTGCAATTGTTTATAACAAAAGACAGAAGATCAAAGACAGGAAAAAGAAAAAAAAAGAAAAAGAAAACAGGATAGATGAGAAAAGTTAAGAAATCGCTAGAAAAGAAATAGATATACAAGGACAAGGAAAGAAAGAAAGAAAGAAAGAAAGAAAGAAGGTAAATGTGGAAAGAAAAGAAAAGAGAAAATAGGTAGAAAAAAGAAATCAAAGAAAAGAAGAAAAGTTGGATAGATAATAGAATAGGATAGAATTGGAAAAGAAAAGAAAAGAAAAGAAAAAAGAAAAGGGTCAGATAGAAAAGAGAAGAAAAGAGAAGGGTGGGGTATTTGTATGGGTCTGTAGCTCTATTAATAACAGTGTCGGTGACGTGAAGTGCATGTGTACCATCCTCATCAACACTGCAATTTCCTGTTGACTTTCCCCGCCGGCCCGTCTCAGTATTGTTCTACAGTAAATCAATGATCTCATAAGATATATATGCTTGTGTACAGGTCAACACCTGTGTGTCATGTGTGTGCGTGAGATCAGACTCACCTTATAAAATAGCAGCAGAATATGAGACTGAGTACGAAGACGAAGATGCCTGTGCCGAAGATCACCATATAGATATTGAGAGGAAGGTCCTGGAAGGTGACGGATGCCATAGTGCAGGTCTTATTGGAGTAGATCAGTCCCAAGCCGCAGAAGCACCCTATACAGACAGTGAAATCTCATCAGTAACACATACAACATGAAAACAACACATCGTTCAAACAGAACTAATCAGTTACAGGTCTGTATTAGAGCACAAATATAGCTCTCCTCTCCTCTGAAGACAGATTTTCATACTTGAGTTCACCTTTCACTGAGTATAAACAGGAAACATTAAGGGCTTTCACTCAGTCATTTGTCTAGATTCTCTGTAAGAGGAAACGCAGGTGTGTGAACTGACTGCTAACAATCATTACATCATTAGAATTTGGTTCCAGAATCGTGAACCATTCATTTACATTGTCATTTAGCAGACACCAAAGCCACTTACAAAATAGAAGCAATCAAAACCAACAAAAGAGCAACAACATGCAAGTGCTATGACAAGTCTCAGTTAGCCTAACACAGTACACGTAGCAAGGGATTTGTTTTTTAAAGAAACAAGTAGATAGAATAGAAAGAAGAAAGCTAGTGTTAGTTTTTCAAGAAAAGCTAGCAGTTAGAGAATAAATATGCAATTAATATAGGGTCAAGTGTGCGTGGGTTTTTTCTTTAAATAAAAAGATAGATAAAATAGAATTAGAATATAGAGTGCTAGAGTTAGAAGGTTAAATAAAGATGGAAGAGATGAGTTTTTAGCCGTTTCTTGAAGATGGCTAAAGACTCAGCGGCTTGGTTTGAGTTGGGCAGGTCATTCCACCAGGTGGGAACAATTAATGAAAAAGTCTGTGAAAGTAATTTTGTGCCTCTTTGGGATGCGTCGTTCACTTGCAGAACGCAAGCTTCGAGAGGGCACATAGGTCTGAAGTACTGAATTTAGTGCAGAGCCAGTGCAGAGCCAGTGGTGGTTCTGTAGGCAAACATTAATGCCTTGAATTTTATGCAAGCAGCTATTGGTAGCCAGTGCAAATGGATGAACAGAGGTGTGATGTGCATTCTTTTTGGCTCATTAAAGATTAATCTTGCAGCGGCATTTTGGATTAACAGTAGAGGTTTGATGGAATTGGCTGGAAGACCTGCCAAGAGAGCACTGCAATAGTGAAGTCTGGACAGAACAAGAGCCTGAACAAGGAGTTGTGTTGCATGTTCTGAAAGAAAGGGCCTGATCGTCCTAATATTGTATAAAGCAAATCTGCAGGACCGGGCAGTTTTAGCAATGTGGTCTGAGAAATTCAGCTGATCATCAATCATAACTCCAAGGTTTCTGGCTGTTTTTGAAGGAGTTATGGTTGATGAGCCTAACTGGAAGGTGAAATTGTGATGAAGTGATGGGTTTGCTGAAACTACAAGCACTTCTGTCTTAGCAAGGTTGAGTTGAAGGTGATGGTCCTTCATCAAGCAAGAAATGTCTGTTAGACACGCTGAGATGCGAGCAGGATGATTCACCCTGCAGAATCCAGTGACCCTGTGGATCATCTCTTGTGTTTAACTGAATGTACACTTATATATATATATATTTTAAAAAAAACTGTACTTGCAATTAATTTAACTGAAATAAAAGGCCACTTAGAGTTTGTCCATGACTGTTTCTTAACACAAACACATCAAATCCGTTTTGGTTTCAAACCTGCCTTAAAGGGATAGTTCACCCAAAAAGTTCACTTGAAGGGATTTACTCACCCTCAAGCCATCCTTGGTGTATGACTTTCTTCTTTCAAACGAATATAATCTGAGTTATAAAAAAAAAAAAAAAAAAAAAAATAGCTGGCTCTTCCAACTTTATAATGGCATTGAATGGGTGTTGAGATTTTGAAGCCCAAAAAGGTGCCTCCATCCATCTTTAAAACTGCTCCACACAGTTCTGTTTTTTAAAAAAGGCCTTCTGAAGTGAAGCGATCGGTTTGTGTAAGAAGATATACATATTTAAAAGTAAATCTCTACCTGTTGTACTGGCGTTCACGAGAGCATGGGGTTCCAGCAGATGACGAGGACATCGGCGTAGTGTAAGCTCTGGTGAGAAGTGACGAACGCGGAAGCACAGAGGAAAGAGTAAAACAAAACACCGGTCATGAATTTGAAGTACAAAATTAGGATTTGTACAGAAAAATATCGGAGGATTTCGCTGTAAATCAAGAGGAGCCTGGTTTTTCTTTGCTGTACAAAGGAAAACAAAACTCGGTTTTCGCGAGACTATTCTCACTGGTGCTTATGCTACACCTACATACTCCATCATCCGCTGGAATACCACTCTCTCATGAACGCACGTACGACAGTTTTCCCAGGAGGTCTCCCATCCAGGTACTGACCAGGCTCAACCCTCCTTAGCTTCAGTGGGCAACTCCGATTGTATTCGTCTGAAAGTAGAAACTTATATCCACTCTAGGATGGCTTGAGGGTGAGTGAATCAATCATGGGGTAATTTAAATTTTTTAAGCGAACTATCACTTTAATTATTTGTGGCATAGATTCAACAAGCTGCTGGACAGGGTTGCCAATTCTGCACATTCCCCGCGGAATTAGGCTACTTTTACACTGTTGCTGTGGGTTGGTTTTTAGTCCGCAGGTTAAAGCCAGAAGGCTATTTCAACTGGCCGCTTTGAATGGCCAAGGACCGCCCAAGAAACCATTTGACTAAACAGGTAAAGCAACCAATCATGTTTCGTTTTGTGCAGCGTCATGTTTAGGGGCATAGAGTGTGTAAAACTCTTGGAGGTATTTTAAAGAGTCTATGCCACGAACTTTACATATTTCACAGACTTTTGTAAACCCAACATTTAGTTGACCCTATATATGCACTAATTGTCACAGTGCTAAACAGTTGTAAACACGAAGGCTTTCTCATTTCATTAGGGGATTTGGCATCACGCCCTCTTAGTTTCCAGGCAGAACGTTAAAGAACTCGGCACACACACACCACCCAGAAATCCTGTATAATTTAACCAATCAGATATAGACTTCGAAACTCCCGAAGTTTTTCCAATTTTGTGTGCCATATGCAGTGTTGGGGAAAGTTACTTTTAAAAATAATGCATTACAATGTTGTGTTACTCCCTTAAAAAGTAACTAATTACGTTAATTTTATGGGAATTAATGCATTATGTTACTTTTGAGTTACTTTTTAAATCTGGACAGGGCTTGCTTATTTGTTTTTAATATAAAAAAGTTCTTCTTTTACAAATGTAAAAGTCCTTTCACAACAAAAGTGAAATGAGTTTGCATTTGACAGTTTTTATTCATTTTGAGGAGTACTGAATCTGTTTTTGCGCAGGTGAGATGAGTAAATACATTTTCATATTTAGTGTAGAACTACAGTAACATCATGTTCAAACAGCGCACACAACGCCTCTGCACTTACACCCGATTTCTCTCAACATGGCAACACGAGAGCTGTCAGTCAATCGAGGGAAACAACCTAACTGGCGTTACTTGTTTGAAAAAGCAACCCAGATATTTCCTACTAAATTAAAAAGTAATGTGTTACTTTGCTAGTTACTAAAAAAGTAATCTGATTACGTAACTTGTAATGTTTTACCCCAACACTGGCCATATGCATCAGATGTTTAGCTGACAGTGTTGTGTGTGACGTCTGAAGCTGAGACTAGGAACACAATGGAAAAAACGTGATCAGCAATGGGGCTAATTTTGTTTGTCAGGCCTGGCAACCTGGAAACAGTCCTCTGAGATTTTGGTCTATATTGAAATAATGGTATCATGCAGCGGTTGCAGATTTGTCGGCTGCACATCCATAATGCAAATCTCCCGTTCCACCACATCCTGAAGCTGCTTTATTGGATTGAGATCTGTGGCTGTGGAGGCCATTTGTGTTTAGTCTACTCATTGTCATGTACAAGAAACTAGTTTGAGATGATGGCAGCGTTATTCTTCTTGAAGAAGCCAGATGGGCACACGTGGTCATAAATGGATGGACATAATCAGCAACAATACTCAGGTAGTCTGTGGCCTTAAATGATGCTCGGTTGGTACAAAACAGCCAAAAGGGTGCAAAGAAATTATCCCACACCATTACATGCCCTGCAGCAGCAGCCTGAACCACTGATACTAGCAGGATGGATCCATGCTTTCACGCTGTTTATGTCAAATTCTGACCCTATACTCTCTAAATGTTTCAGGCCAACTTTTTCCAATCTTCTGTTGTATTTTGGTGATCCTGTGTGAACTGTAGCCTCAGCAGTGGGACCTGGAGTGGTCTTCTGCTGCTGTAGCCCGTCTGCCTCAAGGTTTGAAATTCTCAATGTGATTTCAGAGATGCTCTTCTGCACACCTCGGTTGTATTAAGTAGTTATTTGAGTTACTCTAGATGATGTATGTGGCCCTGATCGTCGGCGGAGGCTGGACACCTGGATGAGCCCCGGGGACATATCCCCAGTGAAGACCTCAACTTAAAATACAATAAAAATAAAAATAAAACAAATAACTAAAAATATTATAAAATACCGAACTACATAATACTATTATTGTTAGCAAATGCAACAATTTAAAAATAGAAATATAATACATTTAAAATTTTAATTAAAACAATAAATAAACAATAATATCCTGGCCAGAGGAGAACTAGCCCCCCGACTGAGCCTGGTTTCTCCCGAGGCTTTTTCTCCATTCTGTCACAGAGGGAGTTTTGGTTCCCTGCCGCTGTCACCTCTGGGTTGCTCAGTTGAGGACACTTCATTTCTAGTGATTATCGTCAATTTGATTTAGCAGGTACTATTTAAACTAAACTGAGCTAGACAATGACATCTCTGAACTCAATAATGAAATGCCTTTAACTGAAAATTGAGTGTTTCATCTTATTATTATACATTACTGACACTCTATCCTCCAATTTGATACTGTTAAGTGCTTTGACACAATCTGTATTGTTAAAAGCGCTATATAAATAAAGGTGACTTGACTTGACTCTTGCCTTTCTATCTGGCCATTCTCCTCAGACCTCTGGCATCAACAAGGTATTTTCACCCACATAACTGCCGCTCACTGGATATTTTCTCTTTTTCGGTCCATTCTCTGTAAACCCTAGAGATGGTCATACGTGAAAATCCCAGCAGATCAGCAGTTTCTGAAATACTCAGACCAGCCCGTTTGGCACCAACAACCATGCCATGTTCAAAGTCACTTAAATCACCTTTCATCTCCATTCTGATGCTCGGTTTGAACATCAGCAGATCATCTTGACCATGTCTACATGCCTAAATGCATTGATATTTGAATAGATTAATTTTTTAATTTGAATTCGTTTTAATAACCATACAAATATGAAACCATACAAATTTTCAGTTACCTCACAACTGGTTGGTCACACTCCAATTCTCGCTATTAACGAACCATTAACTACGACTTTTGCCTCAATAAACTCCTAATTTGCTGATTATTGATAGTTAGTAAGGTAGTTGTTAAATTTAGGTATTGAGGATTAGGGATGTAGAATATAGTCATGCAGAATATGTGTTTTATAAGTACTAATAACAAGCCAGCATTTTAATAATAGGCATGCTAATAAGCAACTAGTTAATAGTGAGAATTGGTCCCTATACTAAAGTGTTACCAACTGGTTTATCGACTAGTTTGGCATAGCACTAGTTGATTATCCTGCTAGCTTACCATAATGATACCTAACAAAGCTTGTTTTCTTAGCATAGCGATATAGCCAATTAGCTTTGTAACTTAGTATAGCTTAACATCACATAGCTATAGCAAAGACTATAGAAATACAAAGACAGTTCACTCCTATACTTATGAATGGGAGAAAGTGCAAAGGGACTTTGGCTATAGCCAATGAGTATGCTAGCTTTGCTATTACTGCTACTCAAGAACAACTAAAGAATAACTAAAAACGCTATATGATTATTTAAAAGATATTGTGTTAACATGATACGTTTTTGAACAGGCATTACAAGCGGGGTCAAACATACAAAAATATTGTATATTTGTATATACATTTCAACAAAAATATGAAGCAGCAGAATTGTTTTCAACATTGATGATGATAATAAATGTTTCTTGAGCAGCAAATCATCATATTAGAAGGATCATGTGACACTAAAGACGAGTAATTATGCTGAAAATTCAGCTTTGCATCATAGGAATAAATTACATTTTACAATATCTTCAAATAGAAAACAGATATTTTAATATTTCAGTATATTACTGTTTTTACCGTAGTTTGACCAAATAAATGATATTGTACAATGATAGTGTACAATATCAAAGCGTTAGGACATAAATCAAAGATGTTTCACTTATATTTCATAAATGTTGGGCTTTGATAATAAACAAAATAAAAAGTGCACATAAGTTTGACTTTTTTGTAAATATTTGTACTGTATATCTCTTAAATTACACATAAAGGGTTGCTTTTTAAATATTTAATACTTTTATCTAATACCTTTTTTTAATATTCTTGTACTTATTTTTGTTATATCTGCATACTTTGGTCCAAAACAATCTGTACAGACATTAAATATAATGTCAGAATGATTTTTAAGATAAAATATCATATGTATAGCATTAAGGCCCGGTTTCACAGACGGGGCTTAGAGTAAGCCAGGATTAGATCAAAGTTCAATTAGGACATTTAAGCAATTTTTATGAACGTGCTTAGAACAAAAAACATTACTGGGGTGCATCTTGAGACAAAACAAATGCACTGATATATTTTAAGAACAGTCAGTGCAAGTTTCTTTCAGTTGAAACTAAGTCTAGGACTAGGCTTAAGCCTTGTCTGTGAAACCGGCGGTATATATATAATTCGCACTGGAAAATGTTTATTACTGTGACTTTAAAAGAAAAGCAAGAAAAACAGATATTGGACCTGTATCAAGAGGTCCCATGGGTCGCTGCTACACTTAAAGCGCAATTAGATTGAGTCTAATTTCCCTCAGTAACACTGGAATAATCACTGATTTTGAGCAGCTGGCTGAAAGGAAATTCCACCAAGCATTGCCACACCATCACACAACATACATACTGTAGGCTGGTTCTGCAGTCCAAACACACAGCGGGACATTGCATTCTTTAGTAACACATCTGTGATCTGTGATTGGACGAGTGCCCGTATAACTTCCCCACTTGCTGTGTTCATTGTTCAGGAGCAGAGGTGCCTAAACCGCTCTGCTATTAATGAATAGGTGCCTGTGGTTTATAAATTGTAGACATTCATTATGCATTTGTTGGCTGCTTGTACAAAACAATCAAGAAATTGAGGACATTTCATCAGATTATAAAGAAAATATCTTAAACACAATGTTTTAAAAGTTAGTCTAGTGTTTATTATTTTCAGGAAATCATTTTGTGCCCAATGTGTATCTCCAGGACCTACTGTATACTCTATATGTGTATATAATTCATAGCACAAACCATGTTATTTCATAGATTTACCTGTTTAGGTCATCTCTTATTATTATAAATGTTGAAAACAGTTGTGCTGCTTAATATTTTTGCAAAAACATACATAATATTTTATAATCAGGACATTGGTGTAAAAGCTTCAGAATCAATCGCTGGTAAACCCACATTACGGTATTGTTTCCTGAGAATATTATTGCAGAAACACATTTGGATGGCACTTGGTATTCTTGTACGAGATTCAACAAATAAAAACCAATAAACACCGGCTCTTTCATTTCTGCTGTCTCTGTCAGCTCTTCACAAGTTACCTGGACCATCGGAAATCAATAACTTTGTCATTTAACATCATTTCTGCTGAAAGTGAGACTCGTCTGCCTCAGGTAGAGTCGTGCTTCCTAGGAGAGAAATCTATAGCAGAGCACTGCTGTAGTCTCAGTCTCACACTCCTTGCTGGCAAAACAACTGATAATGGCCTCAAGAACCTCAATAAAGCATTTTGAATATATTATTGATTTAAAATAGGAGGCTTTTCCCATTCCAATTCTTCTGTTTAATGTGTAAATATTACCAAATGCTGGCAGATGATCCCAATTGTTTATCAATGAGCTCTTTTCCCTATGCTTAATTAAGCACAATAATTTAGCATACTTTTTAACAAGAGAAATAATATATTTTATAGAAAACACTTGAATGTAATGCTTTCAGACAGTTATTTGCAATTAAATTAAAATGTTTTATAGTTTCAATTTATAGTAAATGCAACTAGCTGAATTTTCTGTAAGTATGACTTAAGTACATCTTTACTGTAATTTAATAATTACTTCTTTTATCTTTGAAATTTGGTTAAAGTGTGCTGTTGAATGTACTGACAAGCATTTATGCTAAACTAAAAATATACTTTAATGTCATTTCTATTGAAAGTTGTATGTGATGTATTTAAATATATTTGTAATTACAAATTTTAATGACAATGTTACAATTTTTTATAAATTTAAAATATATTAACTTTAAATGTAAATAACACACTATTACTATAATTCAGTAATTTACGTGTAATTCAGCATGTTAGTTGGCGCATTAAAATAAGTTTGTTACATTTCAACAAAAGATTATTAAAACACAATGATTTCAAATGTACTGGCTTTATTAAAAAGTATCCTTGGCAGTATATTCTCTTTAAGTGCAGTTAAGATGCCATTTATTTCATTAATATGATATAATCTGCAAGTACATTTAAAAAATAAATATATATATAAAAACTTTGAAGTATGCTAAAAGTGCACATTCAATAAGCACACTTCTTTTTCACAAGAGGTTGAAATGTTCGCAATACAACATAAATAAAAAAATCAAGCAGGAGGTGAGATGAGGGGGTGTTTGGAAGAGACATACATAAGAAGGCGTATAAATGGATAAACTAGGTCACTAGAGTTGCTTGCCATTTAACAGACGCATTTGCTTCAGTAACAGAAAGTCATTTGCGGAGGCCGTCCCGCAGGAGCAACCTCGGGGTGAGGAGATAAAGCAGAGTTGAGTCACCCCTTCTTGGGATTTAAACTGTGCTTTCTGTGTTGGCAAACCAGACCCTTAAACAAACCACACATTTGCCAGCAGAGCTCTTTGCAAATTTGCTGACCTACAGTGGAGTAAAACATTATTTGATCCCCTGCTGATATTGTACGTTTGCCCACTGACAAAGAAAGTCTATAATTTTAATGGTAGGTTTATTTGAACAGTGGGAGACAGAATAACAACAACAACAAAAAATCTGAAAAAAGCATTTCAATAAAGTTATAAATTGATTTATATTTTAATGAGTCAAATAAGTATTTGATCCCCTATCAATCAGCAAGATTGCTGGCTCCCAGGTGTCTTTTATACAGGTAAGGAGCTGAGATTAGGAGCATGGGGAGAGTTACCTGTATAAAAGACACCTGTCCACAGAAGCAATCAATCAATCAGATTCCAAACTCTCCACCATGGCCAAGACCAAAGAGCTGTCCAAGGATGTCAGGGAGAAGATTGTAGACCTACACAAGGCTGAAATGGGCTACAAGACCATCAACTAGCAAGCTTGGTGAGAAGGTGACAACAGTTGGTGCGATTATTCGCAAATGGAAGAAACACAAAATAACTGTCAATCTCCCTCGGACTGAGGCTCCATGCAAGATCTCACCTCGTGGAGTTTCAGTGTTCATGAGAACGGTGAGGAATCAGCCCAGAACTACACGGGAGGGTCTTGTCAATGATTTCAAGGCAGCTGGGACCATAGTCACCAAGAAAACAATTGGTAGCACACTACACCTTGAAGAACTGATCCTGCAGCGCCCGCAAGGTCCCCCTGCTCAAGAAAGCACATATACAGCCCGTCTGAAGTTTGCCAATGATTCAGAGGAGAACTGGGAGAAAGTGTTGTGGTCAGATGAGACCAAAATCCAGCTCTTTGGCATCAACTCAACTCGCCGTGTTTGGAGGAGGAGGAATGCTGCCTATGACCCCAAGAACACCATCCCCACCGTCAAACATGGAGGTGGAAACATTATGCTTTGGGGGTGTTTTTCTACTAAGGGGACAGGACAACTGCACCGCATCAAAGGGACGATGGACGGGACCAAGTACCTTCAGGGCACTGAAGGGTATTCCAGCATGGCAATGACCCAAATCACACGGCTAAGGCAACAAAGGAGTGGCTCAAGAAGAAGCACATTAAGGTCCTGGAGTGGCCAAGCCAGTCTCCAGACCTTAAACCCATTGAAAATCTGTGGAGGGGGCCAAGGTTCGAGTTGCCAAATGTCAGCTTCAAAACCTTAAAAAAACTTGAATAGGATCTGCAAAGAGGAGTGGGACAAAATCCCTCCTGAGATGTGTGCAAACCTGGTGGCCAACTACAAGAAATGTCTGACCTCTGTGATTGCCAAGTTTTAAATCATGTTTTGCGAAGGGGTCAAATACTTATTTCACTCATTAAAATCAATTTATAGCTTTTTTGAAATGCGTTTTTCTGGATTTTTGTCGTTGTTATTCTGTCTCTCACTGTTCAAATAAACCAACCATTAAAATTATAGACTGATCATTTCTTTGTCAGTGGGCAAACATACAATATCAGCAGGGGATCAAATAATTTTTTTCCTCTCTGTATATTGCGAGGATGATGCTGGTGTGAAAAAGATGGGCGCTTCCTGTTCTCTGTCTGATATCAAAAAAGATGCAGCGACATAGACAAATTTTCAATAACTCTAAATGCATTAATACCTTAATATTATTCATTGTTTTTTACCTTCACACGAAAGTTTAATTGCCATTAAAATAATTATTCACTCAGAAATTACAGTTCTGTCATTATTTACCTTCTTTCTTAACAGATGTGTTACTTTCTGTGGAACACAAAAGGATACAAGATTGTATTGGTCATGTTTGACTCCATAATAATAAAATGTCTGCTTTTTTACATAAAGCAGGCCCAAAATGTGCATTTCAGCTCTTTCAGAGCTTTTTCATTGAGTTTTACATGAAATATTAACAAGCCCATGAGATTATAGAGGGCTCTCATCTATGAAGCGCTTTCAAGACAAACATGGAATGACCTATAAATATGAAACAAGGGTGTGATCGAAATTTGTTAACAGCTCTCAATGAATGAGATGTAGATCTGTCTCAGATCTAAAAGTGTAATTCGGTGAATGCCACAGTTTTCCTGTATTGGGAAAATATTAATAATCTATTGAGATATCTATTCTATCAAGCTGATTGTCTCTTTAAGTGTCAAAATCATTAAAAGTCAGTTTGAGGTGACAGCAAGCCATCAATCAATTAAGGCTCATTTAATAAATGGATTGTGTATATAAATGTTGGAGAGTGACTAAAATGAACCTTTGTATTATCAATAATATGACACTTTTGTCTGTATCTTCTAAGCTATTCAAAAATACATTAAAATACAGTTATGATTAAATACATCTGTTTAATGATAAAAAAAATTCAGTTTCTACTTCAAAAAAGTTTCTACTTGTTTTCTTTTTTATTATATTGTTTGTTGGCATCATTCATGTATTTATAATAATAAATGAATCATATATGAACCATCATTTACTAATATTAATTTTGTCCGCCAAATCAAAGTCAGTGTGGTGTAACTAACATGGCCATTTTATAACATGACAATAAAACCATAAAACAGATCCCTTTAGACCAATAACTGCATGTCAAGGTCATTAAGTTTGCTAAAAACTATTGTCAAATAAAGTAGGCTAACCCCAATAAAACTTAATATACTTTGTTATTATTATTAGATATTCATGACTCAAAATGTATGATAGTTGTAAAAAAATGCCTTGAAAAACACATTTGAAAATTTGTCTATTCACATGTACAAGGTAAGTAGACTGTAAAAACTTTTATTATGATCTACTCTTTTTTTTTGGTGAAACATTTTACACTTAAAAATATATTGAGTAAATTTTAAATTTGTGAAATCATTGAAATATACTTTAAGAATCAAGTAATCTTAAAAAGTCAACTAAAAAATAAGTAGATTAATTAATCTCATAAATAAAATTGAGCAAATTTAATTAAAATCCTTAAGCAATGCCATAGTAATTCTAAATCAAAACAAACAAACAAAAGAAACTGAGTAAATATAATTAAAATTCCTACCCAATGCAATAGTAAATAAAAAACGCTAAAAAAAGAGTAGATTTGATTTACATGCTGTATTTTCAAAAGTCCTTTGAAGGTTACACCACTTGACATTTTTAGTAATTCAAATAAACTTATTTGAAGTAATAATTGTTTTTTTCAAATGTCTCAAACCAGTGTGGATACAAATATTACATGTCTAAGACCTGGCATGTGCGTTTTAAACTAGATATTTCCCTTTTTCTTCATTTCATAGAGCCTTTCTTGTCATTGACCCATATAGCAACATCTCATTGTTATGAACACGGTGTTTGTTTATATGGACCCCTCACGCTTTTACCTTCTTTTATTGTTTTAAGATAGCAGCCTATAAAATCCTACAATACTTCAAGGAAGGATCTTACCGTTGCACCACTGGAAAGGGTGCATCAATCCACCCGTGCGGTTCCTGTCTTATGAAGGGATGTGTTTATATACAGAGAGATGCCCTCTGTCTGTCTGTCGCTCTGTCAGGCCATGCAGCACATCTGGATTCATCTAAACGCAGTCCTCGCTCGTCTTCATAGCGACATCAGTCGTTGCATCTGGTCAGGTAGTAAACACGTTCACGACATTTGACTCGTATTCAGCCTTGGCAAGCGTTTACGTCCAGTGAACAAAGCACGTCCTTCGTTTTACATCTGATCACGTGTCGTGGCTGATGTTGGCATCCATTGAGAACTAAACAAGAGCGAATGAAAGTCCCTCCCAGCCGGAGTGATGGGCACAAAACTGAGCCAATCTTCTCCAGCACACTTCTCCACTGTCATCTGTGACTCACATAAACAAGACGGTCCTCTGGCTGTCATTTTGTACATTCATATGACACATTAAATGCCATTATAAGTAAACAAAATAGAAATGCACTTGTGTACTAACAAATGACTAATAATAATAAAATGTGTTTTCCAGTGCGGTACTTTTGGGTATGTTGTTGGCATTAGTCAACCCACCCTCATGCCTATTTCTGAGATATCACAGGGCCCCAGTATTAAAAAGAGCCCACCCTCTTGTCTTCACAATACGGTGGTACTGAGATATTTGAGGGGCCCCTAAACTGCCACCCAGCATGTCTCTACAATATCCTCATCCCGAGGGGCCCCTAAGGGCCTCAATACACGATACAGCACCCCAGTGCCTCTGTGATGTTGTGGTGCCAAGATAAGGTCTACTGGCTGCCACGCTCATTTCTGTTTTTTAGCCTTTGAAGATATTAAAATATGATAGTTGAATAGATAATTCATGATTTGTACAGTACCTTGAGTAAATCTATTGTTTTTAATGTGATAAAGGTTTTAGTGCACACCTATTATTTATTAATTCAGGAATAACACATGGCTTGTAGATGGAAAATCTTTATTAAATGTCATATTATAATATATATTATTACTAATATACTGTATATGTATATATTTAATACAGCCTACTGTAATAATGTAAAATATACATAAAACATCATAAACATGACAATACTGCCCTCTTCTGGCACATAAACCATAACTTGCCTTTGATCTTTTAGTAATGCGTAATTTTAAAACATGCAAATGCAATATTTATTCTCTTTGAAGGAATGAAATATGTAATCATCTTCATAATTAATGAGTGTTCTAATAAATCCAAAATCATTTAATAAAACACTGATTATTTAAATAGTCTCTCAGTTAAAAACAATATTCCTAAAATGAGAATATTGTTCTTATGAGGTTCTTATGAGAGAATATGAGGTCTGTGATGAGGTCTATTACAGTATTTGTCTGAAATATCTTGACAAGTGTTTATTTTCTGTCTTTCTCAATGCCCTCCTATATTGTGTCTCTCAGAAGAAATAAGACTGTTCATATGCAGAGATATTTGCCACATACACAGGGTTGTAGGTGTATATGAGCGCGCTGCTCTCTTGTGCTGCGTCACTGAAGTGGTGGGAGCTTCTCCTTCCTGAAAACACACATGAATTTGTTCATCCAAATTCATACAACAAGCAAACACATAAATAAGTAAAGTATGAGACTGCAATTACCCTCATTTACAAAGAATTCAGCCAGTAAGGACGACACACGCACAGCATTGCTGGAATGAGGAAAGTTGTAACGAGGGTCCCACTGAAAGCGGTTCACTTCTGGATGCCACTGTACCCCATAGAAAGGGTACTTCCTGCCTGCAGGCCAATAATCTTTCATCCACACTGTGTATAGGCGCTTGTATAAGGTTGTTTTAAATATGAAAAGTGTCTAGTTTTGTTACCTTCCATGGTAGAAACAAACTCAAGGCCATTTTGTGCTATGTTTGTGGAGAGCACTGCAAAGAAGCCACTTAATTTCTCATTTCCCATGAATGCCTGAAAAAGAGGAAGAGTTTATAGACCTTAATCAGGTTAGACATCATATTGAATTTAACAAGGAAGAAAACAAGTCTCTGAGGGATAGACTTAGTGTCTTTACAGTGGCACGTACTGTATACAGGTCCTAGAACACATACAATTGTTAAATCTCACAACTTTCAAAGCTGTTTTATGTTGTTTTTGTCAACTGAAAGTCTTTTAGAAAGACAGTTAATCTTCTGAATAATCGGTATGTTGTTAAACAACAGTAAAATCCACTCAACACACTGTACTTCTATCCTTCACAGCCTAGTGGTTATGGCATTACCCTGACTAAGGTCTATTGCTCCTTGTTTATTAATTCGATTAGAAGTATTTAAATGAATATTGTGTGTTTATAAAAGATGTACCTCTTTAGTCACTCCATAATGGTGGAAATTTCCAGTAAGTGGTTCCTGGGACAATGCTTTACGGATGTCAGATGGGAAGTTGGTAAACATACGACTGGATGAAGCCTCTGTTAATGGAAACAAATGTGCAAATGGACATTAGAGACATTATATATATATATACACACACACACACACACTACCTTGCTATATGTTTTAAAGGGTTTTAAAGGGATAGTTCACCCAAAAATGAAAATTCTGTCATTAATTACTCGCCCTCATGCCGTTCCAAACCCGTAAGACCTCCGTTCATCTTCGGAACACAAATTAAGATAATTCTGATGAATTCTGAGAGCTTAAATTAAGGTTGAACCCTTGATGTCACATGGATTATTTTACCGATCTCCTTGCTACGTTTCTGGACCTTGATCGTGTAAGGACCCTTGCTGTCTATGGAGGGTTAAAGGGTCTATTACGTGTTTTGATCAAAAATACAGAAAAGAAAACAGTAATACTGTGAAATTTGTTACAATTTTAAATAATTATTTTCTATTTTAATATACTTTAAAATATAATTTATTTCTGTGATGCAAAGCTGAATTTTCAGTATCATTACTGCAGTCTGCAGCGTCACATGATACTTCAGAAATCATTCTGTGATAATTTAGCATCAATTTTGAAATCATTTGTTCTTCATACACTGTAAAAAAAAAAAAAAAAAAGTTGAGCCAACTTAAAATTTTAAGGCAACCAGCTTCAGCAGATTTTTGAGTTCTCTCACCATATTTTTGTAGGAGATTCTAAACTTAAAACAGCAAGTTGAGAAAATCTGCTGAAGCTGTTTGCCTTAAAATTTTAAGTTGGCTCAACTTTTTTTTTTTTTTTTTTTTACAGTGTATTTTTTGGGACTTTTTCAGGATTCTTCAATGAATGAAAAGTTAAAAAGAACAGCATTTATTCAAATTATAAATCTTTTTTTAACCATGTAAGTCTTTACTATCCCATTTAATCAATTTACCACATCCTTGCTGAATAACAGAAAAGAGCAAAAATTGCTGACCCCAAACTTTTGAACGGTAATGTACATTTTTCTTAGTTTGATGAACATTTTAATAATCTACCTTTAATAATAAACTTTTTTTCCACTATAAAGAACCCTTTATGGAATGTAAAGATTCCAGGGATGTTAAAGGTTAAAGGTCATTGGCAAAAATAAAAAAAACTGGACCTGATGTTACTGTGTTGACTATGTACATTGGCTATAGTATATTTAGACTAAGTACCTGAGGTGAAGTTGAGTGGATAAGTGACATTCTCTGCAGTTGTCTTACTCAACAGGTTTTCTCCAGCCACCAGCACCGTGAGCAGCTGAAATCCCAGGCATGTTCCCCAGATGGGAAAGTAATCACCCTCACCATTCGCCTGAGACAGCACAAAAACAACTCTTGATAAGACTATGCAGTTTATTTCCTTTCTTTTTAGTTCCTAAAATAGTTACAGTAATGGCACATGACAAAGTCTAACTGTTCCCATAAAAAATGTTGATGATAAAACATCTATTAACAACTAATTATTCAGGAGACACAAGGAGCATCTTACATTCACTGTAATTCCCTTACCTTAAGGGCCAGTCTAAAGTAAATCCCAGCGGTGTGAGCAAAGTCAGATGTCTCCAGGTCCACAGCGCCTCCGATGAGAAGAAGACTGATCGAGAGACAAAGGGGGAAGTTTATGCAAAAATGATCCTTGTATGTGAAATATTATTGTATTAATGTGAATCACAGCTTTTGTTTCTGTAAGTTTCATTCAAACATGATGGGGAGGCGTTATTACTGTATGTAGGGTGTAAAATATTTCTAGGTTACTAAAAATCTAGGTTAAAATCTAGGTTACTGCAATCATCTCCAATGTTGACAGTAGGCTACATTACATAACGGCCAACAACATGTATCTAACAGCTTAAATAATGAAAAGATAACGATCATGTATGAATGCATCAGGTAAGGTCATCATAGAAATCTGGGTGCGATGGACTTGTTCAAGTAATGTCAACATCACATAATAGAGTTTTGAATGAAAGATGGAGAACATACCCATTTATTGACCTGAAGATTTTCTCATGCTCTGCCAAACTCTGGTTTAGCCTGTAGCATAGAATGTGTTCATTAGACTATATGATTGTTGAAATAACACATTTTGAATATGGATTTGATTATCTTCTACCTTGTGTGGTTCTCTTAAATGTATGGTTGTTGTTATTATTGATATATTATACAATTTTGGAAACACCCCTGGCAAAGTGTGGTTTTGGACGATATCAGCATAAATCCTTATCATTTTTTGGTGCAAATACATTAAAGTAACTTGACATCATCATTGAATGTCCCAAATTAAAAAGGATTCATGCCAATATTGTCCAAAAACCCACTTTTCTAGGGCATTTCCAAACTTTTGGAGGGGAGTATATGACTCTTCTGAATCGGTTTCCAGATAGCTAGAACTTTTGGGCCAAAAAGGACTTTGGAGATAAACTTTGTAGCCTACATTCATTTCAGAGAGAGAGAGAAAAAGAGAAGTAGCCTAATTATGAAATAATATCCCTAAGTCCTACTTAAGTGGGTCAAAAAGCACTCTTAATAACTAAGGTTCAACTAACTGCCCAATATAGGCCTAAATGTAAAATATAATACATTAAGTAACATAAAACATTACTAAAATACATAATTTATGTAGAGTGTAGCCAGCTTATTTTTCGGTGTAACTTGAATCGATTAATCGGTTTTTAAACATGAATCTGAATGCTAACAAATAGACAAGTCTTACCTTATCGGCACAACTCTAGCTCCCCCAGACTCAATGTACTGCACATATGATGAAGGGATGTATGTCTTTCCAAACTTTTTCATTGACTCATTGTCAACTTCTTGCGTCAGAATCCCTATAGACCAGTCATATGCGCTTAAAGGTTAGTCACACACTTAAGAGTGTGTGTGTTGTTATTAAACATGATAAGTATAAATTCAGTCTGTCAGCAAAACTGCAATTTAAAGTAAATGGCATTCTGCGTTAAAAGCTTAGTGCACACATCTGCTTGACACAATATGAGGGTAAGAGGTTTACCGATGATCGGTCTGTCGGTCTGAGGCTTGTTCCTCTGCGGGAGTTTCAACGGAGCGGCGCTGCACAACACAACACACGCGCACAGGAGCGCACTGAAGCCCATCCTGACCCCACACACACACACCGGTCCACAGAAAAACAGAGGACTCCTTCACTTATATACGTTTCATATAGTATCTGAACCGAAAGTTATGAGGGAAGTCATTAGCTGGGCGGGGTTTGTACTTTTTGGAGGAAGGAAAACAATCAGTAACTACCAGTTTGTTTAGGAAAGTTGTTGGGTGAGTTCTCCAAACGCGAGACCAGAAGTTCCTGAAGCTTTTAGGAACTTGTATTTTCCCAAACGTTCTCACAGCCAGTGCTTATCACGATGTGAAATATAGTGACATCCGCAATCTTGACAAGGCTTTATATAAGTTCATAGCTCACAAGTAAATTTCGTCAACATTGTTAGGAGGCTGGAATTTGCACTTCTTCGAGACTTTGTTTTTTTTCGAGACAAACCAGCTTTCAGAGCAACACAGTAGCAATGGAAATTATTCAAATGATACCATTTAGTGCACCTATAATGCATATTTAAAGTAAAAAAAAAAAAGAAATCAATATGACTTTTAACTTGCATATTTGGAAAGCCACATAAAAGTAAAAAGGGTTTAATTATGAAAAAGTAGCCTACACTTTAGCAAACTTTTAAAAGAGTATTTATTACGAAAATGATATACTTTTAAATAGGCCTATGAACTGAATTACGTCTCCAGACAGCCTATTTTTGTATTTGCAATGAAATAAAAATGCATTAGAGATTAAATTTATCAATGCAATTCGGTGAACTCGAGTTCAGTTCATATATATATGGCTGAGCTGAAGGCAGAGACAGAAAAAGTCACTGCAGTTGCTATAATAGGACTCCAGCAAGACATGAAGCACTGGCAGGGAGTCATAAAATAAAATAATGAGCTGACTATTTATAGGACTCTTCATAAGTTGACTAGTTATTTACTGTACAGTCCCTCTGAAACACAGCAGAAGTCGTCAATAAATACATGATTGCACAGTGGGAATGTATGCAATGCATTTTCATGACCCCATCTTAATATAGTCAATAAAATATGAAATTCACTAGTTGCGAAAAATTACATTCAGTGACTCCCTGTAGTTGAAAACACATCCCATTCTTATACAAATATGCATTGATACAAAAACAATGATATTGTGAAATATTACAATTTACATATATTTTAAAATGTTATTTATTTCTGTGATGCAAAGCTGAATTTTCAGCATTACTAGTCTCCAGTGTCACATGATCCTTCAGAAATCAATATACTGATTTGCTGCTCAAGAAACATTTCTAATTATTATCAATGCTGAAAACAGTTGTGCTGCTTAATATTTTAGTGGAAACGGTGATACTTTTTTTTTCAGGTTTCTTTGATTAACAGAAAGTTTAAAAGAGCAGTCATCTGCAATAAAGGGAAGATGGTTGTGAATGCCACATTGGCCATGAGTTCTCATAGCACATGAAGTGTCATTTCAGCTTCTTGTTTTTAAAGCTTTTATAAAGCCAGTGTCATGTAGTACAGTCACAGTGACATAAGCAAAACTGAGCAACAGTCCCTTCATGATGAGCATTTCTTTCTGATCGTTCTTCAAATAATGAAGTTTATGAAGCAGCAGCAGTTTTTATAGTTTTATTTGAGTGGTTATAATCTAAGTAGGCTAGCTGATAATTCATCATGTATTCATTCACTTTAACCCTATGAATGTTTAGTAAATTAAATATAACATACACGTTTAGTAACACAATGAAGTCAGACTATGTGTGGATGTACAATGTAAAAAGTGGATCAAAAAGTAGTTTGATCAGATTACCTAAAATGAGTAATGTAATGGATTACATGGTAATGGTTTTTGTCCCTTCAGCCACTCCATAATATCCAAAAAGCGATTACTGAATATTACTCGGAGAAACCGTGTCCTAAAATGCAATAAAATATAATTATGCTGGACTTTTTGTGATTACAAAAACAACCTTTAACGAAACTCACATCTGCAAGATGCCTGTCAGCACATTCCCACCACTAGGAAGCTGATTCAGGGTTTTAAAATAATAATAAACAGGGAGGAGGAAAAGGAGAAATTTCTAGCACATTTATTAACTTAATGTTTAAGTCAAATCCAGATTTTTACAATCACTGTGTTATTTATTGTAACCCACAATATTTACATGTGTAATAGTGTCTCATCTTGAAAAGACATTGCATAAATTCAAATAAATTTCCTTGAGCACACAGTATAAATGTATTTCGCTCATTCACTTCGAGTTCTCCATCTGTGACAGTACACAGGAACATTCCCTTACAAACTGATTTACAGCATTGAAGTGAATTATTGGTTCTAGCAGCCGCTCCTCAAGCTCTGTTTTCCAGAAGAGCCTGGAAGTCAGGTGAACAAACCAATTTGTGTTTAATGTGTCCCAGCACAGACATGTCTCCCCTCCTGCCCTCTGTATTAACTGAGACCAGTTCCTACAAAAACACAGAAAGAATAACAGAAAAAACAATGTTATACAAACCTAAGAGCAAGTAATAAGACATACATGAAGAAGCTAAATAGTGTATAAATTGCATGTAAAGATTCAGACCCAAAGTCCCATGACGAGTGCTGCGTGGTCATGTGCTTATAAAGCATTTGTCACCAATTTCATTACATTATTTAGCCTTTGGATCTTCAAATGCTGTTATAACATCTTTATCCCAGCAGTGGAATAGTTCACCAAAAATGAACATTTGCTGAAAATGTACTCATCCTCAGACCTAAGACGTAGATGGATTTGTTTGTTCATGGGAACAAATTTGGAGAAATGTATCATTATTTAATTTGCTCATCAATGGATCCCCTGCAGTGAATGGGTGCCGTCAGAATGAGTGTCCAAACAGCTGATTAAAAACATCACAATAATCCACACAACTCCAGTCCATCAATGATCATCTTGTGAAGCGAATTCTGTGTGTTTGTGAGAAACAAATCCATTTAGGTGTTTTAAATTTAAACAGTTGCTTCTGGCCAAAATACGGGTCCATAATCCATAATAATGCTCCTCCAGTGAAAAAACCATCCCCAGTTGTCCTCTCACGTCAAAATCCACCAACTTCTAGAACTGTTTTGGAATGTATTCACTTGTAATTGGTGCTTGATCTGTGCATATTTCTCTCCTGATTCAGACAAGATGACTTTTTCACTGGAGAAAGCAATTTAATGCATAGAGGACTCGTATTTTAGCTGGAAGCAACTTTTTGATGTTTAAAAATGTGTTGATGAATTTGTTTATAAACACGCATCTTTTTGATGGATGGACTGGAGTGGTGTGGATTACTTGAGGATTATTGTGATGTTTTTATCAGCTGTTTGGACTCTCATTCTGACGGCACCCATTCACTGCAGAGGATCCATTGGTGAGCAAGTGATCTGATGGTAAATTTCTCCAAATCTGTTCCCATGAACAAACAAACTCATCTACATCTTGGATGGCCTGGGGGTGACCTACTGCACTGATGAGCATAACTGACCTGCAGGAAGGCACAGGAGGTTCCCAGGGCCACATCCAGGGTGATGTTACCCAGTATAAGCTGAACTTTGCCTGACTTCCTCACGAGCATCTTTCCCACCAAACCCTCCTGTAGATCCTTAAGACAACAGGTGTTCTCATCTTGAGATTCATCCTGACACACACAGGAGAACAAAAACACACATGAGTATATGCAAAAACTGACATCAATCCATGATCTAAACCTAGCCAGCGCCTACCTGAGTCTCGGTCTTCTGCATCATGGCCTGTCCGTCGCTCGACTGCACCTCTGTTTTGGTGGGCCGAACGTCACTGGTGGGCGGCTGGCCTGGCAGACAGTCAGGAAGCTGCATGAAGAGAAGCTCCTCCTCTTTGCAGTGATTCCACACCTCCAGTAAATCAGGCAGCAAATCAGGTTTGGGCAAGGGTGGCAGCTTGAACATAGTCTCCGCCTTCTTTGGTTCAGGAATATCCAAAGGCTCCTGCTTGACTGAAGGAAGACAGGGTTAAATTCTCAATTCTGTGCAATGAAAGCTCAAGTGAACTTGCACGAAGTGAAGTTGAAGTTTCCCCTACTCTTCACTTCAGCTCCAGCGCTGTCTGTGCTCATCGGTTCAGGATCCGAGGAGGTCTTTTCTGATTTGAGAGTCTCCTCGCTAAACTCCTCTTTGAAGACCCATCCCGACACAGCCAGCGGCAGCTGCACAGGACAGCTTCCTCTTTCTCCTCTCAGGTGAGGGTCATCCAGAAACTACACACACAGAACCAAAGGCTTGAGGGTGGCTTATTTTTCTCAGTTAAGCAAGCATAAAAATCATTAAAACATGGTCCAGGACATATTTCACTCCAAAAACAAAATGCAAAAAAGGAGCGGAGAAAATAAATAAACTATATTTTGCAAGATAATTAAGCCAATTGTTAGGACCATTATGTTTTTGCATCATGACCACCACATTTTTCACCATAATTGCCATCAGTGTAAAGCATCAGGACATTTATCTTCCTATTCTTCTTAGAGGTGATTCTAATGATTAATTTATTATTTTTATCTTTTAATTTAAATCAACCATGAAAAAGTAGTACACAAAATACTACAATGATGTATAATATTTATAATATAATTTAATAATAATAAAAATAAATATTAAATCTTTGTTTTTATTGTATTAAGATAATGAGTAATGAGAATTAAATTTAAAATTATGATTAATTATTTAAAAAATTATGTCTCAATGGAAAAGATGTAAATGGACCTTAGGTAAGATTATTTTCTTTTTGTAATTTCTTCCTTTTGATTTTGGGGTGTAATGCAACCAGGTAAAGGTTCTGCACAAGTCTGAGTTAATAAGTTAATTAGAAGTTAATAAGCTTCAGTTTTTTTTAACTTACATTGTCCTTCTCAAGTTTGCGCAGGATTTCTTTAGTCTCCTCTTCGGTCTCTCTCTCCTTTTTGATGTTGATGATGGGTGAAGGGCCACTGTTTGTGGCTTCTCTGGTATAATCATATACACCTAATCAAATAAAACTAATTAAGACAGTACTGATACAAAAGATATGTCACAACAGAAAATGCTAATTATTTTTCATGTTAAATTTTAATCGTTATATTTAAGTTATATTTTCCCATGAACATTCAAACCCATGGTAAATGCAGACAACTGTTCGTTCAAAATGTTTACTTTTATTCAGAAAGGATGCATTAAATTGAAGGATCATGTGACACTGAAGACTGGAGTAATGATGCTGAAAATTCAGCTTTGATCACAGGAATAAATTACATTTTAAAATATATTCACATAAAAACAGGTATTTTAAATTGCAACACAATTTCACAATAGACCTGTTTTGTTGTATTTTTAATCAAATAAATGGAGTCTTGGTGAACATAACTGACTTCTTTCCGAAAAACTTACCAACCACTAACTTTTAAACTTTTAAAGTAGTGTATCTATACAGAAAATCAGAACTAATTACTGCCGGTCAGTATTTTAATAGCATATTAATGAGTCTAGTGTCACTCACAGATATTTGAAAAGATATTTGAATGTTTGACTGTAAACAGCCTCCAGTAAGGCTAATTAACTATATTCTTAGCAGAACAACTGTTAATCGTTATTAGCTGTAGCAGTAAACATAATTATTATGAATCATTTGGGTCATATTTCTGTTGCTGCTCCAGCATAAAAGTAAAAATCCTCTCAAAGGTTACTGTGATTTCACTACATTAAGAGGTGCTGTGAGGCACAACACAAGCATCACTGCTTTAATGCCATTTAGTGTCACTGATAACAAACTCTGGCTCGAATCTCAGCACTTGGCCAAACAATTTCTCAAATCCTCCCCTGATGACCTCCTTTACCTTTCCTCTTGGCCATCATCTCTGCAGGACCCTGCTCAAAGATAGAATGTGACTGGATGACCTCCGGGCGACCTCGGCCCCTCCCTCGGCCGTCCCGCTGCCGACCTCGATCCACATCCTTCTTATCCCGTCTCGTTCTTTCATCAGCCTTTAATCTGCGGCAAAGTAAAACACAAAACACCATCCTCACTAGTAAGAAATGTCAATACCGACATAATGTCAACAATGAATTATTGACGATATATTGATGAATTGGACAAAAGATGGACTAAAGAGTCTGTCACTTACTCCTCTTTCGATTTTCGACCAATAATATTGGGCGTGAAGGTTTTCTGCAGGATTAAGGAGAAAATGACACTATGAATTGCAACATAATGCATCTGAAATGTCTTGTGTGATAGTAATGTTCAGCTATGTATGGGGACCTTTTTGACTCCCCCTAACGTAAGGTCTCTGGAGCGCATTGTGGGGAGGTGTCCCGGAGAGATCGAAGCAGGCAGCCGGCGACCCATCGGCAGCCCTCTGGCTCCCCCTACATGCGGCGTCCGTGGAGGACCACTGGGGTCACCAGAGTTCTCCATCCTCACTGACAAAAGAAGAGAGATGTTACTGAATATGTCAATTTGACATGTAAACTCCATGTGCTTTGAGAAAAGCATATGCAAAACATCTATGTACAAATGCATTTTATGAGAAACTGGAATCAGTTTGTTACCAAATGCTTGAATGTCACTGTCCTGTCCCAGTCCAAAACCTATAATGCTATAGTGCCGATTGAAACGTTCCTCTAAAATGAACATTTTTCTCAGGCTCCTATGTTTATGTTCAGTTATTTCACATTAATGGCAATGAAAAGAACTTATTCATTGCTATTATAGTGAATTTACTGAACTTACACATAGAAGCCTGATAAAAATGTTCATTTTAGAAGAAAATTTCAAACAGCATGTGAACTCTTCATATTTATATTTATATATATATATATATATATATATATATATATATATATATATATATATATATATATATATATATATATATATATATATATATATATCCACCTGAGACCCAGCTCTGGAGTTTTTGCCTCTGTAGTGGACATTCTATTTCAGTGAATTTCTCTGAGACCTCACGTGTCACAGTTGTAAGTCTGGATGTCCTGTACAGAGCACATTCAGGGCTTTATAGAGATACTAAATGATTGGAAGTTTGACCAGGACCACTCCCTCTCCTAGGTCTTTAAAGATGGCTAAATTTAATTTAGTGAAACATTTTACATCCTTACAGAAATATGATTATATTTTGTAATTGTCATTTAAATCTGAATAATTTTCTAATTGTTTGTCACAAAGCAACATCTCAGGAAAATGTTATTTTGAAATTCAAATATGACTTCCTGTTATGAAACAAGACATAATTTCATACATGTCCACTGTATAGGACCCCAGGACTAAAATTATGTTTATGATGCATTTTGGGAGACATAACAATTGAATAGGAAAATAAATTATGTATCTATTTTGTTATGAAATATTAGATATTATTTTGAAAATCTGGCCGTTTATTACTCCCATTATGACAATTCTTTTTTCAACATGCTGTCCCAAAAGCAACCCATTAATATGCAAATTAGATACAGTATAGATACACTGTGTTTAATGGGAAAACCAGATTATGGTTTTCCCATTACACATATTGCACATATTTGTACACACATATTGCGTAAAACAAAATGGTATATCAAATCATTTTGTTATATATTTTATAGTTGAGAATCATCCTTAAAGTTTAGAAGAAGAAAAAATCCCATTGTTTTTGCCTTTTTGATGTCTATTCATGCCATTTTATTTTTTAGAAAAACTTAGTCCTAGTGTCCTCTACAGAATAAAACATGAGAGAGCATATATATATATGAGAGACCCTCTCTGTGAAACCACACACACACACACACGTTGGTTTTTGTGGTTTATGGGGACTCTCCATAGGCGTAATGGTTTTTATACTGAACAAACTGTGTGTGCTATTGCCCTACACCGACCCTACACCTAAACTTAGCCCTCACAGGAGACTTTGTGCATTTTTAGATTTTCAAAAAAACACCATTTAGTATGTTTTTTAAGCCTTTTGAATTACGGGGACATAGGCAGTGTCCTCATAAACCACCTTCATATTGTAATACCTCTGTCATACCCATGTCATTATACAAATATGTGTCCTCATAAACCACATAAACATGCGCGCACACACACACACACACACACACACACACTCTCTCTCTTTTTCTCTCTCTCTCTCTCACACACACACACACACACACACACACACACACACTCTCTCTCTCTTTCTCTCTCTCTCTCTCTCTCTCACACACACACACACACACACACACACACACACACACACACACACACACACACACACACACACACACTCACGTTATGTTGGAATCCCCGTAAAAATCCAAATAGGATCCCTTTGGATTGGTTCCAGATTATGATTCTGAGAGAAATTCGGTATAAATTGTTACCACAGGCGGATTTTTTGACTACAGTGATGACACGCATTCAGTCACACATATATTAATAACTATATTGAAACAGACATCTCCAGCAGACAGACACCGGTATCTCCTCGCTTCTGAACACATGGCGAGACAAACACACACACAGTCACTGTACACTTACCAGTGCGCTTCCTCCAGTGCAGAGCTTCCTCAAACACCGGCTCACAAAACACTACGAAATATTACCGAGTTACAGACAAAATCGAGAGTTTATGATGATGATATCGAGTGCAAGTTTGTTTAAGGCGGAGTTTAACGTGCAATGATACTTTGACCCGTGTGACGCAGGAATATGATTGGTGAACGTCAACTATGCACCACTTTGCGCAGAGTTTTTAAAAGTGCCCCTATTGAAAAGTTCATATTTTGGTTTTGGAGTCCCCAACAACAGGTTGACATGCATGCAATATGGCAAGGTCAAAAAACACTTTCATTGTCTTATAATATCAGTGATAAATGAGTCGACTCTTTCTTTTGAGAGACAATAACTTTATACAGTACATTTCAGTACAAATATACTCACATTTCAAACTATTTTATAGTAAAAAATATTAGGATTATACTACAAAATAAAGTAAAACAAACATGTCACTGAAAAAAGTTTGTTCATTTTATTTTATAACTTTTTTAATCACATATTTCTGGATTGGACAACTTTTCAATTAAGAGAATTAAAGATGAGAATTAAAGCTAATAAATATCCTTGTAAAAAAACATATTAATGATAATTGTGCATTCAGCATATGTAAACGTCCCATTTTTGGCACCTGACAGTTTTTATTTTAAACTAATTTTCTGAATAAAGAATATAAAATTTTGAATGACTTTAAAATACAAAACGCAACGAGACCCGATATTTTTCATAAATAAATATATAAATAAATAGGCCCAAATAATTAAATAAATAATAGATTGTTTAGGCTATAAAAATTCAAATGTGATGATTTGTTCAATAACCCCGGACTATTATTATTGTTATTCTGTGTTCATTTTCATTCAGTTTTGCACATATATTATGTGGATGTCAAAATGTTTTCCAAACATGAATGATTTTTGATAATCAGCTTTAGAGTGAGGATAAAATCAGGTTTAGGATAAAATCAAATGATGATGATGAACATAATGTTAAACATTAACGAATATTTTGATGAATGTGAGCAATTAAAGCTGCAATCCGTAAATTTTGCCTCTTTGTCGCCACCTCTGTTTGAAAACAGGAATTGCAGTTACTTCCGAAATGATCTTGCTTGTGTGGGTTGTGAGTCGGCACGGCTCCAGTGCAGATGAATCGAATGTTTTGAGGTGAATGTGTGAACCGGTGTGAATCCTGTACTTAGGAATCACAGATTTTAGCCTACGTCTTGGAATATATGACCAAAATAAGAATTGTAACAAGTAACAAGTCTGCCATGTTTGAACAACTGAGGAAAACAGCATTGCAATAAATCACGCTACCAGTGGTAATTAAATGTAATGATTGGTTAGCTCATATCACATCAAACCGTGGAAATTATTATTGTTATACTTTATTCTCAAATTATTAATGTTAACAACATCAGCATTTCGTGACAGAGTATAGTGTGTATTAGCGTGGAGATTTCAATTTCTGTACAGTCTAATCTCTCATTGTCATACCATTTGATATTTCATATTAAGAAATTCTTTTAGCCCAAAAAGCATATTATGCTCTCTTCGAACGTTTCTTTAAAATACAAATCTTGTGTCATCCCAGGCTGTCTGTAATCAGAAGCACATTTAAAACTGGAATATAATTTAATTTCATTCACATGTGTTTCATATAATCCTTTCTGGATTACAATCCGCCATCAAAATGATTTTTTGACATTTAATTATTCCAGCTGCTGTGAGAAAAAGCTAAACGATGCACCACCTGCAGGACCCTCACATGCAAAAGCCTACTAGCCGGGACAACTTCTTTATGTTTACAGACGTGACATATTGACACAGCAGCATGCTTGAATTACCCGTGAAAACCTACCCGTACTATTCAAATTAGAAAACATTATTATAAGCTTACCGTTGTGAATCGGGCTAAAGTAAGGTGATAGTTTTGAACACTGGCTGGTTATGTACTTCCTCAAATATTGATTTTGGATAATTTTTAACCAAAAAAAGGAACAGACGGCAGTATTTCCATAGTATTTTTTTCCCTCCACTCTATTAAGTCAATGGCTATCATCAACTGTTTGGTTACCAACATTCTTCAAAATATCTCCTTTTATGTTCTATAGAAGAAAGAAACTCATACAGGTTATTTTCTGCTATACATCTATATGATACGATATATGTCAATCATGTCCACTAATAAGAAGAACATTTCAAATGACAAATCAAAATCTGTACATCTATAAGGACGTTTGTCCTTGCATGTCTGTCAGGGTCTATTGTGTGTTAATTATCTGTTGTCTTTAATTACTCTCCATCCTGTGATAACTCAAGTAATCTTCAAAGCAGCCAAGCGCAGAGAGAGTCCGGTGTGTTCCCATCAATCACAATGAGTCAGAAACACAGCCCTGATCATCTGACCTTCAGAGCTTCAGAGTCAGACGTGTTGTTGTGTGCTGTGTGTGTTTGCGTTGCAGGGATGTGCTGCTTGTGACCATATGGTGCAGCATTTGGTTGTAGGCTCTGTAGGTTGAAGCATCAGATGGTCCTGTCCTTGAGTAATAACATGCTTGAGCGGACGCTGATATCAGTGTAGCAGATCCACACTTGAGTTATAGCACCGTCACAGTGTAATCAATGTAGATTGGCCCTCAGTGTAATGGTGACATACTCAATAGTGTGCTTGCTGCTTCTAGACTGAAGCCAGCTTCATTTCTGTGAGTGTGTGTATTTTCCTGCAGAGTCTGAGCTCTTTAAGTCTTATTCTTAAGTTTGGTTATGAAACTCGGATTCTGAGTCCGACAGGAAGCATATTAGATATGGTTTTACACCCTAAAATAAAAATGGTCACGCAGTGAATCCTGTGCTACAGACCATCTGCATCTCAAGAGGGGGTGTGAGATACATAAACACACATTCACTCAATATATCACACATCAAAACCATTGTTTGGCGATATAAAAAATAAGAACAAGTATTTTATTCTTAATAATAATGTTTTATGTTTTTAACGAAATTGCTTACGCTCATTAAGGCTGTATTTTATTTGATTAAAAATACATTTAAAAAATCCTGTAATTTTGTGAAATATTATTGCAATTTAAAATAGTTTCTATTTTAATATATTTTAAAATGTAATTCCTGTAAACCAATGCTGAATTTTCAGCATCATTACTCCAGTCTTCAGTGTAACATGATCCTTCAGAAATCAGTATAATATGCTGATTTTTATCAATGTTGGAAACTGTTGTGCTGCTTCATATGTTTTTGGAACCTGTGATACTTTTTTTTATTATTAAAAAGAACAGCATTTCTTCAAAATATAAATATTTTGTTACAATATGCTCTACCGTTTAAAAGTTTGGGGTCAGTAAATAGTTTTCTTTCTTTTTTTTGAAAGTAATGAATTCTTTTATTCAGCTAGGGTGTGTTAAATGGATAAAAAGTGATAATAAAGACTTATATTGTTAGAAAATATTTATATTTTAAATGCTGTTCTTTTCACATTTTTATTCAAAGAATCCTGAGAAAAGTATCACCGGTTCCAAAAAATATTAAGCAGCACAACAGTTTCACCATTGATAATACATCAGCATATTAGAATGATTTCTAAGGGATCATGTGACACTGAAAACTGGAGTAATGATGCTGAAAATTCAGCTCTGCAAGACATATTAAAACAGAAAACCAGTAATAGAAATTGTAATATTTCTTAATCATCCAAGTGGATGCTGCCCACTGGTGGTGGTTGAGGAGAGACCCCCCCTCATGACTGTAAAGTGCTTTGGGTGTACAGCAATACACAAAGCTCTATATAAATGCCTCATTCATATAATAGTCACACACTGGGCGGAGAGGCACACGAGGATGAGTAAGCTAAGAATTTCTTTATTAAACAAACTGAGGAGGGGAGGAAGACGGAGCAGGAATCCAGCCAGGGTGGAATAGATGAAGCTGAAGCCCACCAAGGTGGAACTGAAACCCACCAGGGTGGAGCAGATGAAGCTGAAGCCCACCAAGGTGGAACTGAAACCCACCAGGGTGGAGCAGATGAAGCTTAAGCCCACCAGGGTGGAACTGAAGCCCACCAGGGCGGAAACAGATATAACTGAAACATAGGGCACAGACAGATTACCAATGACCACTACAACAGGGTTGGCAGTGGGTTCACAGACAAGCTCCCTGGCCATGGCGGGACATTCTGGGGGTTCCTGAATGGCCTCCTTGGCCTTCAGGACAGAAGGATGCATAAGCACAAATTCATGAACTGGAACTGGCTCTGGAGCAGAGATCTTGGGATCTGAGGCCCTCCCTGGGCCAGTCGTGGGAACAGGAGCCCTCCCAGGGCCTAACCTGGGAACAGGATACCGCTCTGGAGGAGCGGGCATTTGAGGGCACTCTGGAGGAGCGAAGCTGGCTGAGACCAACGAAGACGAAGGAGGATTGGAATTAGGATCTGTGGCCCTCCCTGAGCTCAACGGGGAATCAGGAGCCCTCCCTGGGCTCAACGGGGACCTGGATCCACTGGAACTGTGAATTGCACCCATGGCCGAAACCGGGGAACTGGATTAACTGGAACTGGGATCTGCAGCTCTCTCGGGACTAAACTGAGGAACTGGAGCCCTCCTTGGGCTTAACAGGGGATCAGAAGCCCTCCGTGGGCTGGTCTCGGGAACTGGGTTGTGCTTACATGGAGCGTACTCAAGGGCTGAAGCCTGCACTGGGCTCTGGTCAGGGGCTGGAGCCTGCACTGGGGCGAGCTCTGGAGCTGGCAGGAAGACACATTGGAAGTCTGAACACTTTGAGGGGACCCCGAGGTATACTGATTTGAGGTACTTTGAGACAGGCTGGACAAGCCACTAAATCTGCCACTTTCTTGGGTGGAGATTGGCCAGGACTTGCTGCGGAGGTAAGGGTTGAGAACTTATTGGGAGCTGTAGAGCCTTGAGTTACTCTGTGATGCCACTGTACCAGAGGTCTGTGAACCTTCTGACCACCTAGAGGAAGGCTGCCATTGAGACAACTGGGGGCAGAATTCACTTGGGGCAATTTGACTGTACCCAGGCACTTTTGCATCCAAAAAAGCAGGCACATACTGGGTAGAGGTATCTTGGAGGAAGAGAAATGAGCCATCAGTGAAGATGCTTACTGACTGGACAAGCACATAAAGACTAGAGCCTGCCAGCTGAGTGCCAACCCTGCTCTGGGAACTTGTGTCCTGGCTGTAGGAGCTCTGACCACTGGCAGATTGGCTAGAAACATCAAATAGGGGTAAATGTGCTGTGGACGGCGGGCTTGAGTGAGCCACGGATGGTGGGCTCGAGGGAGATGCGGCCGGTGGTTCTGGGCTGAGGACTGAATTCGTTTGGGGAGCTGAAAGCGGAGGGTGGAAGGCAGATTTCAGTGCTGACCGGACAGATGTTATAGCAGGGTCCGCAACCTTAGCCCCCAGGTCAGCGCTGTTTGAAACCCACTTCCGGGCTCAGGGAAACACAGGAGGACAGGTCTGGTCTGGACCACTGGCCAGGCATGTGGATTCTGGACTGAACTTGATGAAATGAGCAGACTCTGTACTGGTAGGCTTAACAGGTGGTGCTTCCGGAACAACAGCCATAATGTGTGATGTTTGGTGATCAGCGGTCATGATTGGGGATGACTTCTGTGCAGCCAGAGGGCTGGGTTGATGAGCGGCCGGCTTACTTTACTTGAGATGGATGGGACAAAGGTGTGATGCTTCTGGGCTGGTGGCGAGGAGACGGGATCCGCTGACGAACCGAGCCAGGTTGATGTAATCGGGCAGGGTCCAGCTGGACCCGGCCAGTGGGCCAGCAATCCCCTCATCCAAATCACCCCAGAAACAGTCCATAAGAGTCCACCGGTCGAGGGAAGTCTGCTTTGAGCAGGTGAGGAACTGATGGATACTCCTCCAGGGGAAGGACATCTTGATGATAATCGCTCGAGGGGATCCACATGACAACTTTTGTATTGGTCTGGTCTTCTGTCATACACTGGATGGAGAGGCACACGAGGATGAGTAAGGTAAGAGCTTCTTTATTAAACAAACTGAAGGCAAACTCAAAAGGTAAGTGCAATAACTCAGAGTGCAATGAAGTTCAATAAACTGAGGAATTAATTGTCGTTCTCTTTCCCTTTTAGTAGAATCAACTGGAGGAAGACATCCACGGAGCCACAGGGATTCAGCAGGTAAGTGCCAAGACAGACAAAGAGCTTGTAACCTCGAGACCAGACAATGAACGTATGAATGGCGTGTTATCTTATAGGGAGCTTGATTGGCACCAACAGATGAGGAGGATTCCCTGATAGACGTCAGGTATGAGTGATTTATGACGGAGTGCAGGTGAGTGGCAAGAGGGATGCTGGGAAATGCAGTGCAGCTAGACTGGTGACTGTGACATATACACTCACCTAAAGGATTATTAGGAACACCATACTAATACTGTGTTTGACCCCCTTTCGCCTTCAGAACTGCCTTAATTCTACGTGGCATTGATTCAACAAGGTGCTGAAAGCATTCTTTAGAAATGTTGGCCCATATGATAGGATAGCATCTTGAAGTTGATGGAGATTTGTGGGATGCACATCCAGGGCACGAAGCTCCCGTTCCACCACATCCCAAAGATGCTCTATTGGGTTGAGATCTGGTGACTGTGGGGGCCATTTTAGTACAGTGAACTCATTGTCATGTTCAAGAAACCAATTTGAAATAATTCGAGCTTTGTGACATGGTGCATTATCCTGCTGGAAGTAGCCATCAGAGGATGGGTACATGGTGGTCATAAAGGGATGGACATGGTCAGAAACAATGCTCAGGTAGGCCGTGGCATTTAAACGATGCCCAATTGGCACTAAGGGGCCTAAAGTGTGCCAAGAAAACATCCCCCACACCATTACACCACCACCACCAGCCTGCACAGTGGTAACAAGGCATGATGGATCCATGTTCTCATTCTGTTTACGCCAAATTCTGACTCTACCATCTGAATGTCTCAACAGAAATCGAGACTCATCAGACCAGGCAACATTTTTCCAGTCTTCAACCGTCCAATTTTGGTGAGCTCGTGCAAATTGTAGCCTCTTTTTCCTATTTGTAGTGTAGATGAGTGGTACCCGGTGGGGTCTTCTGCTGTTGTAGCGCATCCGCCTCAAGGTTGTGCGTGTTGTGGCTTCACAAATGCTTTGCTGCATACCTCGGTTGTAACGAGTGGTTATTTCAGTCAAAGTTGCTCTTCTATCAGCTTGAATCAGTCGGCCCATTCTCCTCTGACCTCTAGCATCAACAAGGCATTTTCGCCCACAGGACTGCCGCATACTGGATGTTTTTCCCTTTTCACACCATTCTTTGTAAACCCTAGAAATGGTTGTGCGTGAAAATCCCAGTAACTGAGCAGATTGTGAAATACTCAGACCGGCCCGTCTGGCACCAACAACCATGCCACGCTCAAAATTGCTTAAATCACCTTTCTTTCCCATTCTGACATTCAGTTTGGAGTTCAGGAGATTGTCTTGACCAGGACCACACCCCTAAATGCATTGAAGCAACTGCCATGTGATTGGTTGATTAGATAATTGCATTAATGAGAAATTGAACAGGTGTTCCTAATAATCCTTTAGGTGAGTGTATATATATATATATATATATATATAATTATATTATTATTATTATTAATAATAATAATAATAATAGTATTATTTAATAAACAGACTGTTCTTAATTTTTATTTTATGCTTTATTTACATTTATACATTTTTTCATCACTCATAGACTACTGCTAATCATGGCATTTATTTATATTAATAAAGACTTGATTATAATATTGCGGGATAATTGTAACTTACATATTAACCATTGTAATGTAAATACTCATTAATCATATATCCTAAATAATATCATTGCTTTACTACTGTTTTTTTTTACCGTGATGTAGTTTTGTTAGCTGTCAGGAATAATTTCAAAGAAAAGGTATAAGAAAGAACAGAATTATGATTATTTTTAACATTAATTGAATTAAATGTTCATGTTCATTAGGCTTCATTCTGTTTTTTAAAGATGTTTTTTTTTTAATTCAGTAATTCATATCATAACTATTCTTACAATTGCTAAGATTGTCAGGGTTGTGGGGAGAAGGGATGAGGCGAGGACTCAGTACTGCAGAGAATGGGCTTTATTAATAAAAAATAAACAAACCCAACCAAAACTACCCCGTAGGGGAAAAACAGGACAGCTGGCAGGCTTGGCAAGGCAGGACAGGGCACGACAAGGCAAGGCAGGATCAGCACACGGGAAATTACGACGACGAACTGGCGCAGGACTGCAAACACAAGGAGATTATAAAGGGAGCAAATGAGGAGGGTAATGAGGTAAACACAGGTGGGGAAAATTAACCAATAATTAGGAAACAAGGTGGGTGGGGTCAAGACAATTGACATGAGCACATGGCACATAGAACCAAACAAGACAAGCCATGTGCTCACACAAAACAAAAACACAAGCACATGGCCAGCAAAACAAATCACTAGCCATGTGCAAGACAGGACACGAACACGCAGCTAACGAGGAGACTCATAAGCTGCATGTTCACAAAACATGACAAACATGAAAGCACAGATCAAAACAAAACAAGAAAAAGCACGCGGCCGAAACCGAACCGCGTGCCGAACAAAACGCACACACACAGAGACAGAGGACAGAGGAGCGCACGACCCGAGCAAACTCGAAATCGCACGCTCCCCAGCAAGAACAAACCTGGAGCGTGAGTGTCCGAACCCCGACACGAAACCAGAACAGAGTCTGAACAAGACAGGAGTGCCGGGATCCGAACACCACGCCCCAACATGAAACAGAGCACGCAGACAAGAGAGCGCGCAGCTCGAGCACACTCGAAGCCACGCGCTCACCAGAAAACAAGACAAGAAGGGAGTGTCAGGGCTCCGTCACAAAACCATGAATAAACTAGACCGAAGTGACAGAACCCTGACAAAGATAAGCCATTTGTTACCTACTAGCAGCGTTAGCACCTTTTTTAACCCTTATATATAAAAAAAATATATATATATATATTCAGTTCAAAGGCATCAAAGCTTTAGACATCAAAAGACAACAACCAGAAATCCTAAAATTCAAGGTTTCAAAATCATTTTTGTTAAATATCACAAATATCAAAGTGCAGGATTTCAGACAGAGACATTTGATTTCAGTCAGCATGTGCTGAAGACATGTCATGATCACTCTCACTTGGAGAAAATCTCTTGGTTTGTTGATGTAAAACTGCATGTGCTGTGGTCGTCTCTGTGAAGGTGGAGCGAGTGTGTGTTGATCAGGCATGAGTGAGTAGCTTACATCACTTTTACGGTTCATTGATGCTGCACTTTCTCATAGCTGTTCATTTCCCTTCGGCATACAGCTGTAGAAAACAAATACACATGGAGAGAGAGAGAGAGAGAGAGAGACAGAGAGTAAGAGAGAGAGAGAGTGACGAGAAAGCCCTCGCTCTCAGTTTTCATCCTCGTTTAAGGAGCTGGCAGCAGTGAAAGAGGAAAAGACGAAGAATTACAGCCACACTCATTTATACAGCTTCTGTCTGTGAACATATCCCTTCTTCATTATCATCACTGCTGCTTCTCAACACAGAGGTAAGTCTTTCTCTTTTATTCATTAAAAGCAACACTGAATTGAGAAGAAGAATAATATAATACATGTATTTATTATTATAATAATAAATGCACAAACTGTTGTTTTTCTCTGAAGTGCAGTGAATTGAGGTCAGGACTGCCGTGTAGACTTTCACCATCCAGATAATCAGATTAGAACATTTTGTTCGAAGTGTGCTTTCTTGCACTGCTGTTTTATTTTTTCTCTTTTGTAGTTCTGACTATCACAGTGAAATGCAGAACAGTGTTGCTTTAATAGTTTCACTCCCACCACAGGGGAGCTGCATTGCAGATACATGTGAGATGCGCTCTTGAAGAGAAATCTGAACCTTAACACTGTGAGAATCAGGCTCTCGTTTCTCCAGCAGCTCATTTCAGCGAGCGATTCCTCAATTAATCACATTCGGTTCAGACACTGCTGCTTGTGCTGGAGCTCTGCTTATTAATCATGTGTGAATGTGGCTCACTTCTCTGAGACTGACCCAGTGAAATGCTCTGGATGCACGTTTTTTGTTTATTTGAGTACATAGGGTCATTGAATACACTTATGCTGAGGCCTTATCAAAGTGGAGATAAAGAGTTTTGGGTAAATTGTCTTCTTGTTCAGAAAACTGTTTACATCTTATGATTTGCATCTTTGTAATTCTGCATAGCACAAGCATGTGGCCACATATTTACACATTCAATACTAATAATTTTCTTAATAACATGCTGCAGTGTTTATTAATGCTGTTCTGCTCTGTTATACTGCTGAATGAATATCATAAGACCATGTCAGGTTCATATTGAACCGCAAAATCAAAACAACAAAATATATACAGTATATAGTGCATTTTGCTTGAACAAAATTAGGCCTAATTTTAGGAATTGTTTTCCTTTTTGCATTGTGATTATTTTCATGACAATTAAGCATATTTAAAGATTGCATTACTATTTGTTTATTATATTATTATAATGCAGATATATTATCAATAATGGTATAATCTTATTCTAGATCATTATAAGCATAAAATATTTGTTGAAATGTCTTTAGTTATATTGTATTACAGTCATTTTAATGTAACATTTTTATCATAGTACAGTAGAAATTATTTAAAATTTTGATTTAACATTTAGATTTTTTCCAAATATATTTGTAATTACACATTTGTAATCGTAAAGTGTAATATTGAAGAACAGCAGTTATTTTTAATTTTTTAAAATTTTATTTAAAAATTTGAAATAAATGATTGAATCAGCCTTAATGAGAATCTAAAAAATAATTGATATATTTTTAAAATAATTACATAATTTTTTGCTGACTTTATTTCCTCATTTATTGCTTTTTTCAGGGATTTATACAATCATTGCATGAAAAATTACTATTACATTAATGAGAATAATCAGTAAGAATAATGGAAATCTTTCTCCCTCTCTCTCACACACACACACACACAAACAAACAAACTCAAAAGTAAAATGTCTGGCTGTAATGAGACATTAGAGACTTTATAAAAAAAAAAAATTGTCATGAAAAAAAACAATGCAAAAAAAAACACGTTTTCTATTTGCAAAATAAAACCTTTTTTTCTTTCATTATGGGGTAAAATGTGACCTGAACATGTTTTCATAAGATTTTCTTGCCATCTTTTGAGGCTTATTTTATAACTGACAGCATGCAGCATCTTGATTTTTTACTGAGCACTACAGCAAAACTCCAAAATGTTCAAAGGTTTTTCTAAAATAGTAAGCAAGCAGCATCACTGTGTGTGATGTGTGTGTGTGTGTGTGTGTGTGTTTTGCAGCTTTGATGCAAGTCCTGTGAGGATGTTTATCATGGCCTACATTCCCTTTGAATGAAAGGCAGCAGTCTGGGGAGTTGAAGTGTTTCCATGACATTACAGCAGTCACCTCCTGTAGGATATTTGAAAACTCACAGTTCGTTAATTTTCAAATACTTTTTTAAATTATGCTCCATCCTGAGGCAAAGCAGATGATCACTTCAGGCCACACACATGTCCTCTCTGGAAAAAAGAGTACGCTTAATTGCTTTGAATAGTGTACTTCAAATCTGTACTTATAATATAATAGTACTGAAATAAGTACTTATTTTTCTGCTTAAGTGTTCTTAAAAGAGAGTACACTTTCAAGCCGGCCTCTTATCACAGTTTTAAAAAGTGTCCTTTGTAATAATGTCAAATTAAATTAAATTAGTTTTACATTAAACTACATTTTAATCATTATGCTTTAATAATATTTGTTATATTTTAAAAAAGCACACTTATTTTGATGTGTTGACAAACACATGAATGCACGTAAAGTACTTGATTATAATTTTCAACTGTAGTGTGTTATTTGATATCACATTTAAAGATACTACATTTTAAATGTACTAAATTGCAACTTCATCATTACAAATGTGTTGTTACAAATATAATACATCACATGCAAGGTTCAATAGATATATTTAGTTGGGCATAAATGCAGTACATTTAACAGCACACTGTATTTCAAAGACAATAGAAGTAATTATGAAATTACATATAAAGATGTATTTAAAAATCACTCTTAAGTTCAGCTGATTGCATTTAATATAAAAGTAAACTATAATGACAAATAACATGCATTTAAGAGTCCAAAAACATTAAATTCAGTACACACTTAAGTGTAATATTTCCTAATAAATTCTCATATAAAAAAAATTATATTTCACTTTCACAAGGGATGCCATATGTCTCTGAGCCAAAGCATTCATGTGTGAAGTACTTGCTGTAAAACATATTTTCTGGCATGCACACATTTGTGCTGTCCAGCTTTTTCATGCCAGTCTCTTGGCGTTGCGCTGCCTCAGCATACTGTCCATATGGGAGATTTATACCAAAATACACCAAATCTGTGACATTTTAGCTTACATGTACATTTTACATTTACAACTGACCCCTAAATGCATTTGGACACTTAAGAAAAAGTAAATGTCAAAGAGGACAACTGCTATGGGAAAAAGAACTGTGAGTAATATGAAGGCAGTGAAAGGAGGACAAGAAGGAGAGGTGCTTATAAATCACCCCGCCGTCTCTCTCACAGAGTTATGGGTGTTTCTCAGAGCACAAGGGCTGATAATAGATTGTGTGACTTCACATTACTCTAGGGTCAGCAGTCACAGGAAGAGAAAAATGACAGCTAATCAAACACACGGCCTCATTCACTGCACTTCATGGCAGTAATCACACACTGGAGGAGAGCAGAGCATTACTCACACCCGCACTTCAGCAAAACACATCACTAAGCGCCTTTATTATCTCTCCTCTGAGAGGCAGCACTCCGGTCATTCTGTCAAACAAGCCTTTACCGCTGATTAGATAATGTGTTTACCTGTTAATGTGCTGTCTCCAGCTAAATTCATATATTTGATCATTTAACTTACATAAGTCTTCATTAAATGTAACAGGGTGGATGGCAACAGAGTTGAGTTTAATTGGAGATTGCAAGGGTTACAAAGCAACTCTTAGGGAATTTAATTCTGATAAATATCCACTTTTTAACGTTCGTTTGTTTACTGTATAAAATCATGGTAACAGGGTTGATATTTTGACATTTTATGACTTGCGCTGAAAGAGTATTTAATCATTTGAATTTATTCATTAAAAACAAATCTGTTTTTTTGAAAGGTAGGTTTTAAAAATGCTAGGCTTTCTTTGCAATATTTTTTTTATTATAATTGACCAGGAAACCTTGAACAAAACAGGCATCATCATGACGAAAGAAAAAAAAAAATTATTTGTTCATTTATGTGTTAATGTCTGTATTGACAACATGTCTGTAAAAGTCAACATTATCAATACATTGTTAATGTTTTGCATATGTACCTCACTGATTTGTACAATTTGTTGCATTTGCAGCCATAATGACAGGATATTTCATAAGTTTCCACGTATAACATAAGCACATTGTCCCCTCAATTGTTCCTTTTGTATAGAAACAAAGCGGTTAATGAATAAATTATAAGTAATTCAGTTGACTGTGTTTGAAACCCACTGCTGTGCTGCCTAGTCAGTCAATAATGATAAAACAGACTATTATGACATCCTGAGGAAACTGTTTCCGGTCAGCTCACTTAATGAGGACAAACTCAAATGAGCTTTACTAACTAAGCACGTATTTAAAAACAAGTGCTTATTGAACATTGAAATTAAGTTGACAATGGACATTTATGATTTAATTTGCTTCTATAGATGAAGTTAATTCATAGTGAAGGCAGTGTTTGTGTGAGGGGAGGTTATCTGTTTTATTCAGCTGAAGGATCATCTATTCACAGGATAATTGAATTTTATCTGAGGTCAGATGTGTTTTGTCTTTTTTCGGCTGTAACGTTTCTGTTTGACGGTTTGTCGTGTTGTGTTCCTGCAGGCAATGGCTGAGGTGGAGCTGCTCTCCACACCCCATGATATTGAGATCAGCGATGTGACCTGCGACTCGTTCCGGATCAACTGGGAAATGGCCCACGAGGACGCGTCCCGAGTGACGCATTACTTCTTCGACTTGAGTCGTAAACAGGGCAGCGAGCACAACCGCTTCAAGCACAGAGTCAGTATCCGCTGTCATTCCACTCCCTGTTGATCTCACAGGATAAAATTCAGCCCTGATTCAATTACCTGATACAGTTAACCATAAGTCACACTGGAAAACAAAAAGAAACCCAAAAAACAAAACAGAAAAAAATCGTTGAGTCAACAAACAAACAGAAATAAGTAAATGTTAAAACAGTAAAAATTTAAGTTTTATTAAGTTTAAATTAAGTTTTTTAAAAATTTGAATAAAATGAAAACTAAAAGATTTTCAAATCACACGAGCCAATATTTTATTTATGATAGAACATAGAGAACATAAATGTTTAAACTGAGAAATTTGACACTTTTATCCACTAAATGAGCTCATTTCAAATTTGATGCCTGCTACAGGTCTCAAAAAAGTTGGGACAGGGGCAACAAAGAGCTGAAAAAGCAAGAATTCAGCTGGGAGAACATCTAGCAACTAATTAAGTTAATTGACATCAGGTCTGTAACATGATTAGCTATAAAAGGGATGTCTTAGAGAGGCAGAGCGTCTCAGAAGTAAAGATGGGCAGAGGCTCTCTAATCTGTGAAAGAGTGTGTAAAAATATTGTGGAATACTTTAAAAACAACGTTCCTCAACGTCAAATTGCAAAGGCTTTGCAAATCTCATCATCTACAGTGCATAACATCATCAAAAGATTCAGAGAAACTGGAGAAATCTCTGTGCGTAAGAGACGAGGCCGAAGACCTTTGTTGGATGAATGTTGGGTGAACGAATAAATGAATGAATGAATGAATGAATGAATGGATAGATGAATGAATGAATGAATGGGCGAACGAATGAATAAACGAATGAATGAATGAATGGGTGAACGAATGAATGAATGAATGAATGAATGGGCGAACGAATTAATGAATGAATGAATGAATGAATGGGTGAACGAATGAATGAATGAATGAATGAATGGATAGATGAATGAATGAATGGGCGAACGAATGAATGAATGGATAGATGAATGAATGAATGAATGGGCGAACGAATGAATGAATGAATAGATGAATGAATGAATGAATGGGCGAACGAATGAATGAATGGATAGATGAATGAATGGGTGAACGAATGAATGAATGAATGAATGAATGGATAGATGAATGAATGAATGGGCGAACGAATGAATGAATGAATGGATAGATGAATGAATGAATGAATGGATAGATGAATGAATGAATGAATGAATGAATGAATGGGCGAACGAATGAATGAATGGATAGATGAATGAATGAATGAATGAATGAATTAATGGGTGAACGAATGAATGAATGAATGAATGAATGGATAGATAGATGAATGAATGAATGGGCGAACGAATGAATGAATGAATGGATAGATGAATGAATGAATGAATGAATGAATGAATGAATGAATGAATGAATGGGCGAACTAATGAATGAATGGATAGATGAATGAATGAATGAATGAATGAATGAATGGGTGAATGAATGAATGGATAGATGAATGAATAAATAAATGAATGAATGAATGAATGAATGAATGGATAGATGAATGAATGAATGAATGAATGAATGGGTGAACGAATGAATGAATGAATGAATGAATGAATGAATGGATAGATGAATGAATGAATGAATGAATGAATGAATGAATGGATAGATGAATGAATGAATGAATGGATGGGCGAACGAATGAATGAATGAATGAATGAATGGATGAATGAATTAATGGATAGATGAATGAATGAATGAATGAATGAATGGGCGAACGAATGAATGAATGAATGAATGAATGGGTGAACGAATGGATGAATGAATGAATGAATGAATGGATAGATGAATGAATGAATGGGCGAACGAATGAACGAATGGATGAATGAATGAATGGATTAATGAATGAAATTAAGGTTAAAACAGTAAAATTTTAATATGAATACACATTGTAAAAAAAATGTAAACATTTTTTCACAAATTATGAATATTATTAACAGTATTGTAATTATTTTTATGTATTTATTTATTTATTTAACAAAAGAAGTAGATCATGGTGCTCGCAACACCATGACCGTGGGTTTGATTCTTAGCAAAAATAACATGCATGAACTATTAAAAATTTGTCAATTAATCAATCAAGGTTAAAACATTAATAATTCTCATGCATTACAAAAAAATATATTTTTCAAAACAGCATATAGCTATTTAAAAAAAAAACATTTTAGTTTTCACAAATTATGAATATTATAAACAGTATTGTAACAGTTTTTTTAGGGTAATTGGACAATTCACCAAAAGTCTCACTTTGACAACAAACAAACAAACAATAAATTGTAACTTTTTTATTTAAAAAAAGAGAGAATTGAAGTGTGGTGCTTGCAACGCCACGATCATGGGTTTGATTCTTAGAAAAAAATAACATGCATGAACTATTAAAAATGTATGTCTTTAACAGAGTGTAAAACATCATAATATACAATTTCATATGAGTATTGACACTTTTCAGGCATGTCCATGACACTAAATGAGGAAAAGTCACAAACCATCATAGAATAACCAATATTTCCAACAATTGAAAAATGTATGGGTCAAATTGACCTACAATGTAATTGTATTAATATAAGGGTTAAGATCTGTTTTCATGTTATATTTCTTTAAGCTGAACATCCCCTGTTTCCTGTCTGAGGAAAGGTTAAATAAAGCAGGCACTGGAGAGGCAGATGGCGGGGCTGATATAGGTGGTAGGTGTGTTGGTAATGAGCAGATCTGACAGCCCTTTGGGGGTACGGTGATGCTCGCGTCACTTCTAATACAGGAGCACGAGAAACTTGAGCAAAACTGCTGTGAGCGGATAATGACTCACCAGGACATAAACACATAAACCCTCCCAAACCCTCCCAAGCACCCCTTTAAAAGCATGTATAAAACTAGGATATTGCTTTGAAAAAACTTATTTAGTACCCTAGTAATTTGGGGCATCATGCATTTATTTATTTGGTTAATTAGTTCATAGCAGTCCTCGCCACTTGCACATGAAAATCTGCCAAAATGTTTAGAAGAAATACCTTTTAATCTAAATTGTGTATCCAATCCCTGGCCAACCACTGCTTTAAAAATTATTATCAAATTAGGATATTTTGCAAAAATTTTATTTAGTACACTAATAATTTGGGGCATCACGCACCTATCGTTTATTTGTTTTTATTCTTTTTTTTTTTTTTTATTTCAGTAAAAAGTTCCCACAAACTGGACATTAAAGTCCACAACAGCATTTTAAAGTAAATAGCCAACCAAAAAAACATATCTAAAATTAGGATATTGCTTTGGAAAGCATTTAATTTAATAATAATTTGGTGCATCATGCACCATAATGTTAATTGTTTTAATTCTTTTTCAGTAAAAAGTTTACGCCACCAACAATGTTTAAAAAAATAGCCAACCATTTTTTTTAAATAAAGCAAACTAAAAAATATGTAAAATTAGGATATTGTTTCGAATAAATTAATTAAAATAAATTATTAAAATAATTAATTTACTAGTCATTTGTGGCATCAGGCACCTATTTGTTTATTTTTGAGTAGGAGTCCTCACCATCTGCACATGAAAATCTAATGAAAATTATTTTATTTTATTTATTATTATTTTGAGTCCTCACCACTTACACATGAAAATTTAGATACTGCTTCGCAAAAAATATATAAATTTAGTACATTAGTATGTTGGTCATCATGCACCTATTTTTTATTTTATTTTTTTTATTATTTATTTATGCTTTACAATTTGTATTTCTTAATTTTTGAGCAGTAGAACATATACAACATTTTGATATTGCTTTGCAAAAAAACACTAGTAATATTGGGTATCATACACATTTTTTATTTGTCATTTTTTTGTTTATTTTTGAATATTCTTCGCCACTTACACATGAAAATCTGCAGCAGTGTTTAAAATAATTTATCTAAAATAATTGTGTAACTTAATTCTCAAAAATCCAACCCATTTCCTTGAAAGCTGCATTCAAAGTCTGCTTGACTGAAAAATCTAAAACACTTGCGAGACTTAATTGTCAATTTAGTGCACTGTTTAGTAAGTGTTAGGAGAATAATCAGAGCTGAATTAATGAAAATCTTCATTGTGTTGAGTTTTTAAATTCTTCCTGACAAAATGAAGCTATACTGTAGGAGTATTACCAGTATCTCTTCTGCACTCATTGGCTGCCCAAGATAATACAGGCATGAACTGCTGCTAAATTACATCTGATTTTGCCACGGCTCTAATATTGCATTGCGGGTGAAAGGAAAGGACTTGCTGAGGGGGTTGCTATGGTTACGCCCCTCTGAGCATTTCATAATTGGTTCTGCTTGTCAGGATCTCGAGCCTCCACAACAAGACCAATTACCTGTGATCGAGCTCTGAAATGTGAGTGGAAATACTTTACGCTTTAGTGAAGTTTGAAAATGTCTTTCACCTCTCAGAAAGAAGATTCGACAAACAGATAACAGGCGTAAGATTACTGCACTGGATGATATGGATGCGGATGTTATCTGCTCAGAAATCATACACTGAGTCTCACTGATTATTGAAGTGTTTTTTTTAAAGTTTAAGTTTAATCTAATACTCATATTTAATTGATTTAATTTCAGCTTTATTTCAATAAAACAGGCCTGACTTGATCTGGCTCCCATGCAGTGTCCATCAAATACATCCATAAGAGTTTTTTCTTTTAAGTTTTTTTTTTTTTTTTGCCGTTATTGATGTTTCAGCTTGTGGTTTTTATTAAGTGAGAGTCATTTTCAGCTTTCCTTGCCTTGGCAAAGTCTCTGACAACCTGACACCTCCTACTCCAGGTTAGTGACAGTTCTGCTGACAGAAGGCGAAAGGGTTCCTTCACAATTAAATCTTGACAAGCCTTTTGCCATTTCTGCACCTTTTCTTCTCTACACACATTTTTTAAACCCCAGCAGACTGTTAACCGAGCCAATCATTGTCAAACTACTGAGGCATTACAATCAGGCAATCAAATATGGTCTGATGGTCGTAGCATTGATCTGGAGTGCAAATTTCAGTTTCAATTAGATCTCTTTTCTTTGGTCCATTTTAACAGTAGTTATAAAAACTATATATAAAAATGCTGGAACACACTACATGACTTTTCAAATCTGAACAGTTTTTAAAACCCTATGCTTGAAGATCACACACTACCATACTTTACACCCAACTTGTAGGGGTTTAACAAGCAAAAAAGGTCAAGTATTGTAAATAGTTGGTTGTTCTTGTCTTGAAGGCTGAACACAAACCCTTTAAGCCAACAATTAACTATCAATCAGCACCCTCTGGTGTTTGGCTTTTCAGGATGTCCCCACCAAGCTAGTGGCAAAAGCAGGACCTCTGCCAATGGCTGTGAGAGGCCACTGGTTCCTGAGCCCTCGAACAGAGTACTGTGTGGCTGTTCAGACCGCCATCAGACAGCCGGACGGAGACTATCAGGTGTCTGAATGGAGCCAAGTAGTGGAGTTCTGCACTGGAGGTAAGCAGAGACGGAGTAACAGAGATTTAAATGTGTTTTCAGTGTTAAAATAGTTCCTCCTGTGCCAGCTTAATATGCAAAGATAACTGACAAAAAGATTTGTGAGTTGATTCCTTTGAAAAAGGGTAAAGACTGTGACTCTATCAAATCATTGGTCTGTTTGTTTAAGCAGCCCAACACAGCGACAGGCTCGACCAATGGTGTGAGTTTGGGGGAGGGGCTAGTTTTTTTTCCAACCAGTAACAAACAGGAGGGCTATTTGGGGAAACCTGTTCGGAAACAACCATCATTTCTGCACTTCTTGGCACAGAAATTACACACATCAGCACTCCGTATGAAGTGTCATGATTGTCTTAATTTATTCTTCAAGACACAAATTTGCCATTGTATACTAATGCTAAAAGAAAATCTTGAACAAATGGCTTACTAATCATTGACTCTGCATATTATGCTCAGATCTGTCTTTGTCTTGCCTACAATGTCATGTTCAATGTCATTAGTGCATTGTAGAAAGCACTTGTGTTTTATGTTCAATAGTGATGGTTTTAAATGGGTTCTTTTTTGCAGATTATGCCATGGAGCATCTCCAGCAGCTGTTAGATAAAGCTCAGGCTGCTTCTGGGAGGCTGCTCAGGTTCTCCGTCTTCTACCGCAATCAGAGCCCTGAATACTTCCATTATGTCAGGTTAGTGTCATCTGTCATCCTCAGTTTCTCTGCTGCTTCTACATATAGCTCTAAGACTGCAGTGTCTGATTTATCTTCTGTGCTAGTGAACTTGATATGGAATCAAAACAGACGGTTTACTTCATTCATGTGCCTTGTCTCATTGCGTGTAATTCTTCATTACATGTTATAGCAAAAGTAAAAATGTTAGTCTTTATAGTATTACATCAAAAAAAAAAAATTGCATTTTAATATCTTCCCATGCATTTTCAGTTTGTCATACAGTTAAGTATTTTCAGTTACTGAGCATGGCCATACAGGTCACCCAAAAATAAAAAATAATTAAACAAAATGTACTTAGCCTTATGTCATTCCAAACATGTATGAGTTTATTTCTTCTACAGAACTCAAAAGATGATATTTTGATAAAATGCTGTCTAAAATTAAAGTCAATGGTTTCCAAAACAACATTGGACCCCAGTGGACATTGTATGAATAAATGCAAGCCATTTTTTAGTGAACTATTCCTAAGTGTATAGCCAAATATCCATTGTTGGTGACTACTGTATGTCCTTAATGCTGCCCAGGGATAGAAGCTTTCAAAAATGGGGCCATCAAATGTAAAATTTTACTTTAGAATGGCTGCCAAAAGAGAAAGCTGTTCTAGGTGTTGTAGTTATGGTATTTACCAGCAGGAGTTAACAGGATCATGTTAACTAGCTACACCTTGAACAGCTTTAAACTCACAATCAAGTCTGGCCATTTAAAATCCACCTGACTTCAAAAAGCTGGAGCAATTAAAACAGTCGATAACCTCTTTGTTCCCTGAAATACCCGATTTCTAAATAGTCTAAAACAGGGGTGCCCAACCCTGTTCCTGGAGATCTACCTTCCTGCAGAGTTCAGTTCCAGCCCTGATCAAACACACCTGTCTGTAATTATCAAGTGCCCCTTCAGATCCTAATTAGTTGGTTCAGGTGTGTTTGATCAGGGTTGGAGCTGAACTCTGCAGGAAGGTAGATCTCCAGGAACAGGGTTGGGCACCCCTGGTCTAAAATGTCTAGGTTTTGGCTTTGTTTTCCTACTGATGTGCTCTCTATAGTCCTTCTGTTCTCTGTAGATCCCACATTCTCACAAGCCACAATTGGTTGATTATGTACAATGCCTGCATGCTATTGGTTAAACTACTTTTCATTCATTACCTTCAGCAAGTATGAAAACAATAAAAAAACAAAGCCAAAATCCAGACAATTTAGAAATGCCAGCCAAGATATGTCTGGGAAAAAGAGGACGTATGGTCACCAAACACAAGAATAGTGTCTGAGAATGTTATCGTCCCTTGGTGTGGATATTAATTACCGGAATAGATATCGTTATAGTTATCGTCATTTCTTTGATGAGGTCTTTAAACCAAGCCCCGTCCTTCATTTTTCATGTTGAATATCCTGTTTTCATCACATTTCAGAAGTAAAATCAGTTGCAAATACCACTTACGCTCTTAAAAATAAAGGTGCTTCAAAAGTTCTTCACAGTCATGTCATAAAACAGTGGTCTCCAACCCTGCTCCTGGAGAGCTAGCATCCTGCAGATTTCAGCTCCAACCCCAGTCACACCTGAACCAGCTAATTAAGGTGTTCAGGGCTACTTGATAATTACAGACAGGTGTGTTGCAGCAGGGTTGGAACTAAAGTCTCCAGGAGCAGGGTTGGAGATCCCTGCCATAGAAGAACCATTCAGTCAAAGGTTCTTTAAAGAACCATCTCCTCCTTACCTTTTTATAATCTGAAGAACTTTCTTTCGCCACAAAGAACCTTTTGTGAAACAGAAAGGCTCTTCAGATGTTAAAGGTTCTTTATGGAACCATTTAGTCAGAGGTTCTTCTATGGCATCGTAAAGCACCTTTATTTCCAAGAGTGTAGTCATGATAAAATGGAAGTAGTGACGGATATTTTCATATGTATTGTGACATACATTCAAGTGAAATGGACTATCAGGAAAAAAAAATAGCAAGTTCAGTAACTTGATTCTATGAATTGGTTGAAGGCAGATCTCAATGCAAGCTTGCAGTCGACTGTAAGGAAAGGGACAGGGTTTAAGTGGACTAAATGATTGGAGAAGTCCAGCATACGTCACCAGAGAGAAGTTTGTATCCTCACAGGAAGATCGAGTCCTGCTATTCTGATTAAAATGAGTGAGGTTAAAAAAATAAAACATGCATTGATAATTTGTTCATTTAGAAGGTGAATTGTCCTTTCATGCCAACCTTAATGTCAACATTTCAGCTTTGTAGTGTTTAAAATGGCAGATTATTGCATTTATTATTCTTCACCTCTCTACAAAGGTCAGAGTGTGGAGGTGCAATGCTCCCATCTTTCAAAGACAACAGTGGAAGTCACGGCTCCCCCATCAACGGAAAGCTCCGTGGCGTCTTCCTCAGCTGCAACACAGAGTTCGACACAGGCCTCCCTCCCAAAGACTCCCCGTATGGCCCTCTGCGCTTCCAAATTTCTGCCGATCGTCTCCTCACCACGAGTACAAACCTCTACTTTGCGGACTTCTACTGCATGTACACAGCGTACCATTATGTAGTGCTGGTGCTGGCCCCTGCTGGATCGGAGGGGGATAGCTTTTGCAACAGCCACCTTCCACGACTGGACCTGTCAAGCAATCCCTTCCTGACGTACACACCTGGAGACATACCGGTCTTCTGTCACGCCAGTGATGTCATTCTGGAGGTGTTGTACACAGAGCCCTTGCTTCTGGAGCACGGCATACTCGCTCAGATCAGCGGCCGTCACCAGCTCATGAGCCTTTCCACTGCAAACGCCAAAAAAGACCCAAGCTGTAAGGTGTGCAATATCAGTGTGGGCCGCTGAGCTGGGAATGGCAGCTCTCACTGGAAGTGCAACCGGAAACCGGACCATGAGAACCTCACTGGTCTGAAAATGGACCCAAAGTTCTGAGAATCTGAATAAATATTCACACTTATGAAAAGAGGTATTTGGAATTTGAAAATGCACCAAAGGCATTGCACAAAAGAGGTAAGAATAAAAATGAATGAGATCATGATAGTCTGGCTACTAGTCTGGCCACTCGTAATGAAACCAAGCCATATGATCTGTGAGGCAACTATTCAGATCTTAAAGAGACCGTTCACCCAAAAATGTTTCATTTACTCACTGTCGTTTAAAGCCTGTATTTTAATGCACCGTAATAGTGGTCCATGGGACTGGTGTTATGTAATTGATTCCATTTATTTTTTTATTAAGTAATTTGTGTGTATTGAGGAGTTGTGTGTGTGTGTGTATATGCATAAATGTTACATTAACTGTACAGAATGCTTTAACAGAATAAAACGCTTCTGAGAGTTTCTGCATGTTACTTTTGTAGGTTTTCTGTGTGAAAATGATTGAGTACAACTCTGACCAAGTTTCAGTGGTTTTGATGCAAAAAAAAACATTGCAAGATGCTTATCAAATGAGAGCTTCAGAATTAGGCCTTGACTTGTTGATATTTGAGTTCAAGTGAGAATGCTTGAGCTTCAAACACCAAAAACTGAAGTCGACAATTATAACAAATGTCCAAAAAAGAAATGGAAGGAAAGCTGCCTGAAATGTTAATTTCCAAATAACATAACTGCCACAAATTCACAGAACACACAGCAGCCATTAAATCACGGTTACAGATTCCCAACCCTCTATGGTAATATTTGATAATTGGAGGTCGCTAGTGGCCAGTGTCTGCATGCACGTAATCCGATCAGGGTTGATTATGAACAGATCAGACTGAACAAGCACTGATCTCTCTGTCTGTCTGCAGCTGAGAGCAGGATTTGTCTGGCACGTCCTTAAAACTCTCACAATGAGACAAAGTACAACGCAAGCTCTCAATTTCCCTGCCAGCAGGGATGATTTCTTTATGGCTTCTGCAAAGCATTTTACACAGCAGTGCTATATCTTGGAGGTCAAATGAAACTTCTCAGTTGAGTTTAGTTTTCCACTTAAAATGCAATGGTATCACAAACCTAAAACATCAAAAAATAAAATAAACAACCCCTCAAACTACATACTCTTCAGTTTCCAATCAAGGGTTCTCACATCAATCCAAAGACCGGTCAGGTACCAATCCTTGGAATTAATGGATTTAAATGGATTATACTTAGTGTCCAAGTCAAAGACGTCCTGGGATTTGAATGAACCTCCTTGAGCCTAGTTTGTGTCCCATGTGAAATTGTTTTAGCTCGTAACACTTGTCACCCAACTGGATATACTACAGATGAAAAAAAATAAAATGAAAAAAAAAAAAATCTGAGCATAACTGAAGTTATAATAATTAAAAAAAAAAAAAAAAAAGAAACTTATAAAATTTTAGGTCGTCCTTGACCACAGTAAACCTTAACAGATAAATGCAAGAGAAAATGAAAAATTAGGATGCAAGTTCAGCGCGCTTTAATAAAATATTTATATAAATTACTCCCAGTATGCAAGTGTTTTATAAACATGTTGAAGTGCTCAATCTTACAAAATAAGTGGCACATTGCTAAAATAATTCATCTTTAAATATAGAAAATATAAAAATTACATGTATCCAATACAAATGTCAAAAAGATCTTCCACAGCATGCAAGGTTTAATAAACACTTCCACAGTATGTGAGAGAGTTATACACCTGCTAATATGTACGGTGACAGAGAGAGAGAGCTCAGCGCGCTGCAACTTCAGAAAATACATGCAAATAGAAAAAGCACCAGCAAAATCAAGAAAACATCTTAATCAGTTTGACAGCAAGTGGTGCAAATGCTCACAACACAACCAAATAAATTTTATTCGCAGTGCGTTTCTTTGTTTGGTTGTGTTGTGAGCATTTGCGTTGTAAAAATTGAGGAAGGTTGTTTTATCTGTTTGCAGCGCGTTGAGCTCTCGGCCACCGTAGAGATTTGCCAAATAACCTTTAAAAAAAAAAAAAAAAAAAAAAAAGTATAAAATACAACCGAGTGCTCAGAAACGGCACAGTATGTGCCAAACGGGTCAGAAAGCTGATAAAGTGCAACGTTTGTGGTTTCGGGTTTGATTGTACAAATAGTGTGAACGTTTCATTAGAAAACTGCACATTCAGTCACACTTCACACACATGAATACAGTAGTTTTTGCCGTTATTATTGTCCCATTGAGCAGCACTGAACGCAGCCGGTAAGTAAGACACGCAGAACTCGATGCGCTCCCGCGGGGATCTGCGCTCAGGGACGCGGATGTTGAACTCAAACACATCGGTTCCAGGTTCCCCATAACTGTGCTCCAGGTAACTACACGCCACGTCCTTGTAACTGCGCCAGGCGTCGAAAGTTATACGGATTTCCACCGCTTTCTCAAAACAAACGTTCTTGACGCGCACGGTGCCAAGGATGGCGCACCTGGTGACATTACAGCTCTCCAACGCCACCATGTGATCCTGAAGCCGACTTCTGAACGCATGGAAGTCTCCACAAGGCTGCTCAAACCCAAGCCTCAACCTCGAAGCATTATTAACGGTCTCTTTAGCGCAGCCCAGCTTCTTCAGTCGCGGGATTTTGTCCTCTTTCTCGGAGAACAGGCGCACCGTGATGAGCGAAAGTCCTTTGGCGTCCGCGAACGCGACGCGTTTTTCCCCGCGGCCGCTTTTGGCTGTGATGAGGCCCGTGGAAGGGGAGTGTCTGTACTCAAACACCGGCTTAAGGGAGATGCAGGGCCGCAGGGATTTGGGGGAAGACACGCCGAGCAGGTGGCTGATGTTCGGCGAACCTCTGCACCTGAAGCCCACGGTCATGTCCACAGACCTCACGGAGACAGGCGGCCCAAACCTCGACATCACACTGGAGGTGCAGAAACACGACAAAATTAGTTTTTTTCCACACTTTTTAATCAATGAATATATGCGTTTTCAAACGTTTGCACTCGCAAACAGTGAGTTCTAGCTGATGAGGAAGTCATTAGAGCTGGGTTTAGTAGAAATATTTACTACAGAAATTCTTATGACTTGTTAATAGCATTTTTATAATCACTTTTAAGGATTTGTTCAGGACTGGAAACCACACTTTTGAAATATTTCCAGATTTTTCGTTACTGTGGAAACCCTGGTCATATTAAGACAGTAAACTTACTTTGCACAAGTCATCTTCAGCTTATAGTGATATTGTCCTTCAGAATCCTTTCTTCCCAAAGCGGTCACACACCTTAAAGTGAGCTGATGCTGTAAAAACAGACATAAGTGGTTTGAATAATTTAACACATTTTTAACATAACTTGAAAAAACATCTTACTGTGCTTTTATTTTGATCATTGGATTAGCCAATGAAATGCTTAAAATATTATCTGTATGTAATAATGAAGGACACAAGTTTGAGATGTCTTGCACTACCTGCTCAGCTGAGCTTCAGGAAGCCTTGTGTGAAATCTTGCATCACTTCATCTTTTATAGTAGATTGAGCCCTCCTCCAAATTCAAGCCAGTGAGCTTTGCAAAGACCGGATAGGACTTAACCAGCTATTTAGGACCGGATCTGTTGGCTAAAGAGTACAGGAGACTAAATCCTAGGACAGATACATTTGGATAGTTGACAAATATCAGGAAACATTCAGGTTGATGAATATCAGGTTAACATTCATAAGAATGTTTAGGGAAAACAGCTATATTGTAGTTCCTGTGTCCTTTATTTTTCTTTAATTTATTCATTTCAGGTAGTCCTAAATAGTCCAGTGTGAATTTAATATAAATTAAATTTACAATTTTTTTAAAGATAAGTGATTGCAATCAATTTTGTTTTTTTGGGCTACATTTAAATAAATTTAGTTGATTAACTTTCAGTGTTTTTTATTTTTTTAAATGTAGCTAAAATAAATTGCTTGCAGCCACTTTTTTTCAGTGTATAAAATAATAGAACAAATGTGACCCTGGAGCACAGAACCAGTCTTAAGTTGCATGGAGTATATTTGTAGCAATAGCCAAAAATACATTATATGCGTCAAAATTATCCATTTTTCTTTTATGCCAAAAATCATTAGGATATTAAGTAGAGATCATGTTCCATGAAGATATTTTGTAAGTTTCCTATTGTAAATATATCAAAACTTAATTTTTGATTAGTAATATGCATTGCAAAGAACTTCATTTGGACAACTTTAAAGGCGATTTTCTCAATATTTAGATTTTTTTGCACCCTCAGATTCCAGAATTTGAAAAAGTTCTCAGACAAATATCGTCCGATCCTAACAAACCATACATCAATGAAAAGCTCATTTATTCAGCTTTCAGATGATCAAGGGTAAAAAATGGACCCTTATGACTGGTTTTGCGGTCCATGGTCACAAATAGTAGTAGCAATCTGGAACATTAATAACAATCATGGATTATTTTATTTTAAAGAATTTTTTTAATGGATGGATTTAGTATTATTACAAAAAAAGGACTTTCTGAATAAAGAGCAATGTAGCGACATGGTTCATTTACTTTACATAATGAGTGGCACTTATGTAATTTTTACTATTTCCGACAAATCTGGATGGACAGTAATGATATTTCTATTTGATGCAATTTATGTAACAGTGAAATTAACATAATTATGCCTTAGGACGTTGAGGAAAAGCATGAAAATTCCTCAAGGCCATCTATCCAAACACCCAATGAGCATGCTTTTGAACCTCATTACGCTTTCATTCTTCATGCTTGAGCTTCTTTTACAACGAGACAGAGCAAGAGAGAAAATGACCATAGCTGCCATATCAGACCTGTAGTTCGGCACGTAGCGCACATAAATGTGGTTTGAACTCTTGCCAATCAGTGTCTCAAAAACAGAAATGGCAAACTGACTCAGTGACAGTTTGTTTAACTAATTCTAGTTAAAAAAATAACTTGGTAATGATGAGCAGTGCAAATGACGGCACTAGATGCATTTTAAATTCAAGTCTATAAACTAGTATGGAATTTTTTAATTTGAAAGAAGTTTAGTTTAAGGCCACAGGGCCACAAGTGCCCATATATATTAAAACCCTATTTAATGTTTATCGGATATATACTAAAAGAAGCTAAATCTGGGCCTAAACATTGCAGTATTTCGCACGGAAGATTCATGGATATAGACGTATAGATAATCTAACTGACATGATCAGTCATGTATTCTTGGCTTAATTCTTTGGGAAAGCATCAAACTAAAAACATTGCAGAGTTAAAATGAGATACAACTCTGGATATGACATTTCTGAGTTGCTGTTTTTTTTAGGATAGAAATGCATAATAATGAATTTGGCATTAATGCACTGCTGTGCAGCTCTTTGAAACGCTGTCTCTGTCATCTGCTTCCTGCTGCGATGACTTCAAGCGGATCTGTGGGTGTCGGAGAAAGACAAAATATCCAAGATCAGTGTTTTCAATTCTTTTTTGTCTCATGCACTCCCCCAAAACATCAGTGAGACTCATGAACCCTGTTATCATCAACCAAACTTGAAACATTGTTCATATTAACTCATAATGGATATAATTTAGCATCATCAGTAACACCATTATAGTACTCATTATGATTCACTTTTGAACTGAAACTGAAGAACAGAATCTCATTTTGTAACTGCATTTAGTTTGGTAGCAAAATCCATGGATGTTTTATATGTCTGTAATGCAAGTTTACAGATGTCTCGTTTGTTTCCTGATTATTGGTCGATGTGTGGACTTCCTGTGCCTCATAACAAAAGACTTCACTATTCATTCCAGTATTTGCACAATGCATTCGCCAATTGCTGGAGTCTGACCTAGTTTGCAAAAACCGATAAACAGTTCTCTATGATTTCTGCCAGAACTGATGATGGACAGTGGGCTTCCTGTCGCTCACGGGGGAAAGGAAGTCACTGTGAAATCGGAAGCAGTGACAGAGGCCAATAAGCTATCGGCGAGTTTACAAAAAACCCACATTACCAAGAATTGTGTTAATTGACGTCAATGAACTCTGGGTGTGACTGTCTGACAAACTGTAAAGTATGACAGGGAATCTTATTAGATTTATTATTAAATGTCCTTTGAAAGGAAAGTTCACCTAAAAATGTACATGTCATGCAAAACCTGTATTAAAGTTTTTTTCTCTCAAGACAATTAAAGTCAATGGGGTTCAGTGTTATCTTGTTCTTGACTCCATTGAGTTTCATTGCATTTAAAAAAATTTCACAGATTTGGAACGACATGTAAATGATGCCAGAATTAAAATGTTTGGGGCTGAAATGACATTTAATAATGAATTGATAAGTATTGCTATTTTTTTTTCAATGTATAGGCAAAAACAGTTGACACATAATATGAAAAATATGGTGTCCACATAAGGAAAAGTTCACCCAAAAAATGAAAATTTGCTGTTAATTTACTCACTCTTATGCCATCCAAGATGTGTGACTTTGTTTCTTCAGTAGAACAGTAAAGAAGATTTTTATCGGAAACCGCAGTCCAATTAATACCTGTGGCTCCTGATGATATGAGGTCTTATGAAGTGAAACGATCAGTCTGTGCAAGAAACTGAATATTTACAACATTATTACCTGTAATCCAGAGCCGGAGGCAAATGGTCCATTTTGGGAATTTTGCACAAGGGCGAAAAAGTTTGGTTGCGTTCCAGTTGGTCTTCCAAATTCGCCATATTGAGCAACCGAAAGCTGCTTGGTTGTGAGCTGTGCTTCATACATCCCTACACTATTGACAAGTAGACCTTTTTTTGCGAAATTGCATTGACTGTAGTTTACTCATTGTGTTATATTATAGTATATGTTACTTTACTTGTAACAACCAATTTCCATTGCATTACAAGTGTTGACTGATTCTGTCAGTTTACACATGCTTCAGTAGTTAGCTGCATGGCCACATTTCCAGAATTCAGAGGTTAATCTTGATGTGAATCGTGAGATTCCCGTCTGTGTATCTGGCTTCAGTGAATCACACATTTCATAATACTGGAACTACAATAAAAATACTTCTAATGCTGGTTCAAGCCTGTAGGCAGAGGTTTCAACATGTGAAGCCACCACATATAACCACAGGTGTGTAATTTACATAAACACCAAGGAATGATCATGTACATAACACAGGAGGAGTGTTAAAAAGGGTCAGCACAGGATATGGAGTGAGATTAGGCAATGTTATCAACAGAGTCAAGTCACAATGTGAACGCAGGGCGTATGTGTGGTTTCATGAGAACTCATGGCACTTGTTGATTTAATTCATAACCACTAAAATCTGGGCATATATAAGAGAATATGGAGCTAATTTTCATAGGAAAAAACACCCGTTTTATTCAGAGGCCCAAACTGCAAAAATATGCAATTTGGTGCAGATATATGACCAAAAAGTCAAATATTTTGATAGCTTTTGTAACAGTGCAAGAGGCTGCTTACACAAAATGCATTAAAAATATCAGCTGCCACTCTACATCTTCCAATAATATGATTTGTATGCTTAGTTTCAATTTTCAATACATTGTCTGTACTTTTAATTATGTGGTCAAACACATCATGCAAGGAAAAACAAGAGATTAACAAATTCTCAGAAGCCTGATGGATCATAGTTAATAGATACATTTTAAGATGATTTTTATGAACATTTTGAAATAAAACAGGATTGAATACAGAATATTCCAGTCATAATACAAGACACACATGGATGACCCGGTTTACTTTCAAGTGTGTTGCTATAAATGTGTTTTTTCAGAAACCTATGAATAAAATTATTTGATGTGGTAACTGACATTATGCCATATATCCTGTTGACAAACTTAAGAGTTTAACATGCAAGACAGATCATTTTAGCAGCTAGATATAATACACTACAAAACATGCAGCAGGCAACACAAAAAACAGAGGACCAATATAGAAACATAAATAATATCATTTTATTCTAACACACCAGCAAAACCCCAATGACCATTTAAACCACATACGTCCAAACCAACAACTTCCCACTTACAGAGAAAACCACAGCTTCCGTTTCAGAGCAAGAGTATCAGGTTCACCTGTTTCTGATCAGACTGCAATAACTGGGCTGTCAATGTGTGATGAAGTTTTGCTGAACATTATCAACAACTGAAAACAATCCCGATAAACGTCCATTCAGACTGTTAGAGCAAGAGTACAATACTGTGTTTGTTACATATCCATTTGTCAGAATACATCAAAGATTGTTTGTTTTCATAGATTAGTACTCAATAATAATAATAGTCCATCCTGCTTTTAAGTGAGAATTAGGCATTTTAAAATATAAATGCTTTTGGATTCAAATATATGGGTGTGCTCCGGGTCCAGACAGGATCTGTAAAGGTGCTGAGAGGCTGACGTCTAGCATGTAAGGGTGGAGTACGCAGACGAGCTGTTCCTCTGTGGCGTCTTCGATCAGTTCCTGAGGCTCTGCAGGTTTAAATGAGTTGCACTGCACCGCTGGCCACTAGAGGCGATATAGTACGGTAACGCATCAGGTGCTGCGAACCTTCGTCCAAGTCCACAACATACTCCCTGAGAGAGACAACAGCAAAGGTGTCCAAATAAATACGGTTTAGGAATATATTTATGCTCATTAAAATGAACAGGAATGCTGCCCCCCTAAAGGACATTGTAAATTTTGATAAAGTGCAAGGCATTTTATTAAGTATTATTCCGTTTAGAGTAGGGCCGCATCTCGTCAGTAAAGCCGGTTCTGTGATTAGTAGTAAATCTCCATTACGTGCCTTCAGATGAAGCAGCATTTCCTACACAGAGCCATAGTTTACTGACAAGATATGCAAAAAAAAAACCCATCGATATTATGAAATCGCGCTGCGATAATAAAGTTGTTTCCATAGCTTCTCAGTGAACTGTGGCTCAGTGTAGTAAATGCTGCTTTATCAGAAAGCACGTGAAAATACCACATTTAATAACATCTTTTTACTCCAAACTCGCTTCATAACGTCAGTCGAGTGTTTGAAATAAATCCTTCTGTGAGATGATATGGCTTCTTAAACAGAATAAGGCACACAACATATTTCATAGTATTCTAAGCAGTGATAGAGGCATTGAATTTAAAGAATATTATAAGGAGAAGAACTCACATAAATCATATAAGTGTCATAGTCGTGTGTTTATTAGTCACGTTGAATCATTGAAAGCAGTTAAATCTTCTGTTTATTCAGCAACCACTATAGGCATTTCCTGGGTTTCTTCTGCGGGGCATATCTGGAATTTCATAGGATGGAGATTTACTACTGATCACAGAACCGTGCTTCACTGACGAGATGCGCGCATGAATATCACAGCTTTTGCCTAATATCGATTGTGATTTATCGTGCAGCCCTAGTTTAGAGTTTGGTTATTGTTTGTTTGTGTTTAATGCCATTCCACCTTCTGTGGCTATTTTCATGGCCAGAAATATTATGGCTGAATTATATCATGATTTTAAAATTTATTTTTGCTAAAAACCCCAAAACTGTATTTGGCTTAACTCTGTTAAAAATATCTCTTCAACTGAATAAAAAATTTTTTAAAAATTCTCAATGAGTTGAAACCAGCACAATCTAATAAAACATGTTTAATGGATTTAGGGACTCGGCAGAGAGAACATGTTGAAGGATCTTCCCCAAGTATTAAAAACTTGTGACACATCCTGGATTGACCAATTCTATAGCGGGTATAAACAATCTGGTAAGAGTTTGGTTATGAAACAACAAACGCTGTTCCAGAAACTAGTGCCCTCTCCTGCCCACAGGCCCCTGCCTCCTGACACCACATCCTAACCAGGCTGTAACCTGATTACTGATCAACCAGTACCGGTTTTGATGGATTCCCAAACTATGTGTGTGACTGCTTTGAGTTGAAATGAAAACGATGGTGTTCTTACCTCTGCTCATCTGTCTCAGGCTCCACCAGGATATTCTCCTGCCTCTCTTTCACTCTCAGGAACACAAACGAGTCCAGACACGGCTCAGGAACTTCACACAATCAAACACATACACCTATTAAACAACAACCACTGCCACCAGATAAAACCATCATAATTACAGCATTACATTTATGTCTAGATTGAAAAATGAACACTGCTGTTCAAATGTTGGGGCTGGTAAGATTCTTTTAGCGTTTTTGAAACTCTCATGCTCACCAAGGCTGTATTTGTACAATTATATATATATATATATATATATATATATATATATATATATATATATATATATATATATATATAAAAACACCATTGTAAAATATTTAAATAATTAAAATTAAAATTAACTGTTTTTATTGTAATATACATTAAAATGTCATTTATTTCTGTGATGTAAAGATTAATTTTTAGCGTCATACTACAGATTACGATATTATTTAAAAATATTAGTGATTTTTTTTCATAATTGTGCATCCCTACTGGGAAACAACTTGCTGACCTTGACTTCTAGTATTTTCTGACTAGTAGATTTTTTAAATATAACTGAAAAACACACTAAATATACATCAAACAAGAGAAAAGTTGGTTAACTGTTTACTATTCTTAAAATATCGGTTTAAAACCATAAGAAATGTTTCTCACCAGCCTTCAGCATGTCAATGTTCTGCAGGTTCGGGGGCATGTGTTTCAGAGCCACGTTTCGGAGGTACACCTCTGTGTTGGCCAGATACCTAACACACAACATATAACATTTGGAGACCACACACAGATGATGACAAACAACACTCAATATTCTGCCCAAAACAGTCATTCTCATAGAAATTAATAGTATGTTCTGAATCTTTACCACACGGTCCTGATACAGACAACAGAATGGATTCAGAATGAACTCACTCTTTAGCGAAGGCAAACTCTTCAGGAGAGAGAAATGAAGGATCTCCATCGGCACGTGACTTTTCTTTCTCCAAAACGTGAGGAAAAAACCTCTCTATCTGCAGATGAGACAACAACCATTAGGGCTGTCAAAATGGCTGAAAAACTAAATTTTGTACTTAAATATCAATATTCAAATTTAAAAGGCATAATTTCAGTTAGGGGCCTCTCAAACGGTCACAAGAGGGCGCATCGAGCAAAATATTACTAATGCACGTTTCTTCAAAGCAATAAAATAACATGACTATCTTTTAAAAAAAAGTGCATAATGTTTAAAAAAACCCATATATAATTAGGTTGCTTAAACAATTAGAAACAAAACAACATGTATGCATGTATAGTTTAATACAAAGGACTGAAAACCAATCACAAAGAGTACTTTTTCATTTAAAAACATGAGATGCAGTGGGATGAGGAAAACCGCCATAAAGTCTCGAGACGTGTTTTTTAAAAGTTGAACTTATATACATTTTTCATGGCTTTCTAAACATGCTGCTCTCTTGTGTGGGACGCGAGTGCAACGGTGATTGATGTCGCTCAAGAAAATGCGATAAATATGCATTGTGTGAATGGCTTGGTTTCAGTTGTGACGTAAACATAATCTCTGCATTGATGTTCTCTTTTTCCGCAATATTTAGAATGAACAACGTAGCAGCGCCGGGTTCAATTGGAAAAGCTATGAAAAACATTAAAATGCCACGACACTTACATCGTCATCGCATCTTGTGCACCACTGATAAGGCTGCCTGACGCACACATAAAATTCGAATGCAACGTTTTTGTATTCGAATGTGGGTTTTTATTTTAAATTCGACAAATATTTTAAATTCTAATTTTTTTTTGACAGCCCTAACAACCATATGTGACCCTGGACCACAAAACCAGTCATAAGGGTCCATTTTTTGAAATTGAGATTGACAATATTTGGCCGAGATACAACTATTTACAAAACTGGAATCTAAGTGTGCAAAAAAAATCTAAATATTGAGAAAATCACCTTTAAAGTTGTTAAAATGAAGTTCTTAGCAATGCATATTACTAATCAAAAAGAAAGTTTTGATATTTATGGTAGGAAATGATCTCTACTTAATATCCTTATGATTTTTGGCATAAAAGAAAAATGGATAATTTTGACCCATACAATGCATTTTTGGCTATTGCTACAAATATACCCGTGCTACTTAAGACTGGTTTTGTGCTCCAGGGTCACATGTACAAGTACCAGATAACATACCTACAGTGAAATTTACCATTGCTTCCAGGGGCGTAGATTACGCGGGGGACGTGTCCCCCCCCACTTTTTATAAAAAGTAAAGTCGTCCCCCGCACTTTTTCATTGGACAGTTGTGTTCTCGACATGTTGAGGTTTTAATGGAGCAATGTATATAAATGCAGAATAATTTAAAATTCAAAGAGACAGGATAATTTATACATGACGTTTACGTTTCCATGGAAATCAGTCACTCAGTTTGTGACGACACGACATGCCCAGGCTCGCGCCCGCGGTCCCGCGCTGTATCCATCATTCATTAGAGGTCGAGATGAGTTCAAAGCGGCAAGAAACTCTTCACTCCTTTTTTACGAAGAAGTCAAGCAGCGTAAGTTGGCATGTGGTATCCGAAAAGTGTTGCACAATGTTGAGTGACTCTGCCTATTGCTCTTGCTGAATAATTACCCAGTTTTGATGTTCATTATATGGAGGGGAAAAAAGCTGCCTGGACAAACATGCACTTATTTATTTTCAGTGTATTTTTCCGTAACTCTTTTGTAACGTCTTTTATTTTAACACGTATGTATGTTATCAGAACCCTTCAAATAAGAATAAAGATAATGTTGAACTGAGATTTTACAGCGTTTGCAGCATTGTGACATGTTTAACTCTGCCAAATCTACATGCTGTATTTCAATCAAGTATGCAAGCACTGATCTGATACAGGACCGATCTTCATTTAGGGGTGCTCTGTCATTATTGCACTAATTTGACGTTTTTATGTGCTGTCAAGAATGAACAAGAAACAGTCAGCCTAGGTTTGTCAGGACAAAATCAGGACGACAAACAAGAAAAACACACTTCACAGGTGAGAAGAACTGATAGAGTGGCTTTTAACACCTGGCTGTTTTTACATTGTATAAAATCTATTAATACACAATCGTTTGTAGGATTATATATGGACCAATCATAGAAAATAATTAGTCAAATATAGAAAAATAAATAACATTAGTATGATGAACAACTTCTCAGCTATCATTTTTAACTACAGTAGGTGATTATTAGCTTGCATATTGGTTGTTTATTAGTACTTAAGCACATATTAATTCTGTATTTTTCATGATCATATTCTGCATCCCATAATCCTAAACTTAACAACTACAACGACTACCTTACAAGCTATTAATAAGCAGTAAATGAAGAGTTTGAGGCAAAAGTCACAGTTAATAGTGAATATGTGTTTATCATTCTAAAGTGTTAAAAAATAATTTAGGATAAAAATGATTGGTTATTGTCCAGCAGTGTACTTAATGTGTTATTTTCTTCTGTATGTCACTATTCCCTGTATGTACATGTTTCAAACACTACTTTATTTGCTATAGACAGAGGGAGTGAATGAGGCAGAAAGTTTCAGTGAGGCTTCAGAGGTAAAGATTATTTATAGCATTGTCTATGATAAGATATTTCTTTTAACTAGACTAATCAGACTAATGTATAATAGAACAGAACAGAATAAAGGAGTATGTGAATGTGCAAGTATCCATTACTGTGTGCCATGTACTCTCCATACAACACACACAAAATACAATCTGAAATATATAAACAATAGTACCCTTATAAGAACATCTTTGTAACTTATACTCAAAAAGGTGCACATTAGTACCTTAGAATACCAATATGTACCATAATGACTTTTGTACCGTTTGACTTATATTTCACTGCTGGTTATACTCTGTATAATAGTGTATGTGACAAATAAAAATCTTGAATCTAATGTACCACTATGAAACTTTTTGGGGTAAATAAGGTACAAAGATGTCCTTTTAAGGGTACTGTCCCAGTGACAAGCTGTTGTATTTCTTTCTTTCTTTTTCTTTTTTCTCTCTTTCTTTCCTTCTGTTTTATAATCATATATAATAATATAATCATAAAGCATATTAAGCAAAAAGGTATGATTAAAAATAAAACCTGTCAATTAGACAAGGGTTAACTGAAAAAAAAAGAACAGGTATATCACTAGACATTCCGTCCCCCCCACTTTTGAAATGATGGCTACGCCCCTGATTGCTTCACTTCAAAGCATACAGGATGCTAAAGATAATTTCTAGAGCAAAAAAACATCTTAAAACCATCTGTAAGGACAGCTAGATATTTGACAGGGTCTAGTCTCATGTAATTCATGATCTACCATAACGGAGTCTGTGAGAAAGACACATATCCGTAAAGTTACTCCTGTCTGTGTAATATGTGAAGTGTAAGTCAAATGATATTGTAGTCGTGTTCAGGATACCTTCTGAAGTCTTGAGCGCAGGTAGCTGCTCAGAACAAAGCGGATGCGATCGATCTCCATGCGATGCACACTGGCCTTCACATCACCTTTCCTCACCCGCTGCAGATTTTCCTCCTGCGTACACAAATATAAATTACTAACTGATAAGAAATTTAAATATATATATAAAGAATTATTTATTTTATGTAAGTGGCTATGGAAATATTCGGGGGGGGCTCTAATAAAAGTTATTTAAGTTACTTGTTTTAAAGTAATTTTGTGATTATTTTAGCATTATTGTGCATACACATTTAAAATTCTTGTAAAATTATTAATGAACCAAACAGTTTTATGTTTTTCACGTTATTTGTTTTAACAAAAAAAAAAAAAAAAAAAAAAAAAAAAAAAAAAAAATCGCTAAAAAATAGTCACTAAAAGGTTATAACTGAAAAAAAAAAAGATTAAACAATGAAACCACATAAAATAATTGGCTTTCCAGTTATAACCCTAATCGATAACCTTGATATTGAAAATAAAGTCCATTTTATTTGTCAGCTACCTAAATATAACATGCAATGTTTGACCATTGTAAAAGCACTAAACACAGATCCATACCATGTGTGTGATCTGCTCCATCACACACTCCACCAACTCCGACTTATTCTCCAACAGTTCTGGAGAAAACTTCTCATTCAGCCAAGCCTGAAACACAGGAGACTGACTCACACCGTTCCTGAAAGCATGCGTCTGCTCTCTTATTATAGACTGTATCTAATGCATGCATTTATTTCTCAAATGCATTATTCCCATAATGTGTAGCACTTTTTAAATACTAATTTCATACTAATATAATTAGTATCAATATGATGCTAATACATAATATGTATCAAAAGTTTAAGCATAAAAATATAAATTTGATTGTATTTCTGTTTCTTATTGAAACATTTTGATGTTCTTAATTTACTTTTAAATGCTTGAAATTGGTTTTGTAGACAAAAAACGACTTCTACACACTTTTTACAAAAATGTGTCTACATATGAATTTCTTCAGCTCTTTTAAACGTATTCATCAGAGTCTTTACAAAGTTTCCACAAAATATTCAGCAGCAGAACCTGTTTTTTTTTTTTTTTTTTTTACATTTATAACAATTATTCACAATTATTAAGCACCAATAATAAATGAGCAGCAAATCAGCATATTAGAATGATTTCTTTAGGATCCTGTGACACTGAAGACTGGAGTAAATAATGTTGCTGAAAATAAATAACATTACATTAGAATTCTTTAAAATAACCTTTTTTTCTGATCAAATAAATGCAGCATTGGTGAGCATAAACTTTTGGACTGAATGCAGTGACCAAAAAAAAAAAAAAGTTAAGTATAACGAGTTTCTGTGCGTTTTCTCATAGTTTTGATAACTTCACTACTCCTATAAATATTATGTACAGATGTGTCCCAACTTTTACGTTACTGTATACTTTGACTTAGAAGTTTCTGCGCTTTTATGAAAACTCATTTCACTGTCAGTATGCAGTGTTATTGTTGGTAGGAGCACAGGTTAGATGTCTGACCTCCTCCAGTTTGTTGATGAGCTCCGCTGGGGTCATCACCTCCTCCTCCTGGACCTCCTCTCCTCCGCTCAGATCACCGGCGTCTGCCATTCTCACACGCCGGAGACACTTCAGCACGAGGGAATCAGGGGACCCGTTCGACTACTGTCTACAACACTCCTTAAAACCAAAACTGCAGAGCAAACTTCACAAGAAACGCGAGATTAAATCCCAAACTCAGCGCTGTTTACATTCTCCCGCGCGGAACATTCGGATGAAGAATTTCGCGGCAAAAAATAACAACGTGTTCTCAAGCCGGTCAAAGTCGCGCGAGTCTGCGCAGTGCGCACCAATATAAAGATGTGCATACTATCCACCCTATCTGCCCTAAATAGTATTGAAAATTACTACTAATTTAGGATGAATAGTGTGCTCACTGGGACGCAGGCAGGGTGTTTTAATAAAGATAAGAGGATAAGCTTACATCCAATCTTATGGAAATTGTAACTTTTATGATTCTATGACTGTATGATTTATTTATTTAATATTATTAGTATTATTCTAGGCTAGTTATTTAATTACTTTTTAATTGTTACTCTATCCCCCACATGTTCTTGTTCTAATGTTTATGTGAATCTTTCTGATATTGTTAATAAAAAAATAATTAAAAAGAACAATAAAAAGAAGAGAAGCTTTTTTAAAAAGTTGATATAGTTAATATTAATATAATTTTAGCTCTCAGTCAAAAAGATTTAGAAAATTCACATTTTGTTAAATTTCCAAGATATAAGAGGCTGTTTGAATAAGAATCTCAATATTTGTGAATTTTACACTGTTCCTTTGTTATTTTTCTTCTTTTCATCCCCCTCTTTCTTTATTACAGTATACTGATGTTTACAGCCTGATATTTTCACATTCTGCACCAGTTATTGATATTAAACTGTCTTGCATCAGTCTCATTCTGTAAATATGGACACTGTGCATTGTGTATAATTAGTATATTATGTGTAAATGAGTACTACCACTTAGTGTGAACTAATTGTGTACATTTTATACATTGTTTTAGACCGTCTCCACATGACTGTAACCAAAGAGATTTAATGTTTTTTATTGCTTATGTTGTTTTCTAAAAAATAATAAAATGCTTTAATTATAAAATAAAATAATTGAATAATAAAATATTTTTATATTATTAATAAAATATAAATTCTGACAAAATAAAAGTTTCCCCTTTTTCCGCTAGATGTCGGCATGGCGCTTCTCCCGCGGCGCTGTGGCGCATGCGCAGTTGATCAGGAAGGAATGGCGGCCAGGCTTCTCTTGAGACCAGCGACCCGTGCTGCTGCTGCTGTTTACTGCCGTCAGCTTCTGCCAGCTCAAGCACTACTAAGGGGACTGGCGTCTGGAGGTACTGGTCGATCATTGGCTTTATTTTGAGTGCGTGTTTGGACGGTTTGCGATGAAAAAACAGCTAATATCGCCTGTTTGAGGTGCAACAGCACCTCTCGCCCACCGACTCAAATATACAGTCAACTAACGTTAAATATATAAACACACACGAGCTTGAATGCAACTATTGCATCGGTTTTTGTCGCAATGCTTCATCGTTATTTCATCCTTGAAGAGTCCTTGAAGTCTAATCCTCTTACTCGCTCTCATCCTATTTAACACAGTTACACTTGCAGGAAATAGAAATTGTTTGTTGCATACTAACAATAATTGCAGAATAGATCATGCAAAATAAATGCAAATAAGCCAAAAATGATTTGGTAAATCATAATTGTAAGATTAAGTTGAAATGCGATCAAAGAAAAATAGAAATCATGAGATAAAAGTTCGAAATTATGAAATTAGCTCTTAATTTTGAGTCATAATTATTACAAAAGGCATGATTATGAAATACAAATGTATAATTGACCAAAAAGCAGATCATTTGTATTATATTTTTGATGTTTTGTCATAACTATACAATATAGACCAATATAATCCGTTTGTCATTGAAATAAAGTCATAAGTATATGAAAATTTACTTATTATATTTATGTTTTGTCTCATAACCAGTGTTGGGTAAAGTTACTTTTAAAAGTAATGTATTACAATATTGCGTTACTCCCTAAAAAAGTAACTAATTATGTTACTTTTTATGGAAAGTAATGTTACGTTACTTTTGTGTTACTTTTTAAATATGAGCAGGGCTTGCTTGTTTGTTTTTAATATAAAAAAAGTTATATTTTCTAGCAAACGTAAAAGCCCTTTCACACCAAAAGTGACATGAATAGGCCTCAGGCTGAAGGGAAAGTGAATTCACGTCTGTACAATTGAATGTAGAAGTTCAACACACTTCAGCAATAAAAAAAAAAGCAAATTTTTGTCTAGAGTAATTTTTGCTTGTTGGTATGGTTGAATTGGATCACTGAAGGTCAGCAGCAAAGACATTGGTTAATAAAATGGGATTAAATACATAAAGGATATTTGTGTTATTTAACATTTAATTATTGCAGGCTTGCGTCATATTCTAAGTTGTATTTCACCATTTTCGTTAATTTTAAGTAGGTCAAGTCAAATGATTTGCTAAAAATTGTGCAAAACAACAAAAATAAAATGCTTGTGGAACATCAATACACCTTGCAGTCATGGTCTGTAATATTATTCATTTGTGGACTTGTGTTCAGGCATTCCCACAGATGATGAGCAGGCCACCGGTCTGGAGAAGATTGTGTTGGAGGCATCCAAGAAAGGAACTGTGAGTGTCTTGTAATGTGTTTTATTGTTCTGTTGTGGCTTCTTGCGAAATAAAGAGTGCTGTGTGAGTTCAGAACAATCAATGTTGTCTTCTCAACTAGGATCCGTATAACATCTTGAAACCGAAGGAGTATGCAGGCTCCAAACAAGACCCTCATATCGTCCCCTCCATAACCAACAAGAGGATTGTTGGCTGTGTTTGTAAGTGATCGTACTATCATTTTGATTTTAGTAAAACACTGTGTTCATCCGTGTCTCTCATTAATAAATAGACGCATTAGGATGTTTAATTACTTTACTTAACAATGGCAGTGCTGACTCAAAGGCTGCTGCAAATAAAGACCAAACTAACTAGTCTACTACTCCTCCTTTAGTTTAATATGTTTATTATCAGTATGAGCCATCATAACTTAATGATATTTGGTCAAAGCTGTTAACCTATGTGTGTTTGTTTTTTGAAGGTGAAGAGGACAACACTGCAGTGGTTTGGTTTTGGTTGCATCAGGGTGAGGCCCAGCGCTGCCCGTCCTGTGGTGCTCACTACAAACTTGTTCCACATGAGTTACCCCACTGAAAATATACACTACACCGCACAGGCGGCTTAAACACTCTCATACCAACTCAATCACCATAGATAGTCAGACTTATGAACAATCTCCTTTGCTAATCTCTGTTTTGCAGAATAGAATTGCACTTTATAGGGGCCTAGTTAGTTCTTTCTCATTGGTTGCTTCACATGAGCAGATCTGCAAGTCTGAAATGCAAGATTTGGCAGTGCTTTCCTAATTTTTTTTTGAGGAATAGTTTACATGCCCTGTTTTTTGCTGTGCAATATCAGCTGCTTACACATTCCAAACTTTCCTTAGAAATGCAATGCATTCCTTGCCCTGTTACATAAATGAGCTGTTACTTAAAATGTACAAGCATTACAGATGTTTGCACATTCTTGCAAAAGGGATGTCTACAGACTTTGTCTTTGATTTTTCAGTTTTTAGACAAAGATGGTACATTCCCAGTTCTGTGGGACTCGAAATATGCTCTATTTACTTTGAAAATGTTGAGATTGAATGCACTCCTTGTTGAACGATCCTTTGAAATAAATGTGCTGTGTCATCTCATTGCTAGAATCTTTGCAATTGATTTACAGGAAGTGTCTTGAAGACCTGAAATTCTTGACAAATTTATTTTATACAAAAATATTTTTACATTCAGTCAGTATGCAATGTACATTATATTGTACATACATTACAGACATTTTTCACATTATTGGTGTGCTGTCAAACGCATTGATCTTGTCAAGTGCCTTGAGACTGTAAAATAAATGTTAAAAAAAGTTTAAAAACAATTTCTAAGATGTACCCTTATGTGAACATTCCTTTCTGAGCCACTCTAGCCCTTTATCAAGATATGCAAGGAACTTGATGATTATTTATGCTGGACCCTAAATTGTACCACAAAATAATTTGTGTTCATTAGAAGAATGGCATTAAAAAGATTGTGTATGCTTATTTCACATGAACTAGGAGGCTATTCTCTTTTGCAGATATAGGTACACTGATGAACATATCAACATGTATCATTTACATTTTAACGGCATTTGGCAGACAATTTTCTCCAAAGTGATTTACAACAGTGCATTCACTGCTACATTTTATCAGTATTGTGTATACACTGGAAATTGATTCCAAAACCTTGCCGTTGCAAGTGCCATGCTCTACCAGCTGAGCTACAGGACTTTGTATGTAACAGTCTTTAGCATTAGTTTTTAAAATCAACATTAAACACTTTGTAACCCATTTTTTCTTCATTTAAAATGATCCTGAAACTGACTTGATCCTTCAGTATCAGAGTTTGTAGTAACTTGTGAAGGAACCGCATACATTTTGGTTTCACGTTGGCCTATACAGCTGAAGAGTTACAGACATCTAGACCATAAGGACCAGTCATTTCAGAATAGTTCAGTATGGCTGCAGGCCTGCCATGTTGTACCCAGTGGGTGGATGCCAGATGGGTAACGGGTAATGGTAGGAGGGCAAAGCAGCCTCATAAGACCCAGGAAAGGGGTTACCCACTGGCGGGCAATGCATAGAGTGGGTCTGAGCAGGAGGTATTGTTAGATGGTTTGGAAGAAGGACCGGTTGAAAAGGTAGAGCCTTCAACTGTTCGGTTAAGTCTGCCCGAGCTCTCTCTATGGTTGGCGAGTAGAGCATTGGTAGACCGCCATGAGGGTGGTAGAGGAACTGCTGGGTAGGCAGAGGCAACGCTGTCTTTGCTTTCTCTTTCCTGTCCATAATGCGATGTGGAGAACCTACTGGTATCTTCTTCAAGTAGGATTCCTCAGTGGTGGGCCTCTTTAGGAGGTGCTGGGGGTAGGATATGTGCGGTTTAAAAGTGGGCTGTAGTGACACAGGCCTGCAAGTATCTCGTGGTGAGACCTTGTAGAAGCTGGAGGCATGTGGGACCCAGCAGGGTTTGGTGTATGCAGGTGAAGGCAGCCTGTAGGATGCAAGTCTGGTGGGGGATTTATTATCCAAGGTCCATTGCGAAAGACTCCTCTGGGTCTTTTCGGAATGGGGTGGGCCACCTTGCATGATATCCCTGTAATGGTAACGGTGATAGTTGGCAAGTTCTTTGCTGCTGGGGTAACATCCAAGAGGCTTGCAAACTCCGGTGCTAGCAGCCTTGGACATGGGCAGAGTGGACAAACGAGAAGGCGTCTTTCTTTCGGGTACTTTGGTAGGAGACTGGGTCGTCACGGCTATACAGTCCTCAGAGGAGACAGAGCAAGGAGAGGGGCTACGGGACAAGGAGCCAGACGAAGAGGAGACGGGAAGGGGCGAGCCATCGGAAGAGTGGCGAGTGCGAGTAGAAGAAGGACACACAGGAGACTGGGAAGAGTGGGATAGCTGAATAACAGAGGGTCTCTCCAGTTCTGCACCATCCTCCAAGGCACCAGAGGTGGGAATGGTCAGGCTAGCCTGGGCCAGACGCTTCTTCTTCTCCAAGGGAGAGATCACCTCAGTCGGGGTGGGAGTATGAAGGAGAGAGATCTCTCTAGAGCAGGTGCCAGGGTGGGGACCGTGGACAGAAACTGCGGATGACTGATCAGAGTCTAGGCGATCGGAGGATGCCAACCAGGGACTTTGATGGGAGCATATGCCTCTCTCACAGTGATGATCGGATCCCATTTTCTCCTGTGAACAAAAGGGATATGCTTCAGGACCAGGAGCAGACAGATACATTTCCACACATAGGACATTTAGAGATATACACTCAGCATCAAATTGTTGTGTTGCTGGCAATATAAAAGCAACATTGCGAATATCATGAAAGTTCTAATGTGCCTTTTATTTGGCCATTACATTTCCTAAAGAATGTCATTAGACTAGCTGATTGACTGTGACCCGTCCTTCTCCCAAGACTTGAATATGGGAGCATTTAGACCAGGGGTGTCAAATCATCTCCTGGAGGGCCACAGTCCTGCAGAGTTTAACACCAACCTGCTCCAGCACAACTACCTTAAGTTTTCAAGTAATCCTGAATACCTTGATTGGCTCCTTGTTAAAAACAAGATATGCTGGTTAGGTATGTTTTGAAGCATGGCAACTGGTTTAAACTGGTCCTTAGTTGGTCATGGGCTGGTTTAAGTTGGTCCTGAGCTGGTCCTGAGCAGGAGCTAGTTGCTTAGGACTTGCACATGACCAGCTCATGACCAACTAAAGACCAGCTCAAACCAGCTGCAATGCTTCAATACATACCTAACCAGCATGTGCTGTTTTTTTCAACAGGGCTGGTTTAGATGTATTTAAATAAATCTGAAGCTAAACTCTGCTGTAGCCCTCCAAGAACTGTTTGACATCCCTGATTTAGATAGTAGCATAAACGCACTAAATTATTTTCTATCAATGGGTTAGGTATTCAACCCTGCAGAGTTCAGCTCCAACCCTAATCAAACACACCTGATCCAGCTAATCAAGGTGTTCAGGATCACTTGAAAAGTCACAGGCCAGGTGTGCGGAAGAAAGTTGGAAATAAACTTTGCAGGACAGTGAGTCCCCAGGAGCAGGGTTGAAGACCTATGGTCCAGGGTGTTTCCCTGTCTATGGCCTGAGACACTGGGATTGGCTCCAGCATGCCCCTGACCCTACATAGGACAATTGGTTTGAAGAATGGATGGATGGTTCAAATGGTTAATTTCAATGAATTCAACAATCTGTTTGAGTCATTACTTAAAAATGTGTCGTCACAAAGCTGAAGTTCTCATAGCATAGTCCCAACCCTAATTGTACATTTGACAAAGAGTTTCTTTGATCCAAGTGCATTTTCTTCCTGCTCACCTCGCACTCTTCTCTCTCCATCTTCCTCTTCTTCTTGCTCTCTGGCTTACTTCCCCTGTTCTCAGGGCTCCTCTTGTACTGCTTTCGAGGTTTGGAGGGTGGTAGCGGTTTGTCCTCCTCCCCTTTCAGCTGCCGCTCAAAGGGCAACACCAACCTGCACAAAGAAAGAGTTTTACTGTTGGGGCCATGGGTTAACGGTCAATGCACATTTCTTCAACTGAGCAGTTGTGCTTATGTGGGCAATGTGAGTTTGAGTGATCTGACTTAGATTTTCGACTTGTGAATAAAAAAACAATTGTCTGGTTTGTTACAGTTAACAAGGGAGTTTACCTTTCGTAGTGTCTGCGTGTGCAGGTGGCTGCACTGGTACTGCCTGGACTACCACCCAGCTCATCATACACATTTTTCCATAACCTCCGCGCTGTTACCTGTGAGCAAATACAACGTTATTACACACCCTTAGAGTACCTACTGTACTGTAGCGACTTCTCTAACAATGATTCAATTACAAACCTAGATGATAATGACTAATTCACGAGTTTGCACTTATAGATTGAGCAAATAGTATGCATATTTGGTGTGCTGTCTGAGGAGAGGGCTCCGAGCTCGGCATTTAGCCAGAACCCAGAGAAGTCCTCCATATCCCAAGCTGGGATAGGAATAGTTAGGATTTGGGGGTGGAGGAGGGATGCCAGAAAACTGTTGTGAGACAGAGGCAAGTTGGTCAGAGTACTGTGCTAATTATCATGCTCCATCTGTGCTAAATTGGTTGATTATCTGAACGTGCTCCTCCCAAACTTTAACAAAACATCGTTAAAATGGTTTGGTGTTCTGTCAGTGCCAATAGCCTCATGGGCAGCGCACCGGCATACAGCTTTCCTGAATTCGTATCCCTGCTCAAGGACCTTTACTGATCCTACCCCCTCTCTCTCTCCCACTTCGGTTCCTGTTAGATCTAAACGGTCCTATCATAAAGGCAAAAATGAATAAAAATGTACCTTTATACACAAAATTTTGCAGGCAAAATCCAGTCTTCTCAATGGGAAGTTCACACAAGGGATGTGTTCCCCATATGGATTTTGTATCGAATTCAAGCTCGTTTAACTCTGAACATGTCAATTTGCCATGTTGACCAACACAACACTGTTTAATTGGGAAGTGACCTCTGACTAAACGGTGCTTCATGCATCACTACTGACAATGGACCTTCTTTGCCCAGAAAGTTTCGCTAATGTGAAAGCGCCTTATGGATAAATGTGTTTCATGTGCAATTCTAAATTAGCATCTGTGCTTGCATTTTGTTTTCTTGGACGGTGTGTGTATTGCATGCACTGCGGTATCAGTCTGATCAGCCCTTGTCATAGTGGAACTTCACGATTAGTCACTGGTTAGTTTCAGGGGTTGCCTCATATGTGTATAAGTACATACCACAAATTAATTTTCACAGGCTTACAAAAGTTTCAGCTTTACAAAGCTTTACAAGTTTCTGCTAATACCACCCTTACTGCCTGACACATTGCTAAATCAATTAATGACCAAGGTACTTTTTATTTACAGGTATCAGTCCTCTGAAGTTTCTTTGGTGACAGCAAACACGTTTAGTTGTGTTACTGGAAAAAAGTTTGACTGATGCAATAATGGCATTTTTCATCATCAGAAAATCATTTCACGACTCTTTTTAGAGTACAAGGCCAGACTTTCCACTTTCCACTCCTAATTCACACACATACACACAGACCCTCTTTGACCAAGACTAAAATTATATGCAGACAGAGTTTTGTCAAACATCGGTTTTACTGACCACACGCACACTCATTAAAATACAAACACTTTAGCATCTTAGAGTGAATGGAAACTTAAGTGTGACAGAACAAAGCTTTGAAGCAGAGGGTTTGGGCAGGTGGTAGATGGACCCCCGTTCTCATTGTGGTCATAACGGTCACTGTTGTATGTATGGTGTGGCCTAAAGCCATCATAGTTTCCACTGTGCAAGAGCAAGTGACAAATGCATGACCTGCTTCTCAACTTCCTCATTAGGTGCAGAAGCCTCGGGCAGTTGGCATACTTGCACAATATATCGACAAGATATCAGGGGTGTGAATGAGAGATGGGGGAGATAGACCAGCACCAGGTTGTGAAAGGTCTGTCTGGAGGTTTGTTTGCGTGAGGATACTTACTGCATCATATCCTCCATGTGTCTCCACAGCTTTGTAGATTTTCCACAGGTTGACTGGAAAAAAGACAGAGACATGATTGAGTCAATACACAATCGTAAAAATCAAGTTATGAAATGTAGATGGCATTTCTCACCAAAACTGACAGTGAAATGAGGTGCTCTTCATCTCAAGGAAGACAGATGAAATGTTATACGAGCTTTTAATTTTCTGTTCATTTTATATGAGGTATGCAACCTCGTTACCACATTTTGGGACATTCTAAAATACATTTAAAAACTTTTTTAAAAAAGAAAAAAAAACAAACAACAACATTGCCAGAAGGGGTAACAGGGTTGCAAATTTAGCACAAATGTAGCCTCACTCAGTAGTGGTACCACATGTTGGTTTGTAGTTATTAATAAACATTTTCTATTAATTAAAGAAAATATTCTGGTTAACAGACTTGCATGATTGAGCTCAACACAACAAAATGTTTACAACTGACAAAATGTCTTTCTGTCCCATTATAAAAAGTCCAAATTAAGTCAGTTTTGAGAGAGTAATGATCTGTAATGAGGAAAAATCATATTGTAACATAGCTATGCAAAATGGAGAACTAAATATAATTTTTTACATAATTTATTTTTTAATACAGTGAATTAAATAGACTGTCAAAATTATATATATATATATATATATATATATTAGTGGTTTTAATGAGTGCATTGCAACCCAAAAAATGTTTGCAGTTGTGTTCTGAAATGTCATGCTAAATGTAAATAATAAAATGCAATTCACTAAATAGTTGCAATAGTGATAATAAATAGGCTGTTCAACTTTTAAAAGGAAGGAGAAAACCTTTAACTTTGTTACAGATTTCAAAGTCTGTGTATCTGATCTTTTGCTTGTAAAAGCTAGTCAAATCAGACAGATTCCATATACGTTGTGTAACATGCTCTCATGCTCAGAAACCATGAACAAAACTATCGAATGTAAAACAAAAGATGAGCCCGAGGTGTATTATGGCTGCTGAGTGCTTCAAACTAAAACTTTGTATATTGTAGGGCCTACACAACAATTTGCATTATTTATTGAAGTACAGTACATTTGCACGATTTTGAGGTTTTTGTGTTGGGTTGCCTCATGATGTTCAATGTAAAATCTACATCTTGAAGCAAAACCAGCTGAAAACCACTTATTTAAATGCTGTAATATTACATGCAACAGTATTCAGACTCACTCTGTTTAAAGCCAAGATGGGGAATTCTCTCTATAGGCGTGCCTCTTTCCTTCATGAAACGGTGCAGATTGCTCACAAAGGTCCTCTCTTCACTTTCAGATTGGTCCGTTCTGGAACCTTCCTCACTGCTATTGGTGGAAACCATGCTCTCTATCTCCCTGCTGGTCTAGTGGAAAAATGGTGTATGGTTAAAAGTCACAAAATCACAAAAGTTGTCCAAAAAAAGTGCTTTTACTTGAAAAAATTATATTTGAGAAATATTATGCATATTGTTTGAGTAGTAGAATGTGACATTGTTTTCATATACCTCACTATTATACTGTTTAAAAATATTTTAAATATTTCATTTATGATTAACATTTAAATAGTAATTAATTTAGATTATGGTAGTATTTCTTGTACAATTTAAATTGAAAAAAATTACAAAAATAAAATTATATAATATTTACACATTTTAATATAATAATTGTTTTTCTTCAAATAAGAATAATTTATTAAGTCACAACACAACAGGTAAAAAAAAAATTAGGGGAAATGAAACGGTCACAATAAATAAAATAAAGGGTCTCAAAAAAAGGTGTAACTGATTTTATGCAAAACATATTTTTTATAAACTTTCTTTTTTCTCATTTTTATTTTGAGGTGAATTGACCTGGACATGTTTTTGTGAGAATCACCCTTGTTGAAAAATGTTCTATTTCATATAATTGTCAGTTTCTGCCCAATTCAGGAGTTCGATAACCAATAAATCTACAGTATGCGTGTGCACTGTACACGATATAGGCAATATATGAATATATGTGGGTGAGTTTGTGTCATTTACAGGAAGCAGCGTAACTGTGCTTCGAACAACCTTCAAATTTCACTTTCACACAAACAGCCTGATAAATCTTCTCACTGATTCATTTTCTCAAAGCCTCATGCAAAATTGCAGGTGATATAGGTGCTCATGCAACTCCGTTCCGAGACCAGTCATATTCAGAGTGTGAGACTGAAAACACAACAGCTTTGGCTTTCACCACCACTTTCAATAAGTAACCAGACATCCTGTTTGAAGGGAAACCGAACCACTGGTGGGGTTTTCACAAAAGAAAGCTGCACTAGTGCTATACTGCATGCTGTGATAAAGACACAAGTGGTGCAAACATGAGAAACTTTGCAGTTACTGCAAGAGGGCGGTTTGGTGTTTGCAAATCTTGTGATTTTCAGCTGAAACACAAGAGTATGATTGTAGCCTTCCTTATCTATATGCCACTAAAAAAACTGAAGTGAGATTATGAGATATGTTCCTCAGATCACACAATTTCGCACAATTTGATCAAAAGGCCTTGTGGAAGAAGCTAAACTCCAGAATAAAGGGCTGTTCATGATAACTACAATTATAACTTTTTAACAGTTCACACCACAACTAACAATAACAACAACACAGAGGAACAATAATGTTTAAATCACTTTCAGAATTACTTATTTCCAGCTGATGCACAATAAAAACATTGAAAGCCCATCAAAATCCACCTGACTTTAAAGCAGCAGACGACATAACTGCAGCACGTTACAATAAACACTATATAATATTATAGTCCATTATTGTGGACACGAATATAGTTATCTTTATATTTATCATTCTTGGTGTGAACAGGCCACGCTATGGACCACAGAAATCTCACTATCAGCCACTGTGAAAAATAAGTGTGCTTAACTGTATCGCATGTGCACTTGTACTTTGAATCTTAAATATACATTTAAAAAAACTGTACTTGCAGATATTGCAATATTAATGATAAAAGGCCACTTAAGTATACTCAAATACAGTTCACTTTAATGACTGTTTCTTAACACGCTTAAGTACACTTTTAAAAGTGCACTTGTAAATGAAAAGTTTTACTTTAATATACATTTGAAATAGTTGTTTTAATATTTTGTCATGCTGTATAGAAGTATGATTTAGTGAATAACATATAAAAGCAGATGTAAAGTACTTGATTATTCAATATTACTTCATATTGCAACTTCATCATTACAAATGTTTAGTTACAAATATATTTAAATATATGACACACGCTTATTTAAGTATATTTTAGTTTAGCATAAATGCATGTCAGTATTGTAAATATGCAATTATCCCCTGGTTTCACAGACAAGGCTTAAGCCTAGTCCTAGACTAAAATCTAAGTCTGAGCTGTTTCAATTGAAAGAAACTTGCTCTGACTGATCTTAATATATATAACTAAAATATAAAAAAATGACTTAAATGTCCTAATAGAACTATGGCCTAATCCTGGCTTAGTTTAAGCCCTGTCTGTGAAACCGGGCCTAAGTATCTGAAAACATTATATTTAGTTTGCACTTAGGTAGGCCTACATCCTATGTATATTATTTCTATAAGAAGTAGTATACAGTCTAAATAAAGGCTAATACAGACAAAAACACAAGTTGCCAGGAAACGTTAGTGGTTCTTGCACTTGCAAAACTCACTGCTAGGTATGTTAGAATTGCTATACAAATGCTACGGTGTTCTGAGTGTTTTTAGCCCAATGCTGAATAGTTTCTATTATGTTATAGGTGAATATGTAGTTGTAAGATTAGCCTACTGCCATGCTGGGTAGATTACTTACAAATTGTAGTCCATTACTGATTACAGATTCAAATTACGGAAATTGTAGTTAGTAATGTAATCTGTTGGATTACACATATTAGGTAATGTTTTCTGACAATTTTATATTACTTGTACGTTCCTTTTTAACCTTACTCATAAGAAAATGTTTTCCATTCTTTGTTATTACTGTCATAAAGTGCATTAAACATAACATTACACCAGGGTTTCCCAAACTGGGGTTCCTTGAAGAACTAATTGTGTTACCTTTTCACTTTTTCTGTGTAACTGAAAGACTTTCTGAATATATACAAGCAGTTTAGAAAGGAAAGAAATATATGCTGTTGTGTAACTAATGTAATCATGTAATCTATAAAAAAGTAACTGATTACAATAACTGATACAGTAACTGTAATCAGATTACGAGTACTTTAAAATGTAATATAATCCAATTGCAAGCCCTTAATTTTTGGAATCTGATTACGTAATCCAGATTACATGTAATCAGTTACTACCCAGTACTGCCTACCACCTATCTAAGTCTCTATATATGGCTTGGATCCCTCCTTCAGTGTACATTTATTGAACTTTTTAATCGTCCGCCATGTGAAATGCGTAAATCTGATCATTTAGAAGCACCTCTTTTCATGATTTGGGGTATGATCCATATCTTCAGCACAAACTGTTCAGGATAAGTTACGCACTGATGCGCTCACTTTAGCAAACACCGCTAAAGCAATGATCAGCACTTTATAAACCTTCTAGATGTTCTTGCATAGCAAGGAAGGAACAAGCCCTGTTAAAAAAGGGAAGTAAGTGAATGTTATCTACAGAAAAACAGCACATTCACCCTGTGTGGCAAAGTGCTATAAGATGATCAGGCCAAAGTGGAACTGCTAGCTACTAGCGCTCAAGCACGCAGGACAATGACCCACAGTGCAGGCAGGCCGCAAGTGAGAAATGAAAGAGTGAAGGCATGCAGAAATGAATGCCAGCCGTTACAAGTTCGCCCACTCAGTAACAATACACATGATTTATAAGCGGGGGGCAGAAAAATTGGTAAAGCTTAGAAAATAAGTTAACGTAAGCAAATTATGACAAAAGCTGCTTATGTACAGCTGGAATCCATTGTGGCTTTGATGCATGTCAGACCAACTGGTGTTTTACGGGTCCATTATGAAAAACATGATTTTATAAAAATGTATTTTTCAGCCAATCATAAATGAGTTCATTTACATAAAGAATTGATTCTGTTAGTTTATCTCTGTGAAGCTGCTTAGAAACAATCTATATTGTATAAAGCGCTGTAGAAATAAAGCTAACTTGACTTGACTAACAATAAATCGACATAGAAAAACCTCATTTTGTGTAAAAGCGTGTGATCTTTTTGAAACCAGCCTAAGCTGGTTTGCTGGTTTTAGGTTTTGGCCACTTCTCAGCTAAGCTTAGACTGGTTTCAGCAGGTTTTTTTTAGCAGGCTTTATTGTTTGTGGAAACTATTTTTTGGAAACAGCATTTGGTTAAATCACATTCGCCCGCCAAAAGGGCAAAAAGACAAAAACAATTTGTTACAGCTTGCAAAGAGAAATTCCCCAGTGACTATATACACTACGCACAGAAAGCTTTGGATTTCCATTTAATGACTCTGGTGGTTGATCTCTGCCGTTTGCTGCCAAAGCAATGTTCAGTCAGTAAGTTTCACACTGAATAGAGTTCCTCAGAGAGTGTAACTTCTTCCCAGAATAAGGCCTCTACAATGACTAATATTGTGCATATAAGCCTTTATTCTAGCCTCTGAGTAATATAGAAGATAAGAAGGCCCCTTTTCAGTGTACTGAAATGAGTAAACATTGAGGCCTAAGTTTAAATCTCTCTCCTGTGAAGGGATTAATATCATACATGTAGGCCCAAAAGCTGGGGCAATCTAGAAGTGTCTGATTCATTCTTTCCCTCGCTTCAGTGGTAAATACAACAGAGAAAAATTGACACGTCTTTTGCTATGTGTGATGCTGAGCTCCAGTCAGTCCTGAATTGAGTCATCTTCACTGAAATTTCATACACGGCTTTATCTGATTACCATCTAACCCAAACATTTCCTGTTATATTGACAACAAAGATAACCCGCTTTGAGGAATAGTGTGTTAGCACTAGTTCTTGGAATAAATATTTGAATATCTTGTAATCAAGGGAAATGCATTTTTGAGAAAAACGCAGATGGTACTTTTTTCTGATTTATAATGGTCTGTTTATATTTTGTATGCATTTTGTGTCTTTTATCGAATGAAATTGTTACGAAATCATCTTCAACCACAAATATAATCAAAGAAGAGCTGTAACTGGTGGAATGCACATTAAAATACATAAAACGTGCTCTCATGAAACAATTTATGCCACTTGATATGCAACAAAAACATAAGATCACTCGTTCAATTTAATACAGTCATATCAAGACCACAATAGGGAAGAGCTTAGCTCTTAAATGCTACCTTCGAGTTTCAAACAGGAAGGGTTTTTTGTGTTGAGAACTGTGCCCCCGTCCCTCTCGAACTGTGGCTAAAAGTAGCACAGACCCCAGTGTGAGAGATTTCTGCGAGCTGCAGCTCTTAAATTTCCACCTCATTCAAATTTCGGAAAAGTGCGTGGGTTAGTCTGCAGCGGAGCTGTCAATAACACTCAAAATGAGAGTTTATACACGCTGATGAAGACGCAGTGGCACGGCCAGAGCTCGCCACCAAAACCACATGGCTTTCAACTTCTGACGCCACCCTGGAAATATGATGCATCTTTGCACTAGCATACAAACACTGTTTTCAATTACCAGAAGTCTGAGAGAGAAAAAAACACTGTGATTGTTTATATGCGTATCCTTGAGTGTAGCATAAAAGAAATGATTATATGTGCCACATTTCACCAATCCCCTGCGATGTAACACTCAAAACTCGCTCATTCACTTGTTATTCTGACGTACTGCAGAAATGAAGAACTGAAAACTGTAACCGAAATAAATGAGACCAGAGGCTGTTGAGTCAATGTATGTAAATATACTGGAATACAGATTTTTTCTTGCTCACATCAGAGAAATTTTTTTTTTTTGCAAAATGAAAGTCAAATCGACAATCTAACCACAAGGAAACACTGGCATATCTCATGTGTGCCTACTGTTACTGACATCAGCATTCTCCGTAACCGAAATATTGCAATAATACCAGAAATCAATTTGGCAACAGTCATTAGATCGAAAGGGGAAGTGAGATGTTATTTTTACGAGCAAAATTTGCACTTCAGCCAGATCAGGAGAATCAGTTATGTGAAATTTACATAAACTGCATAGTGCATACAAATTCACATTTACAGTTAGGTTTTGGGAAACGATACATAATCATGCCTTAAAGGGACAGTTCTCCCAAATTAATAGGAATTCTGTTATCATTCACTCGCCCTTGTCACGCTCCAAACCCTTTTAGATTTTCAGTGGAACACAAAAGCAGAAATTTTGAGAACTGTTGCGTAGCTTTTGCCACAGACCGACCATCATAAAAATAGTCTGTGACTGAAGTCATATGATAGCTTCTGGTAAACTATGATCAAGAAATGTTCTCACAAATGTGCACTTCCACTAGAAATAACACCATACTGGCTTGAAATGACGAGAGGAGGAGTGAATCACGAGCCACGTGTGCTGCCTTACCTGGTTTGGTGAATTCATCTCCTGCTTTTTCTTTTCACAGTCTTCTAGTTCTCCTTCACCAACATCGACCTCTCCTCGAGGGTCCAACACTAAAACAAAGCACAGCATACTAGTTACACACAACTGAAGGTGTAAACACGTGATACATCAAAAGAGCGTACACACTGATTGAAACTATCCGTTAGTGGTTTTTCAATTTCCAGTGTTGATGCAGTTGAACCAGTTGATGAATACTGATTTTGTTAACAGAGAGACATAGGTCTTTTCCAGAGACACCACAGAAAAGCAGTGGTGAATACTTTGGAAAGCAATTGGTAAACTAGAATTGGTTTACCCAGAGATTGATATGCAAATTCTGTCAAAGTTGATTTACTCTCATGTCATTCCAAACCTGTATGACTTTCTTCTGCAGAACATAAAAGAAAAAAAAATGTTTCTTTGTCCACACATTTTTTTCCTTCCTCTTATTCAAAAATTCAACAGTTCTAGTTTTCAAGTTTTTTATCTAATATTTTTATTTTTATTTTATTTCAGCTTTATATCAATTACAGAAAATCTGTAAATGTTTTAATTTTGCTTAACAATAACACCACAGTATTCAAAACGTCTACTCGACAGAGAGAAAGTCAAAAAGGTTTGGAACAACATAAAGGTCTATAAATGATGACTGAATTTTCATTTTTGGTTAAACTGTCTCTTTACCAACAGCATTTACACTGATTAGATCTACATAAACATCACTCACCTCTACTCTCTTAGAAAAAAAGTCAATGGAGTATACCTACAATACCTACAAAAGCTAAAAGGTACATCTTTGCACCTTATTTACACTAGATGGTACATATTAGTGATTTAAAAGTACATAAAGTTATCATATTAGTACCTTTTGAAAGGGTATCGGCCCAGAGAGAGTTTGGTGTCTTTGAGTATATCCTGTGTATCCCAATGATATTAAATATCAAAATCAGCTGCTAATTTAGCATGAGCAGAGCAACGCTCTGTTTACCCAGCATCTGCTTTATAAAATGCAGTTTTGAATCTGAAGTGTTGAGTTAAATGGGCGTGTAAGACAGAAAGAAAGAAAGAAAGAGAACATTCTAATATGAAACCACATGATTACAACACTACTTCCTGTCTGTATGCATAAACCACAGCTATGTGATACTCAGCTCAAATATAAAAATAAACATTTGTGAGCTGTCTAACAAAATTAACACACCAATGCATCCATAAAATCTACATCTTGCATAAATGTACCAGTCGTGGATTTATTACACAACAGTTTATCCTTCAGACATGGGTCCAGCCAATTCAACGCCTCTGTTTGTTTTTAAATAACTGGATTGTGGAGGCGAATGTGCAGTGATTCCATTTTTATAAGCTTTGTATTTCTGTAGTAGGTGCAGGGGAGGACACTATCATCACACTGAACTTTCAGCGGCCAAATTTCAGGTCAAAAATGGCACACAGACGAGCATATCAAGCCATCTACCGTTCAGGTATCTGGTGTGAGTAGAACCAGCACAATGTAACCATTAGGCACCTGACAGCATCTTATTTACAAACCACACAAGCACTGAATTATAGGTTCGCTCTGGGTTGCCTCTACCTCAAAGTCTCCACTTCCCTTTCTCATAGCCTTCTCACCACCCTTTACACTCATATCTCTGTCTGTAACATCCAGCAACGCTTCGCTTTCGAGATCAGACGTTTCCTGTGCCAGGGCACTCAACAGGCTTCTGTTATTTTACTTCCCCTTCAGAGCCACAGTGCAGAAAGATTGTGACAAGTTCGACTGATATTATCACTGGTTCGATAGCAACTTCTGCATTGTTTCTGGCAGCCTGCTATTGTTCAGAAAAGGCAAAAGCCTAAATAAACTCTTTAACTGAGCATCACTACAAACACCAGAAGGCTTCAAACAGTGGCTTTTCTTCTGATGTACCAACCATGAATTTGTCATATCCTCATGGTTTGTCTCAAAAATAAAACCATAACGTGCGATAACATCACAATGTGATAGCGTCACAATGTCACAAACAAACTGGTATTCACATTATGACAACATCAAAGCACGATAACACGTTAAGAGCGTAGAAATACATATCTGTGATAAGACTTCCTGAACAGAAATGACCTGTGAGCTTATCTGGCCTAGTCTCATCAGTTTGCTGAGGGGTTTTACGCTTCAACAGCAAAGTGATGCTATTTCTCTAAACCACTTCCTCAAAGAGCAAAACCTGTTATGGTTACTCATATCTAGTCCTATTACAGTCACTCAAATTACTAAAAATGACAGTAATAGCCATTATGGTAATCCACTTAACATTAAATCCTTCCAAAAAGCTAATTTTTACTTATTGCTTAAACTACTAGGTCTACTAAATAATGAAATAGTGACTAGTATAGTTTCACCAGCCTATATTATTTATCAGACTCACCAGCATATATATTCATTAGGCTACTATACTTACTATTTCAGTTTATCTCCTAAGATTTCCTAGTAAGATTTTGAATTTAACAGGCAATATAGTAGCTATTCTGACTAGTCATTTTATATAGGCTACAAGTAAAATTAAATTATAACTAGTGAGATAAGAAATAGGCTACTAACGTTAGTGTCTCTTTTGAATATATATCTTAAATCTATCTATTAGGCATTGAATTTAAAACCTGCAGACTCTTTACATTTGTTTAAAAATTACTGTGAATGCCAAGAAAGTCAGTTTACAGAGACTCGTTTTGTGTAAAAACTAAGCAATATAAAGTAGCCTATTATGTGACAGCGAAGCCATGTTAATTTTACACATTAGAAAGTTATCGCATCATGGTAATATAATCGCTTACCCATTTTATAAAAGCGCGTCGTCCTCGGACTGTAATATCAGGAGCTTGTGTTGATGTCTGTCTGCTCGTCTCGTGTCTCAGTAATTGACAGCTCGCTCTCCAGCACGCGCTCTCTCTACAGCACTTCCTCACTCGAGTCAATCAGGAGGAACCCTGGGACTCTGAGTCCTGAGTACGTTTTCGTTTTTAAAAAAGTTGGTTGGTGCATGCTTCTGTTACTAGGTTTTCAGTATGTCTAACTGCAGTTTTCTACAGAATCTTCTCTCAGAGTTTCAATTTTGAAATCTGAAAATAGGCTAAATAAATGTGACCCTGGAGCACAAAACCAGTCATAAGGGTCATTTTTTTATTTTGAAATTGCTTTCCATTGATGTATGGTTTGTTAGAATAGGATAATATTTGGCCGAGATACAACTAGGGTGCAGCAGAAGTCAGCAAAAGTGGGAAAATAAGCTTTTGGTGTTGTGCTCCTTTAAAAAAAAAAAAAAAAAAAAAATATTGCAAAGAATGGGTGGTCTTGAAATATTGTAATAACATTTGAATATCAACCTTTGATTAGTCAAATGTAAATCATATCGGCATGGTTGGAAGGTCTGGGAAAGTACATGTTAAGTGCCCATACATAGTGCAAGTCTATTGAAATTGTTAAGGTTTAAATTATAATATAAACAGTAGCCTATTTCAACAGCCAGTATAAATTTGTAGCCTATTACTGTTACAGAGGAGGCTCCCGTACTGCCTCCTCCGCTCCACCAGAGGGAACCGTCACCCGAATATTAGTCAGTTGCCATTCGGACCCCATTTCCCATCATCCCTCATACCTGGGACTGATCATGACACACACCTGCACCTCATTTACACACACACATATAAGCCACACACTCACTCAGACTCTTTGCAAAGTCTTGATTCGCCCTGGCCATCATTTCTGAGCGGTCTACCCGTGTTTGTTTCTTGGTTTGGTCTTGGACTGTTCTCTCCTTGCTCTGATTGTTTTGCTGCCTACTGGACTGTGTTTGTTTGCCACCTGCCCTGACTCTGTCTCTGTTTTGCCTCTGCTGTTCTGCCTGCTGGTGTTTGACCCTGTACTGCCTGACTATTCTTAATAAATCTGCAAATGGATCGAAACCTCTCTGACGTGTCGCAACAATTACATGTGATCATTCAGTTGCATGCAAAGTTGTGCAAGTTTCTATGTAATATATTTTTTTTAAATCAAGTTTTGTTACTGTCCAAAATTTACCGGAACATCTTAGCTAAATTGGGACAGTATCATTCAGCTAAAGTGGGACATCCTATAAATTAAAAGATAATACATTGCTTAATGTGACAAATTGTTTTATTTGACAAAAAATGTCACAAACTGTAGGTAGAAGACAGGTAAAGACAAAAATAAGAATAGAAATTTGTGAATATTAAGTTTTTGTTTGTAAAAAGTACCTGTAAAGAAACAAATGCCTACTCTCACCCATACGTACACACATACTTCATAAACACAGATATGAAAGCATGTGTTACACACACACACACACACACAGGAGCAGGCACATCATTGCATTGTTATCATTGGCATTTTTACACTACACTGTGTTTCTGTTTAAGTGATTAATTTTTTTTTTTTTGCTTTTGTCCTTCACTCTAAAAAAAAATGGTGCTATATAGCACTAAAAGTGGTTCTTGGCTTGTAATCATAGGGGAACCGCTATACAGCACCTTTGTCAAATGGTGCTATGTAGAACCGTAAGAGGTGCCATATTGCATTGTATTTCTTCAACAAAAACAGTGGTTCTTTGGCTTGTAAAGAACCTTTAAAGGAGCTTAACAGGTTCTTTGTATGGCAGTGGTGCTATATAGCACCTTAATCACCCCAAAGAACCGCTGAAGAACCATACAGGAGCTTAACAGGTTCTGTATATGGTAGCAGTGCTATATAGCCTCTCAGTCATGCCAAAGAGCCGCTGAAGAACCATACAGGAGCTTAACAGGTTCTGTATATGGTAGCAGTGCTATATAGCCTCTCAGTCATGCCAAAGAGCCGCTGAAGAACCATACAGGAGCTTAACAGGTTCTGTATATGGTAGCAGTGCTATATAGCCTCTCAGTCATGCCAAAGAGCCGCTGAAGAACCACTGAAGCACCAAGATTTGGTGCCACCAAAAGTGGTTCCCCTATGAGCCAAAGAACCACTTTCAGTGCTATATAGCACCATTTTTTTAGTGTGTTCTGTTGGAGCATTTTAAATGCTTACTTTTGTACTTCTGTTGGAGTGTTTTAATAATTCTTTAAATTTATGCTTCTGTTGAAGTGCTTTAATTCAATAAGCATTAGGTGGTTATGAGTTCAGTAGCACAATCCACTTGTATGTCTATTTTTATGAAGTTATTCTTTTAAATTCTGAAGATTTTCTATTGCAAAAGATTATTTGTACAATGTCCTGCTGTAGGAAATACAATGTGTGTCCCACTCTACCAGACACAGTGTCCCAATTTACCTGAAAAAGCCCAAATAAAAAATGGGTGCTTAATATTTTTGCAGTGTTGGGAAGGTTACTTTGGAAATGTAATAGGTTACAGATTACAAGTTACCCTACTTAAAATGTAATAAGTAGTGTAACTTTTCAATTACTTAAAGTAATGTAACTGATTACTTTTGGATTACTTTTCTAAATTCCTAATGTTTTCAACTTTTTCAACAAACATATAAAACAGACAGGGTTAACCTTACAGTAGTACTCAACACTGGTTACTGTCAGACTTTCGAAACCCTTCATCACTTCAATTAAGATTATAATATTTAAATTTTAAAGGAGACACTGGATGCCAAATATCTTCATTTGCATATAAATGTGTCTGGGCAGTGTGTGGACACAACCACCCTACAATGATAAAAATTTTAAAATGATAAAAAGCCGTTTTTTAATCCCCCAAAAACCTAAACAGTCTCAATTATCAAGCCATTTTGATTTTGGAGTGAATAATATAATAATAATAATAAACTTATTTTATATAGTGCCTTTAAAAGTAGCATCTCATAGCGCTTTCTGCTCCGGGTGTGTGTTCATGGTGTGTGTGTGTGTGTATGTTCACTACTGTGTGTGCACTTGGATGGGTTAAATGCAGAGCACAAATTCCGAGTATGGGTCACCATACTTGGCCACATGTCACTTCACTTTCACTAAATTTGTTTATGTCTGGCTGCGCAAATCGTTTTGCTCCAGATTGTTTTCTGAATGAGGGACAATTCAAGGCAGGTTTTGTTAAAAAGTTAAAACTCAAGGATGGAGCAGTACCCATTGTTCATGATCCAGCTGCACCTCCAGAAGAAGTCTCACACTTTATATTTTTTATGATTATTTGCAAATCGCCTTTGCTCTTCCACAGAAGAGAGGGGCGGGGTGAGCAGACCTCATTAGCATGTAAAGAGATCTGCAGCGAAACAAGTTGTTGTGAACAGAGCTGTTTTTGACACGGTAAAAAGGGTGTTGTTTTTCACGACCACTGAGACCATTTAGAGAAAACCCTAAAGAATCATACCAATTTGTGGAAAATGGGCATCCGATGTCCCCTTTGAAGCACAGCCACCACAAAATCAGACTTTAAAATCATTCTGAGGTTAAATATTGATTTAAAATCATAACAAGATATAGTTTAATAGCTACGATACTGTTTTTGAAATCAAATCTTTGCATAGCTATGACGGGAAACACTAGAATCTAACATTGCCTTAGAAAAATAAATAAATCATAAACCCATATACGAAATATAAGAGTTATCGAATAAGCATGCTACAGTATAAACTTCTGAAACATTGGTTTCATATTTAAGAGCAGTCACTGCAGAAATCAATTCAATCTGTATGTGGGAGTGTGTGTGAAAAAAAACTGATGTAACCCCCTTTGTAATCTTTAATATTTTCACAAGTTACTGTAATTTAATTACACATTTTTTCTTAGTAACTGTAACTCATTACAATTACCTTTATTTTGTAATTAAATTACGTAATTCCATTACATGTAACTAGTTACTCCAATATTCTTTCAAAAACATACTGGGAGATACAAGAGACTTTGAGAATTTGTTTAAAGCATAAATAGTGTTGGTAAGAATAGATTTATTTGTATTAAATACTCAGTTTACCAAAAAATGTCCCAATTTTGCTGACTTCACCCTATTTGAAAATCTGGAATCTGAGGGTGCAAAAAAATAAAAAAAATAATCAAAAAATAATAATCAAAATATGAAGTTCTTATAAATGCATATGACTAATAAAAAATTAAGTTTTGATATATTTACTGTAGGAAATGAAAAAAAATATCTTCATGGAACATGATCTTTACTTAATATCCTAATGTATTATTCTTTATTATCTGTGTCCTGTTGCTGTCTTTCTGTTGCACTGTGGAGCTTCTGTCACTAAAACAAATTCCTTGTATGTGTAAACATACTTGGCCAATAAAACTCATTCTGATTCTGATTTTTGGCATAAAAGAAAAATCGATAATTTTGACCCATACAGTGTATTCTTGGCTATTGCTACAAATATCTACTTATGACTGGTTTTGTGCTCCAAGTCACATATGTTTAAAATGATGATGAATTAAGACCAAAATAAACCATTTCGATATTTAATGTGTGACAATGATTTATTTATACTGTCCCTCAATTATGTCATCATTTCCACTGCAACAATGATTTTGAAGTTCTACTAAATTTAGACCAGATAGAATGAAACGCATGACAAAGAAAAAGGAAAACAAAATCAAAGATAAATATCGCTGGTGAACAGAATATTTTGATGGCTCATAATTTTCAGTTGAGCCACAATTTTGTCAATTTATGTTAAATAAATAAATATAAATGCTCCAGTGATGCATGCATACACTGTTGAACATTATTAGTAGATTACATATATTAAATTAGCAATTCACCCAAAAATGAAATTTTGCTGAAAATGTATTCTTCCTCGGGCCATCCTAGATGTGGATGAGTTTCTTAATGGAAAACAGATTTGGAGAAATTTAGCACTACTTCACTTGCTGACCAATGGATCCTCTGCAGTGAATGGGTGCCGTCAGAACGAGAGTCCAAACATCTGATAAAAACATCACAATAATCCACACCACTCCAGTCCACCAATTAAGAAACAAATCCATTATTATGGTGTCCTTAACTTCAAACTGTTGCAAACAGTCAAAATGTGAGTCATCTATAGATTATATTGCTCTTTCTAGTGGAAAAAGTCATCTGAATCAGGAGTGAAATATGCACAGATCAAGCACCGTTTAAAAAAAGTTCTGAAAAAATATGTGGGATTTTGATGTGAGAGGACAACAGAGGATGGGATTTTTTTACTTGAAGAAGTGTTATTTTGGATTATGGACTTGTATTTTAGTCAATGGTTTGATGTCAAAAATGTATTAATGATTGATTTGTTTCTTACAAACATAGTTTTTTGCTCCACAAGATGTTAATTGAAGTTGTGTGAATTACTTGTGGATTATTGTGAAGTTTTTGTTTGGATTCTCATTCTGATGGCACCCATTCACTGCAGAGGATCCACTGGTGAGCAAGTGATGCTATATATCTCCAAATATGTTCCACTGATGAAACAAACTCATCTACATCGTGGATGGCCTGAGGATGTATAAATGCAAGGTTTTTTTTTTTCCATTTTTGGGTTAACTATTCTTTTAGGATTAAAAAATCAAAAATTTGAAAAGAGCGTTTTTCTAAAACTCCGCACATGGTCAAAAGGGCCTGTAGTTTACTGAACACCCTTACATTATATATAGATTATCAGACACATACTGGAAACACAACAGAAAGGGGTTTGCCCTGACGCAGAAGAGCACTGGTGAAAGTACTGTTCTCAGTTTTTCCCCTTTGTATCTATTATGAAAATGATAACCGGGCCAGAAGTATTGTGCTAAGCAAAACCTCAAAAACTGTAAAAAGGGGACAGAACTATATTTTAGCATAAAAAGTGCAATTCCTGCAAAAGGAGATGAGAAGTACTGAAAATAAAAAGAATACAACAACTGAAAAATCTGAATAATTTCAGCCATCAACAATCTATTTCTGTGTAAAAAAAAAAAATTTTTTTGAAGTTGTAAAGAAAACAATTATTAGACTGTGTTTTACAAGAAAATACTATTTTAGTTTTTCTACTTCACAAATTCACATTTAATTCAGCGATTCTTGGTAATTGTCTGTGAAATTTACTAGTAATTTGAGTGAAAATTATTTCTATTTTTGAGTAGTGCAAAGTCAAAGTAGAGTAGTAGTTACTAAATCATAATGCACTGAATGGTTTTGATGGAGATACACTTCATATAAATGACTGTTGTAACAATTATTCAAATAAAATAATTCTGCATTTTTTCAACATCAAAATCCTTTTTGTCACTATAGTCTCAAAAATCCCTCATTTTGTATTATAACGAATTATTACTAGAAAACTTTTATTTTAAACACATAAGGATGACTGTCCTATTACCCAAGTTATTGTGGGAAAAAATCTTTCTGTCAATTAATTGGAAGTTTAATTTAACCTCATTAACTAACATTTGGTCCCAAACTAGCTGAGTGATATCCTGATTCATGGCATGGCATTGGTTAAATGAACCATTCTGGCATAGTAGTTTTTCATTTGATATATTTATTAATTAATTTATGTATTATTAATTTAATTAATACAATACAATTATTAATTAATACAAGTTTTGTTACTGTTTATTTAATGTTTATTGCTGGAAGCTTACAAACAATACATAATAATTAAAATTTTCTCTCTCTTTTTTTATATTTCAGCAAAGAGATGGTTTACATGGTTTAGATTGTGGGCTGCACTAGACGACTGGACTAAAGGGGTTTTAAGGACATGTGACCATTGTTAAAATAATAATAAAAGATTGAGAAATGTTTTGTTTTTAAGCATGACACATGACACAGTCAAAATGTGGGGAAATGTCCCTCTAAATGCAAAACACCACTGTTACAGCCATCGTATTGTCATTAATTGACCATGGTTGTATGTGTGTTTTGTACATACTGAAGATGAACTATAAAAAAGAACACCGGAAAGCCCCATCATGAAAATGTGTCGTTGTTTTGAAGCTGCCAGATGTTATGTACCGGCACGATATCTTAGTGCGCTTATGAATGTCTTGCTGTCAAAGTTTCGGATGTGTCGTTTATGGATGGGGCCTCTCTCACCTGCCCGCATAGTCCCTGACATTTAACTATATTTAACCTTTAAATGTCACAATAACAGTTTTCAACCCAGAGCCAATCGCTCTGAGGGAGTTTCTCAGGTGAAATATTAGACAAAACATCCGTCCTCCCTGTTATTGGGAGTGAAAGCGTACATACAGCACCTCAGCCTGTGCACGATAACCCGGTGTGTTACACCACTCTCCAAGATCATTTCTTTTCGGGAGTATGAAATTGCTTATGTTGATATCAGACGAAATGGAAGTTAGGGAGTTTATGACTTGTGTTTTCATATTCGATTTGAGAGGTTTAGGTTTTACTCAGTCTGAGATCACACCAGAGTTTCACAATGCTCAGGTGCTTGTCATAGCTGCTGTTCTGGATCAGACGGACACAGACATGTTTGACTACCTCGCCATCAAATTAACTGATGAAGCAGGCAAATATTATAGCGTTTGCTGTTGGCATCCATTATGTTAGTAAATGTTGGTTATTGGTGATTGCTGTCAAGCATGTATCAAGCATTTCTGTCTAATGAATGATAGCTTAATCATGTGGCTTATTGTGTGAGTGTGTGCTATTACTTTGATAAGTGACTTAATTTATGATTTTCATTTGGTGAGGGATTAAAAAAAAAGATTAAAAAAAAATCAAAATCCATTTCTATGGACCAGAATATCATCAAAACTGTCCAGTTTTAAAATTAAAACCACGTAGAAAACTCAAACAACTGCATAGCAACACCATGTCAACCACCCTCTAGAGTCTACAACACTCTAGCAATTGCATAACCCTGGCACCCATTCAGAACACTCTAGCGATCACATAACCCTGACAACCATTTAGAACATTCTAGCAACAACATAGCAACACCTTGGCAGCCACCGAGAACACTGTAGTGATCACATAACCCTGGCAACCATTTAGAACACCCTATTGATTGCATAGCAACACCTTGGCAACCATACAGAACACTCTAGCAATCCCATAACCCTGGCAACCATTTAGAACACTCTAGAGATTGCATAGCAATGCCTTGGCAACAATACAGAACACTGTAGCAATCACATAACCCTGACAAACATCTAGAACACTCTAGATATCTCATAGGAACATCTTGGTAACCACTCAGAACACTCTAGCAATCCCATAACCCTGACTACCATTTAGAACATTCTCAATATTGCATAGCAACACCCTGGCAACTATACAGAAGACTCTAGCAATCGGATAACCCTGGCAACCATTTAGAACACTCTAGTAATTGCATAGAAACACCTTGGCAACCCCCTAGGACACTCTAGTGATCGCATAACCCTGACAACTATTTAGAACACTCTAGTGATTGCATATTAATATTAATAAGATTAAAGGATTTATCTTGAACTCTGTCATGGAAATTATATATAGACTCTGGTTAAAAATTTAATAATCAATTTACAACGAACACTTGTATGCCGTGGAAGAGCACGCGCTGTAAAATGAATGGATGAATGATTCAGCTGCGTGCGCCATCTTCTGGGGAGACGCGCGACTCTCACAGTGCATTATGGGGATTCTCTAGCCGTTGAGTGTACATCGGTCGTACAATCGTTATTGCTTTGCATTGTGGGATTGAATGAGTGCACTCGAGAACGTCCACAATGCTTTTGGACACCACTAAAAATGTCTGTCCCCTCAAATAGTGCCGTATTTGAGGGTATAGGGGGCAATTTCGGATACTGCCTAGAACATTCTAGATATTGCGTAGCAACATCTTGGCAACCACCCAGAACACTCTAGTGATTGCATAACCCTGACTACCATTTAGAACACTCTAGTGATTGCATATCAATGCCTTGTTTGAACATTCTTGATATTGCATAGCAACACCTTGACAACCACCCAGAACACTCTAGCGATCCCATTACCCTGGCAACCATCTAGAACATTCTAGAGATTGCATAGCAACGCCTTTGCAACCACCCCTCTAGCGATCACATAACCCTGCAGCCATCTAGAAAACTCTAGAGATCGCATAGTAATGCTTTGGCAACCACCCAGAAAACACTTTCACATAACACTGACAACTATCTAGAACATTCTAGATATTGCGTAGCAACACCTTGGCAACCACCCAGAACACTCTAGTGATTGCATAACCCTGGCAACCATCTAGAACATTCTAGAGGTTGCATAGCAACGCCTTTGCAACGACCCCTCTAGCGATCACATAACCCTACAACCATCTAGAACATTCTAGAGATCGTATAGCAATGCTTTGGCAACCACCCAGAACACTCTCACATAACACTGACAACTATCTAGAACATTCTAGATATTGCGTAGCAACACCTTGGCAACCACCCAGAACACTCTAGCGACCACATAACCTTGGCAACCATCAAAAATAGTCTAGAGATTGCATAGTAACACCCCAGCAACCACACCGAACACCCTAGGAGCCACATAGCAACACCCTGGAAGCCACCCAAAACTCCCTAGCAGCCGCATAATAATACCCTGACAACCACCCAGAATTTCAACCACAAAGCAATGCCCTGGCAGCCGCACAGATCGCTTTAGCTTTGTGGCTGCAAGTGCTCCAGGGGAAGCACCATTTACATTTTCATCAGAAAATGGAAAAATCTAGTTTGGAAATATTTTCTCATTGCAACCCAGTTTTACACATTATAGCGGATCGGCTTGACTAACACATTTCCTCATGGTGAAGCACTCAGCTTTTCAGAACATCCCAGTCAGCAACTGAACAAACACAAACTGCTCATCGCTGTCCAGATCACTATAGTAATACAGTGTCACATGCGGACCAGCCTGCATTATTTGAATAGGTGGAGGGTAATAAGCGTTATACGATGGGTGATTAGAATCTAAACCCGTAGGTTAAATGTTGAGTGGGCAGATGAGAGTGTGATGAGAGAAGAGCGGATGAGATGAACGTTTACACCTGTGAGTCAGTGAAGAAACACTCAAGTCAGAGCTTTGAAGGAGAGTGGAAGATCACAGATTTACAGACAACAGAAATTCCCCCGTTATTCATGTCAGAGAGAGAAAGAGTGAGAGATAGAGAGTCAAAAAGAGGGGTAACAACAAAGAATGAGATGTGGAGGGGCACTCGAGCAGAAAACAGACGTTAAGAGTTAACAAGAAGTGTGACTGGTTGGTCATATTGATCCAAAGCTACGGAGGCGGATTTGACTCATTCTCCTGCATGGGAACAGAAGAACAGATTCCTCCAGTTCAGTTCATCTGATTTTAATCATTTACAGCATCATAAAGTTCACCCGTAGATGAAAAAGAAAGATGAAAAAGAAGATTAAAAAAAATATGAAAAACCTGTCTGCTCTTCATGATTCAGGTCTTAAATAGAAAAAAGAAAAAAAAAAAAAAAAAAAAAAAAAAAAAGTACACTGTAAAAAGTGATAAGTTGACAACTTAATCACTCCAAAAAGTTCACTTAACTTATTTATTTATTATTATAATTTACTTAATAATTTTAAGGCAACGGGTTTCCTCATCACTGTAAAAATTGATAAGTTGACTTAAATTTTTTAAGTAAATAATCATTTAAAAAAATAAGTTAAGTGAACTGTGAATTGCTTTCTCATATATGCAAAATTAAAATACTATATAACTTGTAAAGTATTGATATATCATGATAGCAACTGATCTATTTATTTTTGACATTTTAAATATATACGTATATAGTCATGAGAATTTGGTGAGAACATATTTTAATTATGAAATAATTTCAAAAGTCTCAACCCTAAAACAGGCAAGAGTGGAAAATGATCAGCAAAAATCATTTCATGTCACTTTTTATATCATCTGGACTTTTTGTAATATTTGATATATTTTGGATGAGTTGTATCTCCCAGGTCACGTTGCCTGTTTAGGGTATAAAAACAGCCCAAATCATCAATAATTCTATCATTTATTTAATGCAAACAAATATGGATTATTCAAAACATGCTGCAAGTTTGTCTAAGTGTCCTAAAATTGAGGTATAGACATTTTTTGTATTTTTTAATTTTTCACACAATTCTAACCATTGAGGTCCACTGTCCTGCACAGTTTAGAGCCATCCCTAAACAATAATATAATGTAATTTATGTAAATGTGACTTTTCTCAGATTTTTCAGATGTGTTTGATCAGGGTTGGAGCTAAACGCTGCAGGATGGTGACCCTCTAGGAGCAGGGTTGGAGAAAAATCTAGTTAAAAATGCAAAGATATAGTAATCTAAATGTAATATTATCCGTTTTACGTGCAAATTTAACATTTGCACAATTTTTTAACTCAAAATAAATAGAAAGAGGACTGTGTACAAGGGGCCTAGATGCCACGGGCATCTAGTCTACATTTTTACGCGTGAATATTAATATAGGCTATATCTTAATTGTCTGGACACATTTTTTGGTTATGCCTGAAGTATGTGCTCTGAATTATTCCCTTATATAGGCATACTTCACCTCTGAGAACATTTGCCCATATGTGGGATATTAGACTAGCGATGGTATGATACCAGTAGGCTTTGATTCTGATATTGGTTAGAGATCATAACGCTCATGTTAGGAATTGAATGAGTAACACATAAACATGCTCATGTTACGTGTGGTTAGTGTGACTCGATTCAGAAGTTACATTACTGCAGTCAAGAGTTTTACATTGAGTAGGTATTCCAGTTCAGAGAACAAATTTGCTTGCAAAGCCTCATGGGACGTACACAATCGCCTCTCACGGCATGAAATAGAAAAAAATTCTCAGAAATCAGAAATTTCCCAAAATTCAACACAAACACAAAACAAAATGATATGTTCCATCAATAAGCCAATACGATTTTGAACAGAATAAAATCTGAGAGAATTCATTTTTAAAAAATAACAAATTGCTCATTTTTAAAACTATACATAGCTTTTTCAGCGAGAAAATAGTTTTATTATATAAAATCTTTTAAAGAAAAAGCTGTGCTCAGATGGAAATATAGCTGACGATCATCCACTAACAACACTATCTGTGGGTCAGCAAGGACTTCTGCTGCCATTTTTGCAGAAGTGATTCGATATTTTCCGTCAAGACATTTCTTACTTCCCTTTTCAAAATAAAGTTAATATTGTGCTAGAATACATCACGCCCCACAGTTACCTCTCAGCAAATACCAGATCTCAAATAGCAGTTATGATATGGGATAGAAGGTAATATGGATGGAAAAATTAATAACGGATAGGTGAAATGTTATATGAAACATCGGTTAGACTTTCAGTTCAAAAACAAGAAGATTGTGATCTCTGAAGAAGGGGGGAAAAGTACAGTCTCTTTTCTTCTGAAAATGAAACTGGGGGTGATCAAGCTAAAGAAGAAAAAAAAAAAAAGAAAAAAAAAAAAAAAAATCCCCAAACGGCCATGGTGTTGATTTAGCTTATTCCAGGAAACCCGGTGAGTGTGACACATGCAGGTCACAGATCTCTAGTACTGTGGCTTTTGTCATATATAACAGGGAAATCGATGAGAAAAACACTTGGTAACTAAGTGTGTGTGTTTACATTGGATACCTCTATATGAAATATGCATTATGATCACTGTTATCCTCATCAGCTATGGCCTTCCAAAAATTGTGAGCTGAAGTTGCATTTTCAGAATTGAGATTTCCATTCATTTCCTGTGTGGAAACAGTTTCTCTCTTCACAGAAATGTAAATGACATTCATTGTCAACTTTCAAGAACTAGAAGATGTGCGTCTGAGATGACTATATGACTATTATATTCGATAGTGATAGTTCACTCGTTCTGCTTTTTGAAGCTCAAAAGCATTACTGGCCATTCACTGAACTTGCAAGAGCAAGAACAATCACATTAATACATTTAATTAGTGCATTCATTCTTTTTTTCCATGGAACAAATGAAAGTCATGTGGGTTTGGAACAACATGAGGGTGTCACTTTAAAAAGTGCTATTAATTAGGTATTTACCTTCAAATGCAAAAAATACCAAAATAATGTGAAACAAGTCCCTTTCCAAAGCAAAACTGGTTCTGTACTACACTTCAGTATGTAGCTATTGATATTAGATATTAACCAGAATAGTCTCGGTCTTATTGAATATATGAGATAATGATTTCCAGAGATGGTATTAAGCTGGTATTTTCTGTATTCTTATTTGATTATTGCAGTTACCACGTGTTGTTGATTGAGAATATTTTAATACATTTCACAAATATATATTCAGCTATGCTCAGGCATTAAGCTTTGCCATAAATGTGTGTATAACACACACACACACACACACACACACTTATAACAATAACAGTATATAATTTAAAATGCTTGTTGAAGCTCTAAAACTGACAAAAATGTAAGTTGCATATTATTTACATATGATTTTATCTTCTTCTGCAGGATCATCCCAAGCACACAAATTTAGAGAAGCGCTTCATGGAAGAATTACTTTTTTTTAAAAAAGGGATGTTCTTCAGACTACTGTGCAAATCTTTGAGGTTGGTGAGATTTTTTTTTTAATATGTTTTTTAACAAGGCTAAATGTATTTGATAAAAAAAGCGTAATATAGTTTTCAGATGCACTCCTGTTCAAAAGTGTGGGATTTTCGAAAGAAATTCATACTTTTATTTAGCCAGGCTGCTTTAAATTGGTCAAAAGTGACCGTAAGCATATTTATAAAGTTAGAAATTATTCTGTTTTCAAATAAATGCAGAGCATGACAGTTTATTCAAAAATTATAAGCAGCACAACTGTTTTCAACATTGGTAATAATAGTAATGTTTCTTGAGCATGATTTCTGAAGGATCATGTGACACTGAAGATGAGTAATGATGCTGAAAATTCAGCTTTGCATCAGAAATAACTTGCATTTTAAAAATAGAAAACACTTATTTTAAATGCTAATAATATTTAGAACGTCTAGAACGGCCTCATATCAAGGAAAATTTTAAAAACTTTGCATAGGAAGAATATGAAACATCACCAAGCAACAATTTTCATTCAGTCTTAAAACTCTTTATTTATTCTTTTAATCGAAGTTACAACGTTGTCCATACTTGTTAGATATTCACAATGAGCTCTCGAGAGGAACTACAGCACTGCTGAATGACTCGGAGATGTTTGATGTTTTTCCACAAGGGGTTTGTTAAAAACGAAACCTCAAACAATTCCTCAAAAACACGTCTCCCCTCACTCTCATATTGGCACAGCACTGACAGTAAAGTGGAGGACTGGTAAAAAAAAAAAAAAAAATGCAAGGGTCTAAATAAACCTGCCGTGATCTTTCTCTTTGAGCCTCGGCATCTAAATGCAATCCAGATCCCACCGGTGACCCAAAGGCAAGATGATGAGAGAATGATGGCTCCCTGAAACCTAAAAATCACAGTATTAATATTCTCCACAGTTCTGAGCAGACGGGAAAAGCTGCGGTCTCAAAGTAACTTCCCACTCTTCTCACTGCAAGCCTAATATCAAGAACCGTAATATCGTCAGCCGAAGCTGCTTTCTGGATTTTAAACACGTGCCGTATAGAACACAGCAAATAAACTCGCCTCGTCAATCGATTTCAGTCCGACCTTCACTGCAGCAAATGTTCCTCAAGAAAGCAAGGCAGTCACGCTCGGTCTTGTGGAGAAAAGAAGGCAAAAACCAAGGCAAAACAGGACTGACTACAAACATCTGCACCAATGTAATGACTAGCATTGAAATGTTCAAAAGGAATGTCTTCAAAAACACTAAGAAAAGGTTCAGTCTCAAAAGCATATTTGCATGTCACAGGAATGTCACCACAGCACTTATTCAACCATGAAGTTTCCCAGGATTCCTGCACGAACAGCAATTTTAGGTGGCCGCTTTTGGGCCGTCTGCCTGCATACTCAAAATCAATTGTTTGATAAAACAAGAGCTTGAAATGGAATGAAATTAACAACAGAAAAATATCAATACGGTATGAAATATCAGAGTTGAAACACCCCCGGTCACATGATCATCACTCTTTTGGTCCGTGATTTAGGTCTTCGATGAAATACACCAGAGATTTAAATCTACGCGGGGCAAATTAATTCAGTCCGACTCTGATGAGGGAGGGGGAGATGTTGAGCGGCGTTACATGAGCTCCACGTAATTTGCCGGGAACATGCCGAAGTGGCCATCCGGACTGTATCCTCGCCACCAGCCTTCATCAATCATCTCGATGCCGGTGATGATGTCATCTGGGTCAAACGAGATCTCTGTGTCATCAGCTGAGAAGACACACGTAAAGCAGATCAGATCACATTTTAAATGAGTACAATGACATTCTAAAAGCCATCTAAAAGGCCAAAGTCTATTTCTGTTTTGACACTAAAACTTAGCGGAATTAGAAAAATCAGGTTGTGCGCTTACAGTAGGTGCATATTATTCTGATGATCGCATTTGTGTTATGCAGACTGTATGCAAACCAAAGTTTACGTGCACAAAAAGTAGGCCTTCACATGTTATCAGAAATTTCCTTCTTCCCACTTCTGTAATTATGTAATTATGAGTATGTAACTTTCAAGTGCTTTGTTGTCAGAAAGAATGGGAATCGTGGAGGTCAGCTCATTCATTAGTTCATTTTTGCCTGTTTCTGGGGAAATCCCAGGCAAAAGATATTTAGTCAATATCCAACAGGTCCAATTCACTGATAACTATATAAACATCTAGTTTTCAATATATACAATTTGCACCAAAATATAATTTACATATGTAAATATACATGACTGTGATGATGACACAAGAAAGCAATGTAGATGTCAGGCAGCCTTAAAGGGATAGTTCACCCAAAAATGTAAATTCTGTTATTAATTACTCACCCTCATGTCGTTCCAAAGCTGCAAGAGCTTCGTTCATCTTCGGAACACAAATTAAGATATTTCTAATGAAATCTGAGAGCTCTTTGACCCTCCGTAGACAGCAATGATCGAGGCACAGAAATGTTGAATAAATGATGTAATTACTGTTTTCTTTGTGCACAAAAAGTATTCTCATAGCTTCATAAAATTACGACTGAACCACTGATGGATTATTTTACCAATGTCATTACTATGTTTCTGTGCCTTGATCGTGTAAGGATCCTTGCTGTCTATGCAGGGTCAGAAAGCTCTCGGATTTCATCCCAAATACCTTAATTTGTGTTCTGAAGATGAATGAAGGTCTTACAGGTTTGGAACGACATGACGGTGAGTAATTAATGACAGAATTTACGTTTCCGGGTGAACTCTTAATTAAAATTAACCCATGATTTACTCACCCTCAAGCCATCCTAGGTGTATATTACTTTCTTCTTTCAAACGAATACAATCAGAGTTATATAAAAAAATGTTCTGGCTCTTTCAAGCTTTATAACAGCCGTGAATGTGTGTCGAGATTTTGTAGCCCAAAAAAGTGCATAAATCCATCATAAGTGCTCCACAGGGATAATAAAGCCTTCAGAAGCAAACTGATGCATTTGTGTAACATCCATATTTAAAACTTTATAAACTGTAATCTCTAGCTTCCGCTAACTGTCGTAACATGCGTTCACAAGAGAGGGGCGAACAGCCATTCACTGCCATTATAAATATTTTCAGATTTTGTCCACATTTTTAATATAGCTCAGATTGTATTGGTCTGAAAGAAGAAAGTCATACATCTGGGATGACTTGAGGGTGGGGTGATTTTCATTTTTGGGTTTCATTTAATTTCAAAATGAGTCCCAGTTTTTAAATACGACTTGAGAGGCCATTCATGTCCAATTTCTGACTAGAAAACTATTTATATTTACAATAATTCAAATAAATGAGCTGAACAAACAATATTTGCAGTGATTAGTTAAGAAAAACCTGCAGTCTTGCAATGAACTCTCAATGTACCAAGAATTTGACCTTTTCACATATTAATCTGGGGCAGTTGTAGTCTAATGGTAGTTCATGGGTTCAGTTCTCAATACCGACAGGAAATGTAGGTGGGGGAGTGAATGAAGAGCACTATCTTCCACCTTCAATACCCATGACTGAAGTAGCAGAAAAAATTGCTGCCCACTGCTCCAGATGTGTTCACCATTCACTCACTGGTGTGTGTGTGTGTGTGCACTTAAATGTAAAGAACAAATTCCAAATATGGGTTACCATACTTAGCTGCACGTCGCGTCACTTATACAAAACTTATTTTGTTTACGTATGTGATGCAAACATGTTAACCAATAACATTAATGCAGCATCCAAATCCAAGAAGAGCTGGAATATGCATCTTTTTGAGTGATTAAACAAACACACACTGGCCTAAATCTGATTTTCTTAAAAGCATGACTGAGAATTCATGCCATGTACAAATGCAGATGGCAAAGCAGAAGAGAACTGAGTGAAAGGAATGTGCATCTCTATGCATATTCAGAATGCATCGTTTATCATGTATAATCAATACACACCAGCTTGGTAGTCATACAGAGCCCTGGCGCAGACACCGCGATCATCTGTCGTCTCATACGTGTTCTGCTCCTCCGCCTGACAGACATTCACAAAACATTCAAGAAACGGCACATTCGAAAGGACAGCATGAAATAAAAAAAATGGATGTCATATGAAAATGTTGTGGCTTTTGGTTCATATATATTAGTTTGAGCTCATCTGGCACATGCTGAAATAAGTTCCAAAAAAAATATAAAAAATCTTTCACTTCTTGAAAAACAGACGAACAATAACAACGACTCAAACTGCAGAACACAGAATACTGTCCAATCAAAAGCTCTTTAGAGATGACTTTGGCTATAACTGCTGTCATTATTCAGAACTAGTTAGTTCTGGTTGTGAGTGTCATACCTGTGCTGGATCCTCATAGATGGCGTCTTGTTCCACTACTGTCTCATATTGTGGCTGCTTTTGTTCTACGGGCATTTCATAATTATCAGCGACTGCTTGTACATCTGTGACATGAAAGACAACAAGACGAGAGAAATCATTTGCTATGGGTCCTGTAGTAGCACACATTCCCCACAAGGTGGTGCTGACAATCAGTTGATTGATTGATGATGATAATATTATGAATGAGATGGGATAAAACAGCACAGAAACAAATGACAGGAGCTGATAATGTGTGTGTGTGTGAATCCCACCTTCATACTCTGGCTCGGTTTCTGGCTCTGGTTCCACAGACTGAGATTTGGGTTGTTCCTCAAAACAGGGCTCTACTCAAAACACACACACACACACACACACACACATGCGTAGAAACACACGGACACACACATGCATGGTAACAAGATTTGTATTCGGACAAACCGCAGGTGGGTAGAGTCAGAATTTGAAAGCTGCGTGACAAAAAAATATCACGCTATGTGTGATTTTATATGATAGTAACTGTCACAATATAGTTATATTTGCTGGGAATTCCACCCAAAAATATCAAATAATCAATTAAGAATATTTTTTATAATAGACCGCACGAAATACTTGACAATTTTTTTACAAAAGATCATGTCATTTGATTATTTTACTTTCGATTTGGAACTTGATTGATGAAAAACAAAAGACCAGATTATTAGTATTGTGTAAATCCACCATCAGTGCAAATGCTTCAAATTATTTATCAAAATAGCAATACATTATAAATCTAAATGGATGAGCTACATTTAAAGCCAAGTTGAATTAGAAATGTGATAGCATATAGAAATGTTCTGTGGCATATAAATTACTGTCCAAAAGTTTTGGGTTAGTTTTTTCCCCCCTGAAAGAAATCAATACTTTTACTGATCAAAGATGCATTAAATTGATCAAAAGTGACAGTAAAGACTTTTAAATTATGAAAAATGTTCAAATTAATGCTGTTCTTTTAACCTTTCTATTTATCAAAGCATTGATAAATTCAGCGCAACTGTTTTCAACTATTAGAATAACAGTAATATTTCTTAAGCATCAAATCAGCATATTAGAATGATTTCTGTAGGATCATGTGACACTGAAGACTGAAAATTCAGCTTTACATAACATGAAAATACATTACAACAGAAAACAGCCATTTTAAATTCATATAGAAAACATATATTTTAAATTGTAATTCAATTGTAGAATTACTGTTTTTATTGTATTTTTGATAAATGCAGGCTTGATCATCATAAGAGACTTAAAGGGTTACTCCACCCCAAAATGAAAATTGTCATTAATCACTTACACCCCCATGTCGTTCCAAACCCGTAAAAGCTTTGTTCGTCTTCAGAACACAATTTAAGATATTTTGGATGAATACCGGGAGGCTTGTGACTGTCCCATTGACTGCCAAGTAAATAACACTTTCAAGACCCAGAAAAGTATGAGAGACATCGTCAAAATAGTCAACAATTCGTCTCCTCTGCGTCAGCGTAGCGCCATTTTGGAGAATATCCGCTGGAAGCAAACTGCATACGCTGTTCTGTATCAGCTGCGCCACACGGATACGTCTTCTATGGATACGTCTTCTACGTGTGGCAATGGCGCTACGCTGACGCAGAGGAGAAGAATTGTTGAATAAAGTTATTTTCATTTTCTTTGCGTACAAAAGTGTTCTCGTCGCTTCATAAAGTTCAGATTGAACCACTGATGTCAGATGGATTATTTTGACAATGTCTTTCATACTTTTCTGGGTCTTGACAGTGTTAACTACTTGGAAGTCAATGGGACAGTCACAAGCCTCCCTGTTTTCATCCAAAATATCTTAAAATTGTGTTCTGAAGACGAACGTAAGTGATTAATGACAAAATTTTCATTTTGGGGTGGAGTAACCCTTTAAGAGAAAAATCTTAATCTAAAATCCCAAACTTTTGAACAGTAGTGTACCATCATAATGCTCGGGCCTTATTTTGAGCTGATTAATTCATTAAAGAGACAGTTCACCAAAAAATTCTGTTATCATTTACTCACCCTCATGTCGTCACAAACCAGTATGACTTTCTTTCTTCAATGTAACACAAAGGGAGAAATTCTAAAGAAACTTCCAGCCATTGAATGAAGACTGGGGCTTTTAAGCACCAAAATAACAAAAAAAAAAAAGCACAATAAAAACATCATCATAACAATGGTCTATAAGTAGCGATGCCAATCTCATGAACAAATGATTCTTTCAGCTGAAAGATTTGTTCATATATACATATAATTCAGCTCACTCATTCAAAAACAAGCTATCAACAGCTCACTGGAGACTAGAAATGTGATCTTAATCTTAATAATGCCAATCGGTTCCTCACACTTCAGAAAACTTTAAATTCAGTGCATAAGGATGAACTATTTGAAGTGTTTTTGAAGCTGGAATTCCTCAGTCCCACATTAAACTGAAAAGAGTGGCCTGGATAGTTTTCAAAAATTCACCTTTTGCGTTCCACAGATTTTTTTCATTTTTAGGTGGACTGCTCCTTTAAGTGCACAAAGCAAACATACAGTGTTCACACTCCCACACAGCAAACAGCATTCTGGAAATCCCGTTTATTTTGAGGTGTACGGCAGAATTTGACAGCAAGCATGAGGAACGTGTGAGTGGTTAGATGTTAGTTGAGATACATGAACACACCACACAAAGAATAGAGAGTGAAAGTGTGTGTGAGCATGGAGATGGACAACACACCAAACCTTTCCAAGTGAGCGATAAGGAAAGAATGATAAGGTGCGTGTTTGTGTACCTCTGGCTCGTAAAGGTGAGGCCTGACGCACGGGAGAGCGAAATGGCTCTGGGTCACATGACTGCTTGGACAGAAAAGGGCTGTTCAACCGCCCTGAGACACACAGAACAGAGAAGGACAAAGAGAGAAACCCAAGCTGACAGATGGCTGACGGAGTTATACACAGCAGAACAGACCACAAACATCGTTTTAGACAGAAGAACTGCAGGCTGTTTAATTTCAGACGGACGAACAGGGTTGAAATGCTCGGAGAACAATGGGAGAATGGGAAATACCACAAAACATTGAACAATCAGGAGTTAGTTACTGCATGCACAGGAAAACACCTTCTAATTCACAGACAAGGCATTCTTTAAATGTGTTTGAACACATTCACTACATGAAACGTGACCCACATAGCAAAAGGGGAAGCTAAATATAGCATGCAAATAATGTGGCATTAAATAAAACACTTCCTACAGTGTAAATTGTGCTTGTAGAGATCTCATCAGGACATCAGCATACTGCTAATTTGCACATTTGGGATCTGTATTTGTTATTTATTATCCTGATAATATATAAACCTTGATATTTATAACCACTAAATTATACTGGCAAATCATCTACATTTTCAAGTGTATACTCTATTGTTTTTATATTTGTAGAGATTTACACACTACTGTTTATATACTGTTATTCAAATAGTGTCCAAAATTTTGGGGTCAGTTTATTTATTTTTAAGATATTAAATATTTTATTCAGCAAGGATGCATTAAATTGATCAAATGTGACAGTGAAGTAATGGCTGCTAAAAATTAAGCTTTGCATCATAATAATAAATTCTATTTAAAATTGTAATATAATATTTCAATAACATTCCTAATTTGTAATAATATTTCAATGTATTTCAATAATATTTTACTATATTTCTTATCAAATAAATGCAGCTTTGGTGAACATAACATACTTAATCTTACAGACCCCAATAAATATATATATATATATATATATATATATATATATGTGTGTGTGTGTTACTATATAAAGAAACACTGATGTACTTTTATGAATCCACATAACTTATATTTATATAAATGCACTAATATCTATCTATCTATGAAGAGTTTATTTGCAAAAACAGATAACTAAAAATGATAGATAACTTTAAATTTTTCAAAAATAATGTTTTTTATGTTATCATGTTTTTATTGTGTTAGCTGTATTTTTTTGTTATTTTTTTAACCTAATCAAAATCACCCAACTGCAGTTTGATTAATTGGACCTAAAAACAGGGTTATCCGTTTTTGCAAATTAACTCTTCATAAATAAATATACATAAAACTATTATAAAATAGTACAGTATATAATAGTAAATAATTATATTTCTTAATATATTTGACTATGAATTTAAATTTACATTAAATATTATAAACATAAAATTAAAAAAAGACATATATTGTTGTTTTTCTGTTTTGACTCGTATAGTGTGTGTATGTGTGGGACACAGTATGTATAGATGAACGGTACCTGGTGTAGGACTGGACTGAGTATTGTCTGTGTTAGCAGGTTTGATGCCCATCTCTCTCTGTTTGAACATTTCTCTGGGATTAACGGAGCGCTGGGAGACAAGAGCTGCGGCTTCCTGTTACAAATATACACACACAGTAGCCATTACTACATCAAGTATCATGACTGATAACACTGATGGCAGTACAAGGAGTCTTTTCAGAATATAAGAGCTAGAGATACAAAGTAAGTGGTTATACTGAAAGAGGAAAAATAAAAGGCTGAATGTCAAATTGCATATCTGTCCTACTGTATGCATGTTTAAAATACTGACAAAAGTGCCTGGATGATGTAATGGATGTTAGCATTTTTTAGGCTAATACTGTACATAACATGTTCAATGGTTGCGACAGTTATCTGATATGCTGTATCTATATGTAACTTGATAACATTTTGCCAAGTACTACTACTTCATACTCAAAAGTACATACACCAAGGGAGTATATACTATGAACACTATTGATAAATCAGCATTCGTGACTGAAACCATTGCATTTATAAACTGGGTTTAAGTCAGTCAGAGAGAGAGAGAGAGAGAAAGCACAAGCCTGTTCAAGGCATAATGATAAAACAGACATTCATTTGAGCCACAGTTGAGAGAAGGGGAAGAGAGAGAAAAAAAAACTGAGTCAGCAGTAGAGGACACAGCCACACTGTATAAAGAAAACAGTTAGAAGGTTATAAGAAAGTTGAAAGAGCCCCGTTGTCCAAGGCCAAAAGAGACGTCTGATGCTTCCTCTCACTCACGTTGGCTTTTTCCACCGACTCTCCGCGTTTAAAGGGTTTCTGTACTGGCTGCTTCCTCTCCTCCTCCTCCTCCTCCTGATGGACATCAGCACATTTTGACTCTCACACACTTCGTTCAATTACAAAACCTAGTTAGCTGCATTTAAAGGTATAATATTTATTTTATTTTGGCCAAATTCTAGAGCAGAAGTGAAAGCTCAGAAAAATCCACCCAAGATCGCAGACGAGAGGCATGCTGAATATATAAATGTTAGTGCTGTCAAACAATTAATCGCTTCCAAAATAAAAGTTGTGTTTACATAATATATGTATGTGTGCTGTGTATATTTATTATGTATATATAAATACACACACATGCATGTATATATTTAAAAAAATGTTATGTTTATATATTAAATACATTTATTTATTTATAAATTATGTGAATATAAAATGTAAATACATGTAAATATTTTCAAAGTATATGCATGCATTTGTGTATATTTATATATACATAATAAATATACACAGAACACACACAAATTATGCAAACAAAAACGTATTTTGGATGTGATTAATCGCGATTAAAGGTGGGTTATGTCATTTTTCAAAAACGCTTTAGAAAACTGACTCGGGGGCGAGTACCAAAGCAAATTTGTAGCCAATCAGCAGTAATGTCTAGTCATGATGTGGAGAAGAGAGCGTTCAGTGCACAGGACGGACATTAGCCGAGCGACAGAAAGATAGAGATGGCGGATAAAATACAAAAGAGGAAAACGCCTGCGGAACGATAAGGCAAGAAGTAGCACCCGTGTAAATATCGGATCAGCTTTCCATCACTGGACAGAACTCAAGGAGCGGAAGGCCTGCGATCAGACACTGAGGTTGCTTTGTTTCTTCTGGATAGGTGAGTAACACCGTGTCTACACCGGACACGCCGTACCGCCGTACCGTACACTGGACACGATAAAGCGGCCGTTGAAAATAATTAGAAATTTGTGTCAGTACGCCATAAACAGAACGCGGCAGCAGTTCTCTGTCGGGGATTTGTTGCACCGCACAGCATCCAGTGTAGACAGCATCACTGATTATAATGACTTCTATAGTATTTTGTCACGGCGTTCGCGTCCGGTGTAGACACGGTGTAACATTGGTTTTGCTTTGTTTCACAGAACTAATCGTTGCCTGGGTTGAGATGAGAGCTGTGTATCAAAGCCTGATGAGATGCTAAGCCACAGAGTGGCTATCAAGCTAGGTTGGTAATCACAACCAAGGTAGGTTGGTAATTAACAACTGAATAAATCTTGGATTTAATCAGTTGTGGCCCTTGCAGATCGGACCCTGAGACCTGTGTGAACTGTATATGTGTGGCAGTGTGCCCTGTGCATATGCCCTAAATACAAAACCACAGATTGTCTTCATTTCACTTCTTTGTGTCACAGCATCTCGCTGGGCTGTCAAGAATTTATTTTGGAAATGTGGTTTAAAGATTATCTATGTGCAGATAGAAGTGTTACGATGATAATTAAAGAACAGTACAGACAACCACACTATGCTAGAAAAAGGGAAGTATTTGTTGTCACTGTACACACATTAGCATTGGCTATTGTGTTTATGCCAATGTAGATATATTAAGTGGCTACAAGTGCACCAGACTGTTTGTGAGAGTGATAAAGAAACATGGAGTAATCTGAAAATATAAATAGAGGTGAGCAAGAAACCTACAAATTTTCCTTTGTTCTCAAAATAATCATTATCTGCCATTAATATCTCAAAAAACAAAAATGCTTTACAGTCTCTTCCTGTCTAAATGGGTGATTTGTAGCCCAATAAACTGTAAAATGGATGAGATTTTATTTTAATGCTTAAGTGTTTTCAAAGGGTTTTAATTTGACCGGTAATTTTCTTGATATTTTACAAAATTTACATGCAAAAAAGAAGAAAAAATTGTTAAACATATTGTGGCTTCTCTACAGGAACTATTTCAGAACATGTCCAGAGCGGTGATATGTGGATTTAAATAACCGCACAGGTGTGTGTGTGTGTGTGTGTGTCGCTCACCCATTGCTGTTTCTGCTGGCCTCGATTTTCTGCCTCCTGCTGCTGCTGGTACTTCCTATAACACAAACACATGAGGTTTAAAATTAACACTCAGCAGGCGCTATCCAGTTGGCAGATGACCTTACATCAAATTGCAACATGGTTTAAATCTAATTTTAAAAATGACAGTTTGACCGTTGGTGATTTCATTGATAATCCACCCAAAAATGAAACATTTTTCATTTACTCATGTCATTCTGCTGAACACAAAAGAAGATATTTCAAAAAATGATGGTAACCAAACAGTTTCAGGCCAATGCAATTCAGTTTTTTGTCAATGGAAGGAACCAAAACTGTTTCCAAAAATCAAAAAGTCTTCCACAGAACAAAGAAAGTCATACAGGTTTGGACCAACAGAATTTTCATTTCTGGTTGGACTATCCATCCCTTCAAGGACACTCAAATGCACAAGATGTTTATTTGTTCAAATGTTTCTGACCTTTGACCATCTATCTGTGACGCCCTGTCTTTTGCTCTCTTTTCCCGTAACTCTGCCTCCTTGACCTCTCTGTCCTTCATCTCTTTTTCTAGCCACTGCCTCTCTTCTGCCACCCTTCTCTTCTCCTCCTGAAGACGCTTCTCCTCATCTTTCTGCAAAGAGACAAAAGCATTAAGCAAAACAAGACAGACTCAATCAATCATGACAACTCAAAAGTTTAGACATGGTAATGTATATGACAACGTTAATGTATTTGGCCTTGGTGCACTAGATCTACTAAATGCTGCTGCTGCAGAGCAAGTATGGACTTGACATTGCCAATAAATACTCAGACATGCTGCTGAAAGCACATAAGATATACTGCTACTGCTGCACAAATATGCATACATAAATCCAGTAGCAGATCTAGACAGGTGATGGTGGGGGAGGTGGAGGGTTTCAGAGTAACTCAAATAGATGCTGCAGGACCAGATTTCAGCAAATACTGAACCAGACTATTTAAATGTTGAGCAAGCAATCTAATGGGCTGCAGAATCTGCAGAGACCAATCTACTTGTACCATGTACTAAATTACGTGATTGCCATGTGAATGAGCCTGTGCAATCTAGAGTTTCATGACTGAACTAGATACCTGTATATGATTAACAATTTATCTTCTTGACATAGTATCTGTAAATTAATCTTGATTCTCTAGAATCTATAAATAAATATAATTAAACAGAATGTTAAAACAATGGTTCTCAATCAGAGGGCCTGAGCAAACTAAATTAAGGGCCTCAAGATAACCATTTAAATTAGGACACATCCACCCCCCCCAACAACTTTTTAATCTTTGAAGAAACAGGATTCACATGATCTTGAAAAAACCTGGATGAATGAGGTAGCCTAATTATAAAAAGTGTGATTTCTTTAAATTAACACCCTTATAACTACATAAGCATTTAACATTTTTTTTTTTTATGGATATAAATTTTTAGATATGCCAAGCTTGAACATATTTTAATGGGTAGAACTCGTGAGTAAATATATTTTAAGTTCTTATCCTTAATCAGAATCAAAATCTAGAAACCAGAAAGCTGAACATTGTTGTGGATCATGGGGAATCACGGAGCTAAAAGGTTTGAGAACTTCATTGAAATGCTCATTTTGTCTTAGGAAACTGCACACCATTTTGCAAATAGAAACTTTGATGCATGTATGCTGTATTACCTCTGCTTGGGCCCAGAAAGTGTCTTTGTTGGTTTTCTTGATTTCAGACATGGCATTAGTCTTCTGGTAAACAGATCCCTATATGGAAAAACAACGAGTGGTAAATTATGACTAAGCCCAGAAAGAATATTTAGACTTTGCATTTTCTGTGCTAACTTTAGCGGAAATGTTCTGTGGAATCAAACAGAACATGTTAAAATACGAAAAAAAAAAAAAAAGAGCTGAGAGTATGACACTCTTATAGCTAAAAGCATAAGCAAATTAGCCAGAATATTTAATAAACACCCATGCAAGGGGGTGGGGGATCTCCCACAGCTTTCTCTGGAGTCCTGCGGGTGCAGATTCCATGTGGGCTTGATTATACTCAAAACAAGACTTAGAAACAACTAACATACCCAGGGCTCGCAAAATTTCTAAATCCCTGGTAGCCCTTCGGGCAGGTACTCTTCAGATTTTGGTAGCCCGAAAATTTATTAAACTAGCCCAAATAAAATAAAGACCATAAATATCAATCAAAATATTTTCAATACACAAATATCAACGAATATCAAGGAAAGAGTTTTATTTTACTATTTACAAGGTATTTGCAGAATTCTTAAAAATCTATTTAAGGCAATTTGAAAAATTATTTCTTATACCATTTAGCATTTAAAACTGTCTAAGGCCTTAAAAACTCTTCAATTTAGTTGTATCAAATTTAAGGACCCGTGGGAGCAATGTTCCCTCAAATTATTTTCTTGCTGAGCAAAACTTTTCTCTATTGGGCGGACATTTCGGTCACCTGAGCAAAAGCATTCTTTATACCAGACCTGTACAGCACGCATTAACTTTTAACTTTAATGTGCTATTTATATTCGATTTGACCCTTGATGTAACTAAATGATGTATATTTTAGGTTACCTGAGAAAACATTTTACTGTACAATACACTGCAGTTCAAAAGTTTGGATCAATAAAGTTTTTTAAAGAAGTTTCTTTTGCTCATCAAGGCTGTATCTATTTGATGAAAAATACTGAATATTACTTCACAAAATAATATAATATTATTGCAATTTAAAATAAACTTTCTATTTTAATACACTTTAAAATGTAATTAATTCCTGTGAAGCAAAACAGTATTTTCAGAGTCACATGATCCTTTAGAAATCATTCTAATATGTTGATTTTGTACTGCTTTTTAATTTTTTTATATACTGTATTTTTTTGGGACCTGTGATATAAAAAAAAAAAAAGTTAAAAAGAACAGTGTTTAGTCAAAATAGAGATTTTGTGTTACAATATAAACTATTCAAAAGCCAGAATTGTACTCTATAGCGGTTTGCCCGAGCATTGCTATTCTTTCCTTTTTACTGCGGCATTCAATCAAATGGCTTCCCAACTCATTTTTGTGTGCGCGAGGCACATTATTTCTTCTGCGCGGCCGCGGTGGAAGAAGAGTGCGGTTAAATGGAACATTGCGTGGGAGCCCTGTATTTAAGGTAGCCCGTCGGGCAGGGCAGTGATACAGTTTGGTAGCCCGACTGGAAAACACAATAGCCCCGGGACGTCGGGCTAGCGATTTTGCGAGCCCTGATACCAATATATGAAAATACATCAAAATGTATTGTTGTTCAATTTATGCATTCACAGTGTACTATAGATAAATGACTCAATTGCAGTTTGTGGGTACATTTGGAGCTCAGCAGAGAAATGATTCCAAACCACCATAACAGTTTCCACATTCTGAGCATTCTGGCTCGTTCCCCGTGAAATTCCTGACGCAGCACTCTGAAAGAGTGTTTGAGATAAACAACCAGCATTATTGGCACTGACCCTGGCACCGCTGTGCCATCATAAGACCTGTCTGATGCCTTCTGCTGCTGATCACAAACTAAACTTAAAGTTTTTTTCAGAACCAATGTAAAAGCCAAACTGGATGATTATTACATCTTCTGAAGAAAACATGCATGCATGAGACCATGTGCAGTAATAGCGATTAGTGATAACTATTTTGTACCAAAAACTGCTTTAATAAATGTACTGTTACATGACTATTTCCTCTCTGACCCTTGGTATTAAACATGCTGTTTTTGCTACTGTACCTTTAAGATTTCTTTATGTAAATGACCTCTGTTATGATTATCTAACCACTGCGTGAGAATTAGGGTACATGAACATAATACATTTTGTATTCAAAGAGCAATTAACATCCTGTTGTCCAAGATGAATGCACACTACCTTTCAAAATTTGAATTTAACTTGTTTTGAGGATTTTAAAATGTTCTTATGCTCACCAAAACGAGTTATTTGACCAAAAAATAGTCAAAACAGTAATATTGTGAAATATGATTTCAATTGAAAAGTACTGTTTTCTATTTTAAAATATATCAAATGTCATTTATTTCTGTGATGCAAAGCTGAATTTTCAGCATCATGACTCCAGGGTCACATGATCCTTCAGAAATCATCCTAATATGCCGATTTGTTGCTCAAGATATGTTTCTTATTACTATCAATGTTAAAAACAGTTGTGCTACATGATCTTTTTCTGGAAATTGAAATTTATTCTGACATTATAAATGTCCTGGTAACACTTTACAATAAGGTGTCATTCATTATCATTATTTAACGTATTAATTAACATGAATGAACACACAGTATACAGCATTTATTAATCTGTGTTGATGTTAGTTAATAAAAATACAGCCGTTTATTGATTGTTCATGTTAGTTCACAGTGCATTGACTAATGTTAACAAGCACAACTTATTTTAATAATGCATTAAGAATAAATGCTGTAGAAGTATTGTTCATTCTTAGTTCACATGAACTAATATTGTTAACTAATGAACCTTATTGTTACCAATGTCCCACTTTTGATCAATTTAATGCATCCCTGCTGACTAAAAAACAGATCAAAACAAAACAAAATTTACAGACCCCAAACTTTTAAATGGAAATGTATGTTTGATCAAGGACACTGGACACTACTTTGTTGCAGTATGGGCAAGGTATGTGTGTGTGAACTGACCACAGGTCCCTGCGGCCCGCTGTCTCTGAAGCGATTGGACTCTTTGTGAAAGCTGTAGTTGGCTCCCGAGGCTTTGGCCACTTTCTGTATGATGGCTTCAGGCTCCGCGTCCTCCTCCGCCCGTGCGTTTATCGTCACGTGAGCCCCCTGCAGAAACAGCGCTGTCAGTTTTTTTTAGTCACACACATATTCACATTCTCAAAACTCAATTTAAACATGCGTACGAAACCACGAGACGGAAGCGTCAAGATTCACAGGTTTCAAGCGAAACATGCCCACGCACACACTTTCGTCAGTTTATTTAATTGCAACCTTCGGCTGTGTGTAAGCTCTTACTGAAAACAGCTAGCTTAGAAGGACTACAAAACAAACAAACACCTTGTAATGAGAAGAGGAGGCCTCCATCCATTTCCCTGTTTACACCAATGCGTCTGATACAAGCAAGTGATTGGCTCAAATAAACAGGAATCTTGATTAAAATATCTTTTCTCTTTCATCGTCTCTCAAATAACAACTTCAAGCACTTTAATGTCCAAGGGGTTGATTTTTATCTAATTCAGCATGATAAGGAAATTTCATTTCTAAATGCATCGTAAGTGTTCAATATTTTTGACCTCATACATTTTTTTTTTTTAAATCAAACTGTCGTAACTGGATGTTTTAGTGAAAACAACAGACTTCTCTCTAGTGGTCATATAGTGGTCTTCTCCAATCATTTAGTCCACTTAAAAGGTTGAGGCTTGTTGCCAAAATGCCACTAAAATTTATAAAAATGCAATGTAATATAAAAGGGCAAATAAAAAAAAAGGTTCAATAAACAGTAGGTTTGCCCAATATACCTAAGATTTGATATCTCAATATATCTTTTAAAATTGTAAGGGGGGGGGTACAATGCTGTTTCATGCATTCAGAATTGTTTACACTGTTAAAGAGTTGGATTGTCATGCTAAGCATGGACAAAGTTTCAAAAAACAATTTGGATGTATAACAGTATTTCTGTGCCAAAAATCTTATTTCCAGGTTCGTACAAGTTTCAGAGAGTTTTTTTTTCAATCGTGGCTCTTCATGATGTAAACGAGGGTGGAACTCCTTATATGGGCATTTCGCGCCCGCATCGACCAGAGCGAGAGTACGCCCATCAACGCACTTCATCCGGAAGCGCTGCACAGGACTCGCTCGGGAATAATGTCTCTAAAGAAGTGAGTTTTTGGTTGTGAGGGAAAAATAACCTTGTTCAGCTTTGTTCAAGGCCCAGTTCGACGCTGGATTCGCACAATGTTTGATACTGAAAGATTTATAGCGGTCCCAGCTATAAAAGATTCCAGTCATGATTCAGAACTGCAGACGGTAAGAGAAACAGCATCAAATATCTGTGCTTCGTTGGCAATCGGCCCTCAAGTGCTCGTCACTCTTTAGCTCTGCCCATGGCGTGCCTCCAGGAGCTCTGCTTTTTTCGGAGAGAATTGTAAAGCTGTATCTTTCTTTTATAAATATGATAAAACTAAAGACTTTTTGGAGATATGAAGGATGCAGTACTACTCTATAGGTTCTCAAGATTAATATGAGATTGGGTGAAACGGTGTGTGTTATGTCCCCTTTAACAATATTTTTGCCGTTTTCTGATTTAAGACATGTTCTGTCATGCCTTTTTGGGGAGTAATTCTTCTTCCACACCCATGTCGCTTGCCGTTGACATTTTGATAATGACAAGTTACGCATTGTACTACTCGAGAGACATAAAGGTGGAGTGAAACCGGCGATCGGTGTGGTCTTTGGCACATTAATCTTAATTTTCAACAATATTCAATAATCGTCAGGGCCGGCAGACTCTCAGTTAGTGCACCAACGTATAGCGCAACTGTGCTGGTGGTGACCTGAGTTCGATTCCCATCTTGAGGTCCTTTGCCGATCCCACTCCTCTCTCTCCGCCCAATACTTCCCAGTCATTTCTCTACTAAACCAATAAAGCATAAAAGCCCATAAAATCTAACTTTAAAAAAAGCTATATTTGATATGAATGATATTCTGTAATTTTACAGTGATTATCATGATAATATGGTTAATATTTGATGTATCTCCCAGCTCCTAATAAACAGGAAGTTATTAATTTACATTTTAGACAAAATACTGTCAGTGTTATCTGTATTTTGCCAACAGTTCCAACCGAAGCCACAGCAGAACACAGAAGTAGTTTTAAACAAAAAGGTTAGGTGAATTATTCAATGGTTCATTTGTGAAAAGTTACTTGCTTCATTTCTGAATAATCAGCTGTCTGTTTCATATTTAAAAAATGAATGCAAGTTTTTTCCCATATTTTATATTTCTACATTACCAATTTTAATTTGAAAAAAATGAATTTCATAACATTACTATTGAAAATGTAATCGCAGTGTAAATGCCTCTGAGCTGCATTAAACAAGTCTGTCTCTAGTGCAAAGATGGATTTTGTTGATAATGATTTCATTTAATTGATAGCAGCCCTATAGTGTATTATTCTGATTGATTCACTTTAAGAATTTAACATAAAAGATGCATACATTTAATTAAAAGTTAAAAACGGCATTATAAAGGTAAAAAGCTCCTAGAAATCAATTTAAGTTGGTAAATATCACCCCTTAAATGGAAAGTTAATTTCTGCTTTAAATTTGGACAGCCATAATTCTTTTTCAGACACAGTGAGAGCTTGTGGTCGGATGTTGTCACGCTCTGCATAACTACCAACAAAGCTAAACCAAATGTGTCTGGATATAGCCCATGAGGTCATATCCTGTTGTGAGCTTCTAGCCGCGCTGTGAGTCATAGTCAGAGTTCACAGACTAAATCCCACAAGCAAACACACTGTTGACAACACTCAAACACTGAAAAAAACAACAAAATAGTACAGTTACCTTAAGGAAGTTGGCTATGGAGCTCACATGGTTCGCACACTGGCCTTTTCTGGCATCTTTAACACCCTCACCGGTCTGGAAAAAAGAAATGTCAGTAAACTTGAACAAAACATGGCTGCAAACATGCATGTTAAGGGTGGCTAATGACCAGAATATTGTAATATTTATTTTATATTATGGTAATGGAATACATCACAATATAGTTATATAACAGTAAAAAAATATTTATATATCAAATAACCATTTTGAGGTAATCGTGTGAATAAATAAAATATACCATCATGCTGTTTAGTCCTGATGAATTTTTTATATCGGATTTAGTGAACAGGAGCTAATCTGATTGATATTTGACATCTGACAGAGGCACTTTACTAGGGCAATATGGTCAGTAAATCCTAAGGGCACCTCTGTGGTTCTATACAGTCAAGAAGCAAAATCAATGTGATCAGTTACAGAGGGAACGAAAAACCCACCCAGTTGATGAGGACGTATTTGGGAAGGCCGGAGTTGGGGTCTTCAACACGGCAGAAAGCGTACATCACCTTCCCGCTGTTCAGCTCCTCGACCAACTCCTCCAGACCACCATCTGAAGACACACACACAGAAAACAAAAAAATCATGATGCTATCGTACTACAATCACTAATGAACTCAAGAAGCATTTTGTTAGGTAAATGAAGTAATACAGTAATAGCATACTACCATTCAAAGCTTTGACATTTTTGTTGTTGATCCAAAACAATATGGTTTTAGTTGAATACATATATACACATACATACTAGGGGTGTAACGGTACACGTATTCGTACAGTTTTGGTACGGGTCTTTCGGTTTGGTAAGCATGTTTACCGAACGAATACAGTATTGATTTTTTTGTTTTTTTTCCAGAAAATTCAAATAATAAATGGTGTTTTGACAGTCTTTGATGTGGCATGACAGATCGCTGTATAAATGCCTTGGAGAGCCGCTTCTGGGACGGTTCAGAAAGTTCTGGTATAAACCCAACACAAGCATTGACTCTGGTTCCCATGTCTGAGCCGTGACGCGCCACAAACTTGTGCAGAGCGCAGTGCGAGTGAACGCCATCATTCCTTCCTCTGTACTACTAGCTTTAACGTGAATAAACATGACTGAACATCTCCTGCCTCGTGTAATCGCTCAATCAGTGTTTCAACCGCGGAAAGACGTCAATAAAACAGCGTGGAAATAAATGTCACGTAGCATTTCATTTACCTCAGCAAGATCATCAGTGTGCACAGCTTGTTAGTTCACTAGAGAAATGAAGTCTAAAGAGGAGCAAATATTACACCATATAGGCCTACTTATTATTTAATGCATGTTTAAATTAATCTGTTATGAAACATGCTATGACAGCCCGTGTGTAATTGAATATATTTTAACATATAGCCTAGAAATTTAATTTAAAAACTGCATTATGTGCAATTTACATGTTTGCATACTGTTTTTTTTTTTTAATTGAGAGTTGATCATCCATTTAATAATAAATAGCAATTAAATTTAAGTTTGGGTTATGTTGTTAGGCCTAATTGTAACCTTATAATGTAAAAGGGCTCCCTATAGTTTAAACCATAAGCCGAGGTAGATTTTTATCACTAAGAAAATTTAAACTATAACTGAATGTATTTAAAGAAAGAGCAACTTGTTCAGTAAACCACTGTTTATTTTTTAGTTTAGTTGTCCCCCCTGCTGTACAGAAATCATACTGAGCCTTGACGTTAAAACCGGTGTACGTACCGAACCTTCATATTTGTGTACCGACACACACACACACACACACACACACACACACACACACACACACACACACACTAAAAGCTTAGTCCAAACAGACTGGGGAATGCAAACATCATATTGCAGATTTTGCATGCATTATGAAATGAAACCAGTTAAAACCAGTCCCTTTTAATTAGGCCAGGGTTATTTAAATATTAACAGAAAATACTCTTGCAGTACTACAAATAAATATTTCATGTCAAAGGGCTTACAAGAAAAGTTTGGGAATCCCAATTTTTTACTTAATATTATATTAGAAGTATATTAATCTATAAAAAAAAGATACTATGATTAATAAATATGTTTTATTATTCATTGGAGTCTTTTATTATTTCACTGTTGCAGTGATGTGTTATTAACACAGAGGCTGTGCATTAGTGATTTTAGCACATAACATTCTTTTACCAAGGTTAAAATCAATGTTATTCTCAGTTTGCCACCTCCATTTTCTTCACACATGTAAGAAGAACTTTGAATGAATCCTTTCCTTGACAATCTGCCGATTCAGTGGACCGTTCATTTAATTAATACAAAGAACACACTGTACTGCAAAACACTCACAGCAAGCTGAAGATGGACAGACTCTGACACTGTTTGCTTTAAACACTTTCTCACACGCTACATACCACATGATACTAATATAAACAACTGTAATTCACTAAATGAGTCTCCACATGATGGAGAAAACCCACCTCCTTTCTCTGCCAGCCTGATGTCATTGGTGTTTCCCTCATAGGTAAAGAGAGCCCTGCAGAGACATCAAATGCATTACATAAGCGTTAAACAGCCAGGTCACTGAAGGCTGAGGGCAACACGGCTCTGGCATTCAAATTAAAGTCAACATGAAACACCGTTCACAAGCAATTTTACTTCCCTAATCTGATGCATTTTCAAGTAAATCAGCATTTTGAAAAAAAAAAAAAAAATAGGGTGCGTCTTCTTATCCATCAAGAACTGATTGGATCTGTCATGTCAGCCAGAAAGACATTTTCTGAGGTGGAGCAAGTTATTACATTACAACACATACATTTGAATTCATATTTTTGGCACAAGCTTTTATCTGAAGTGACTTACAGTGCATTGAAGGTATATGTTTTTATCAGTTCTTGCATTACCAGGAAATCAAACCAGTTTGGCGTCCTAAATCATATGATTTTAGTTTGTATTTCGGTTCCAATATCAAATTTCCCAAATCTGAAAGGGAAGGTTCACCAAACAAGTTATTTTCTGTCATCATTATTCACCCTCATGTCGTTCCAAACGTGTATAAGATTCTTTCTTCAACAGAACATAAAAGAAGATATTTTAAAGAACGTTGGTAATCAAGCAATATTGGAGCCCATTGACCTCATGGACAAAATGTCTCTCTCAAAATATCTTATTTTATCTTCCACATAAGAAAGAAACTCATACAGTTTTGGGGGGGGGAAAAAAATTTCCGTTAAATTTTTTTGTTAAAAATCCATTTAACTTAAGGCCTAAAAAGTAGAAATTCTGTAAAACAGCACCATCAAAGTTAATTGGGCCAAATGTTGACCAGGGTTACTAAATAAAAATCAAATCCGAAAAAAATATTTGTTACTAGAAATAAAATACAAAAAACAGCAACTTAAAACTCATTTTATGTCAGCTGCCAATGCAACATCTCATTTTTATTTATTTTATCTTGCTCTAAAACATAAAACTATATTTAAAAACTAAAAACTATACACATACTAAAAACAAAAATAAACTAAGAAAAATTATTAAATAAAAATCACTACAATTTTAGCTAAAAGTAAAATAAAAAATATATATAAAAAACTAATTCAAAATATTAATATAATAGTATACTGATTATACTAAAATACACCGTTTTTGACTCTGACATCAGCACGATGCAAACTGAAAAGCATCACAGCAAAAAAACTAAACTCAAACTAATATGAAGTAGATACTGAGGTGACACTCTGTGTGTGAACTCAGTTCTGATTCTCTCTAAACAAAGACACTTGTGCAGCAAGGAAGCTGTGCCAACTTCCTCTTCCTCAAGTCAACAGAAGTCTGAAATAGAAAGTGCTTTAATGAGGAATAAGAACTGCAGCGGTCTTATTTCTAGAAGATCTCTCAGGTCAGATCATCCTGTGACATTCATGCTCTGTTGTGGTTTGATATGGAAATGAAAGTCACAATTGTTAAGACAAAGCTGCTTCTTTAATAGATGTTAGGTCAAGCCTGTTCCTTCCGGACATTTATGATGACTCATCAAAACTGTTGATTTTGTAACATTTCATCTGTCAAAATACCCTCTTTACATACACCTTGCGGAATCTGCAAATTGGTAATTATTTTATCAAAATAAGAGGGATCATACAAAATGCATGTTATTGTTTATTTAGTACTGACCTGAATAAGAGATTTCACATAAAAGATGTTTACATATAGTCCACAAGAGCAAATAATAGTTGAATTTATAAAAATGACCCCGTTCAAAAGTTTACATCCCCTTGATTCTTAATACTGTGTTACCTGAACGAGCCAAAGCTGTGTTTTTTTTTTGTTTAGTGATAGTTGTTCATGAGTCCCTTTGTCCTGAACAGTTAAACTGCCTGCTGTTCTTCAGAAAAATCCTTCAGGTCCCACAAATTCTTTGGTTTTCCAACATTTGAACCCTTTCCAACAATGACTATGATTTTGAGATTCATCTTTTCACGCTGAGGATGACTGAGGGACTCACTCGCAACTATTACAGAAGCTTCAAACGCTCACAGATGCTCCAGAAGGAAAAAACATGCATTAAGAGCCGAATGCATTAAGAACGAAGATGAGTACATTTTTCTTGTTTTGCCTAAATATCATATTTTTTTCATTTAGTACTGCCCTTCAGAAGCTACAGTAGATACTTGTTTTCCAGAAGACAAATTAAGTTAAATTTTTGAGAGGAAGTAAGACTTCTTTTTACTGGCACATCAGCACAATATGGTGTGGTCCATGTTTAAGCAGCCAAAACAAGTACAAAATATACCAAATTACAGCATAAATCTAAAGTGACAAAAAGTGGCCATTTTTGAATGGTAATGTACATGCTATTCTCGAGTGTCTGTATTTGTGCGATTTTTCTCAAATGATGTCAGATCTCTGGGTAGGATGATAAGTGTAATTAATGTAGGTCATTTATAATCACTCTTCATTTCCGTAGCGTTCATGACCCAACTCAAACAGCCTTCCCTCAAGAGCATGCAACGAATCTCATCCTCATTTCCACTCCCACTGAAACTCACTTCCACTTCAAGGTGCAGAGCTACAGGACTGGTGTCAACCTGTCAAACATTAACATCATTTCTGAATGACGAGACAGAGGAAGTCTCTTACCGGTCTCTATACAATTGGCATTGACACTTTTGAGGTAACATTCTGACCACAAAGTGCACTTATTTTTGATTGCAAGACAATGAGATTGCATGTCAATTGAGTCACAAATAGTAGGCAGGGTTTGTCAACCCAGCAGCCATATATGGACAAAAACTACAGGAAAATAAGGAGGTAGGAGTGATTCAACATGAGCACACTTCTCAAACCCCATGTTCTCCAGAAGTTGGGATGCTTGTGATCTCATACATGCAAGCCTGCAAAGCAAAGCAACACTGCACTGAGGTCAAAGCATGTGTATAGTTTAATATAAACGTTCATCGTTGTCCAGAGAGCAACAGTGTATTACTGGGAGGAAATCATTTGTGGAAGATTCATTGTTTTTGTGCATGAGCTGTGAATGGATGAGGGCACGCGGATAAAGTGCAGTGATCTCGCTAACATCATAAACGGTCACTGCATTGATTCAAATGAGGATTTATGTTGTGATAAACCACAAGCAGGGCGACTAAAATGCCAAAGAAGCCGCTAACATGCTAAACATTAGGATGTCAGTGAGTGTAACAGAGACACAACCCTCTAGTCAATACTCACCAGTTAGTCTGTGACTTCTCATCCACCACCTCCTTATAGGCCGCGGTAAGAGCTGGGCCGTTTTTGCTCAGGTTCACAGCCATGATGGGGAAATCTGTGGGTTTTTGACCGTCCGGGGACAGACGCTGCAGAGGACTCCGGGGGTAGATGGGGATCTCTCGGCTCTACGCAGACAGGAAGCGCTCAGCGCCACATCACGTAGCTCACACTCCTCCCTGGAGCGACGTTACGAACGCTACTATGGCGACGGCGCAGCTCATGAATATTAATTACGCAAAGCTGACGCTAGTGTGTCAGCCGGCGAATGAGGACTCGGCTTATGAATATTAATGAGGTTAAGCGACTTCTGAAGCATTCGTCGTAGTAGAATTTTATAAAGCAAGCGGCAGCGACATCTTCTGGACATGAGAGTCGCACATGGACGTGATCACTTTACCTCTTTTCTGAAAAATAATTCTCTGAATGTGTGTAGTAAACGTAAACTTACAATTTAAACAACTTTACCCTTCAAATAACAAAGGTTTTAACAAAAACAGATTGTTTTATCAATTGAAAAACATCACATTTCTGCCTTTATTTCTTAAGACAATGGATTTGTCAGAATTAGAAAGATACATAATTATAATTAAAAAATGCAGCAGCATTTTTCTGCCCTTTTTTCAGGATTCTTTGATGGGAAAAGACCATTTTTCAAAAGACAAAACTTTGGAATTATTATTATGTATATTAAAATAATAATAATATTTAAAGATCACAACTATTTTCAACAATATCAGTGTTGGAATTTTTAAAAATATAAATTTTTGGAGATTTCTTTATTAATGTATATATGTATTTATTTATTTGTTTGCCCCAAAATTGTGAATGGTAGTATTTTACGCTTTAAAATATTGAGCACAACTGTATTTAACACTAACAATATTAAGAAATGTTTCTTGAGCATAAATTTGATTTCTGAAGGATTGTGTGACAATGAGTAATGATATTAAAATTTCATCATTGCATCACAGGAATAAATCATATGTTTACATTTATTGGGGAAAATAATCATGATTTTTTTTTTTTTTTACACTGAACAAAATTTTAAATGTCTCAGAACAGGATTCATATTTTATGAAAAATAAATCTTTTGATCTTGGGGTAAAATATGACTGTGTGTGAGAGATTCCTCCATTAGATAATAAAATGTAATTATTATGCGAATTAAGTCAGTGCAGTAGATTCTGTTGTCTAACAATAAATCCAAGAGAACGTATTAGACAAAAGGAGCTTTATTCACTAAAGTTGACACCTTGGAGGTTAGACTCAGCTTGTACTGAGTCTGAGGAGAGAGCTGGTTAGATGAAAGGGTTTTCTAGCACAAACAGTTAGCAGGAGAGGTCATTATGGCTCTGTGTACGTGTGTATGTGATACACTAAGTAGTACAGTACCAATCAACGGTTAAAACACAAAGTAAACAGTACAGTACAGTTGCTTATACATTGATGGTTAAGGCTAAGGTTTCATTGAGGGTCTTGAGGGAGGTGAGAAAATGGAAAAAAGATCCCTGATATCTTGCAAATAGCTGCGGAAAAAAGGTTGTAGCCTACCAGAGTGCAAAGCATGCTATACCGCCTTAGCACAATCTCAAAAAGTGTTGAAACTCGTAATTCCAGGCTGACTGCATTTGAGCTGATGACTGGAAGACGACAAATAAATAGCAAATAAATAAATAAATTAAACATTTTACTTCCAGATGCACAACCAGTGAGCCACATTTAGTTACGAAAAATTTGCTGATACAAAGACCATATCGTCGGTCTTTAAATCAAAGTTAGGAGAAGTTGGCATACAATTTTACATTCAATTCAATTTAAAAAAAAAAGAAAGAAAAATTCTATTATCATTTACACACCATCATGTTTTCCAAATCCAACCGCTGACTTTTTTCGGTAAAACACAAAAGGAGAAATTTTGAAGTATGTTCACGCTGCACTCTTCCACACTATGAAAGTGAATGGTGACCACAGCTGTCAAGCACAGTTTTCCAATAATCTCAGTTCGGAATAAACTTTTATGGCACTTTTTATTCAGAGATTGAAAGTTCATGGTTCCCATCCGCTTTCATTGCATGGAAAACAGGAGCGTTAACAACATACGTTAAAATTTCCCCTTTACTGTTTTACAGAATAAAGTGATCAATTCTGTTTGGAAAAGTGAGTAAATGATTGCAGAATTCACATTTGGGGGTAAACTATCCTTTTAAAACCATATCCAAAGCTATACCGGACACAAAATATCGATTCCCGTGGTGAAAGTACACTAAATATAATTCTGGCAATATTTAGCCCTTTTCAGGGAGTCTTGAGCCATGGGCTTGTGAAGAGCAGCACCAGGAGGTGAGAGTGAGGAGGTGTTCACACGTCCAACCCCCCCGAGCTCCAGTTCAGACGAGTGAAGAAATATTTTTTCATTCTGCTCCGTGTAAACATCTTGATCATCCACCTCTAAATAGGCAGCCACGAGTTAATGAGTGCGTTTACAAAAATTAATTTACAGTAAAAGAACTGGAGTCCAGCACCTGCGCTGGTCAAACATCAAACGTACCATCTACTCTGTCAAAAGTTAGTAATATTAGTGACTACAGGAACAAGAGTATCTAAAGATTATTAAGGATTACACTCTTGAAGACAGATTTGAAGAATAGATAAATGCTAAACAGCCGAAAAATATTGCATTCATACGCTAAGCCCACTGCTTGCAAATCTGAAAGGGGCATAATCACATTTGGCAGAAATGGTAGCATTTGTTTGTTTTTCCCACACAGTCCCACCGTTCAGTATTTTTGCTCCCTCTTTTTTCTGCAAGCAAATTGGGTGAATTTTTAAGACGAGTATAAAAATCTGCCTTGATTCCTAAAGCAACTTCACAATACTTATCAAAACAAATACTTGCACATCTGCCATATCATGCACATGCGGCTGAGGTGAATTAAATTCAGTGGCCATTCACATAAGACGGGGTTTTGCATTAAAAACAGATTGACGGAGCTTTCCGTGTACACTTGTTGGACAATGCGTTTATCCATATGTACAGTAAATATGGTTAACGTGACCCCAGAGCAATCTGAGTGGTCCATTCTTTTAAAATCAACACTGCGCATCAAACCATAAACAAAATAGTGTTTGAACAAAACGGCCGTCTAGTGCATGTTTACACAGAGCAACATTAAAAATACAGCGCGAATGGAAAGCAAGAGCATGTCCTGTGTGAACGGCCAGCTTAATTCTGAAAACAAAGAATATGTCAAAAGGAGATATGATTAGAACCAAATAAAAATTAAAACATTTTTGTCTAATAAATAAAAATAACACTGTGTCCTAATGAGATGCAATGCAACAAAATTAAAAATTAGTTTTTCATTTTGCTTTTTGTCCGAATCAACAGTGATGGCGCCAAGCGATGAGCGACAGTTGAATTTATTAATTTACAAAATATATATTTTTCGATTTCTGCTACCTTGTGGCTGACAATGATTAGACCTATCTCAGGAGCGTACGTGTTTTGTACAATATTAAAAGTTTCATTTGTGTTATTTTGGTATTTTGGTAAAAACACAAGAACGTTCAAACAAGTGTATTTCACAACAAAATTGCCTCAGTCACCGATGCATTTTAAATAACTGTTAATTTTAATGAAATGACATTTATTCGTTGCACAGCGAGAGAGCAGTGAGCTTTCAGAGAGAGCTCCGCCCACACACTCATCTGATTGGCTGTGATTTGCGATTGATTTTGTCACATCTTGCTTGTCTGTGTGTCCGAAATCGCCCCCTATACCCTTAAAAGTTCACTATTTGTAGTGGTGTACAAAACCAAAGTGGACATTATTGAGCTCACTCATTCAATCCCACGATGCACTGCTATAACTAGTGTACAACCGATGTACACTCAACAGCTAGAAAACATGTGAGGGTCGAGCCAAATTAATTCCCGCGTGTACTCAGTGTCCAAATTTGCTCCTGAAAGTGGACTGTATTAGTGAAGTAACGTAGGGAATAGTTAGTGAATGAGGGTATAAGGGCCGATTGTCGCTGAAATCTCATTGCATTGTTAGGACACGGTGTTATGTTTCGGGGTTTTTTATAGCACAAAGATATAGACTCGCGTGATTATTTTTATGACCTCCATTTGTTCAAAAATCAAATCACATTTTCTCATTAGGGACACAACCTTTTCCTAATCACATTCGTAGTGTTTTATGGGATAACACTGAAACGGCAGGTAGTTGGATGGTAGAGCCTACAATAAGGTCTTTCTGAAGCTTGATTTTTTTTACATTCTATCGCAAACTGTTAAAAATGAAAGTGCACAGACAACTACGGTTTCCACAGGGACTCCGATGGGACGGTGCGATGGTTCATTGGCCACCGTTCCATCTTCAGCCCAACGTTTCCTCATTCAGTGATGACGAGTAAGAACGCCAACAGTAACACTGAGAAAATCACAATGACAGTAATAAGAGAACTAACAGTAGTACAAGTCTAACTTCCTGGGTTGTGGTTTCCCGAGGTTTGTCCGGTTTTACAGTTTTCCTGGTGTTTTCCAGGCTAAGCCGTTGTGATGGCGGATCTGGGAGAACGGCACATGACAGCAGATTCAGGACATAGCGGCCAACGTGTACCAGCGGCTCTCACCTCCTCACCTCCGCCTTCTGCTTCCCTTTCAAGGGTCTGGTGTTTAGACGTCCCCTCCCCTCAACATTCACTTCTTTTGACTCCTCTTGTTCAAAGTAAAAACAGGTTTCTCTGTCCGTTTGATTTTGTAGTGTTTTAGTGGCAGGCACTCTCACATGGCGTACTTTTGCGTCCATTCTCTCGCTAGTCTGTTGTACCTACGAGTAAAAAAAAGAATACACTCTTATGATGTAATTCAAGCTACATTTCTATTTTATTTAGTTTTATTCATCAGAGGGCAGGAATGCTTTACATACAGTGGATTTAATGTGATGCAAAATATCCATGTTTCACATCATTAATGAGTGCTTCAATAACATAATTATGTACGTGTTACATCATTGAGTGCTTATGTTAACAAACTAATGTATCAGTATTGAATCCGTATCAAATATGAATCAGACTTCCCCATTTGCGTGAGGCTCTGGAGGTAACAATGTTTGGTTTCTTGCACAGACCAATTATTTTGCTTCATAAGACCACAATATATCCTCAGGAGGCATGGGTATTAATTCTGTGTTGCCTGATGCTTTTTTTTTTTTTACTCTCAAAGTGACAGTAGCTGTTGACTTGCATTTTTGCTAAACATTTTTCAGGATTCTTTGATGAACTGAAAGTTCAAAAGAACAGCATTTATTTCAAATAGAAATCTTTCGGAACATTATACAAGCGTTTACTGTCATTTATGATCAATTTAATGCATCCTTGCTGAATTAAAGTATTAATTTCATATATATTAAAAGATAAAAAAAATTACTTACCCAAACTTATAAATATAAGAAAAAATCCCCTATATATTGGATGGCCTTGGGGTGAGTAAATTATCAGCAAATTATCATTTTTGGTGAAACCGTCTCTTTAACCATGTTAGTAACTTGCGACAATAGTCGGCTAATGATGCTTTTTTGTCTGGAACATTTACCCGCCTCTAAACATGACGCTGAACAAAGCAAACTAATTTCACTTTATTGTACATGTCAGTCAGACGGTCTCCTATAGAGCTGAGACTTTACAGCGTCAGTCAAAGATCTGAATTACACGAGACTAACATGCTCCAAACAAGCCAAGATGAGGAAGAGCATATTATTAATGGGTGTAATATGGAGAGGAGTTTGGGTTGCAATGTCAGAACTAACCTGGCAGATTAATGCAGAATTTAACTCTCACTTGTGCATGTATTGGCTATTTTAAAACAGCTCTGAATGTGGCTCATCAAATCAGAGTGAACACTGCAGTATAACTGTTCTTTTGTAGGGAAGCACCGAAATGAAACTATTAACAACTCAGTTAACACTGAACACTTACATTATACCAACAAAGCACAATTTAACTTAAAATGAATAACTTGGTAAAATAATATTTTTTATAAAAATGAACAATTCATTTTTTTTTTAAATGTGCATGTAAGAGTCACTCACTTTTCTCTGTCTGCTTTATATGTATGTGCGATCTCAGGTACCAGCGGGTCATCTGGGTTTGGGTCACATAACAGGGAGCAGATGGACAACAAGACTTAAAAAGAAAGGGAACACATTAAAAACATATAATACCAAAACATCCTGATCGTCTCTACTGCTAGAATGAGGAGCTTCTCTCACATTGCCCTGTGTTTGTTTGTCATATACCACAAACAGATTCCCGTGGAGAGATCCAAACTAGGTCCCTGCTTAGAACAAAAAGTAATCACTGCAGTCTGACAACATCACCCAGCGCTCAGAAACACCAAGGCTATACAGTACTCAACACAAACAAGTGCTCCAGCAACATGAGAACATTATAATACCTCAATAATAACCATCATCTGTTGGTTTGAACATGTACTGAAGGTTCCACTGGCCAATGCAATTAACCTGTACACCAACAGCATGTTATAATTTGGTAATATAATTAAGTTATGTTTAAAGTCTAAATATTTAACAATAAAATAACATTTCACGGATGTAGTAATATATTAGTTAGTTACTACATTAACTAATGTTAACAAATGACACGTTACGTGAAATTTTATTACAATTTAAAATACATTTCTATTTTAATATATTTTAAAATGTTATTTATTCCTGATGCAAAGCTGAATTTTCAGCATCATTACTCCAGTGCCACATGATCCTGTTTAAAACAGTTGTGCTGCTTAATATTTTTGTAGAAACCATGATACATTTTTTTCAGGATTAATTGATGGATGTAAAGTTCAAAACAGCACTTATTTGAAACAGAAAGATACAGAAGTGTTGATTATTGGAACCAAAGTTCAGCGAGAGAAACTGACCCCTAAACTAAATATACCAGGACTGAATCCAAGCCAAGCGGCTATAAATATAGGAGTTGTCTTTGATTCAGATTTTAATTTTAAAGCTCATGTACGTAATATAACCAAAACGGCATTTTATCATCTGAAGAATATTGCGAAAGTAAGACCATTTCTCTCTCTGACCAATACAGAAAAATAATGCTTGCATTTATAACTAGCAGGCTTGACTATTGTAATGCCCTTCTTTCAGGTCTATCAAAGAATACAATTAATCAAATACAACTAATACAAAATACTGCTGCTAGAATATTGACAAAGACTAAAAAGAGAGACCACATTACATCTGTATTAAAGGGGTCATATGATGCGATTTCAAGTTTTCCTTTCTCTTTGGAATGTTACAAGCTGTTTTGCATATATAAGATCCCTGAAGTTCAAAGACTAAAGTCTCAAAACCAAAGAGATATTCTTTATAAAAGTTAAGACTCTGCCACACCCCCCTAAAACGGCTCGATCAAACATGCCCACACATGTCTATGTCATGATGTGGAAATATTTGCATAATGCTGCCCAAATGTTCACGCAAAGAAAGAAGATGTGGTTCCAGTAACCGCAGTAGTGTTGATGCAGCTATGTCAGGGAGACACTCTCTGTGTTTCTATGCGAAAGCAAAAGCACTTTATTTGGCCTTCTGAAAGTAGATGCAACAGAACAGCAACGCATTTTATGGACGACCGTTTTGTGAACCTAGGAGAGGAGGTAATTCTGACTTTGCTCTGACAATCTGACACTTTAACTGTGAGTATGTTTTGTTATTAGTTTAAGTATTTGCTATTGACTGTTCAAATGCGGAGTTTTGCACGTCGTGTATGCGTGTGTGTGTGAGAGCGAGAGAGTGTGAGTGTGAGTGTGTTTTTGTTTTTATATTCCGGTGGGGATTTAAACCTGAATACACACAGACTCATGGGGACTTGTGTCACGGTGGGGATCTAAATTGAGGTCCCCATGGGTAAACAAGCTTATAAATCACACAGAATAAAGTTTTTTGAAAATCTAAAAATGCAAAAAGTCTCCTGTGAGGGCTACGTTTAGGTGTAGGGTTAGTGTAGGGCATTAGAATATACGTTATGTACAGTAGAAAAAACATTACGGCTATGGAAGTCCCCACAAGGATAGTGAAACAAGTGTGTGTGTGTGTGTGTGTGTTCGCGTGTGTGAGAGAGGGAGACACAGTCACACAACCGCGGCTTGTGTACTACAAATACATACGAGCATCACTGTGTCTGTCACACGACTCTGTTCCCCTCTCGAGCTTGAACTGATGATAAAACTAAGGACATTATTTACTCTCTTTACATTTATTTTGAAAGCTAAAGCTCGCGATTATGTAAAGGGACATTACATTTCTGACTCGTGCTTGTGGTGTTTGGCCAATTGCAATGCACTGGGTCAGTTGGCCAATCAGAGCAGATTGTGCTTGTTGGAAGGAGGGACTTTGTAGAAAACGATGCGTTTAAGAGAGGCAGGGCATAGAGGAACTACAATAATGTACAGTATTTGAAAAATAATGTGTTTTTTTAACATTAAAGCATGTCAACATATTCTATCACACTAAATACACAAAATAATGATCTTTAAAAAAAGCATCATATAACCCCTTTAAAGTCATTACACCGGTTACCTGTGAGCTTTCGTATTGATTTTAAAAATCTTTTATTAGTTTCTAAGGCATTGCATAGAATGCACCAGACTACCTTTCAAAAATGCTTGTAGTATACAAACCCAGAAGGACTCTTAGGTCTTCAAACTCTTCTCTTTTAACTGTACCTCATAGTAGAACTAAAATATTTGGTAATGCTGAATATTGAATATTAATGGGTTATTTCTATTTTGTATTTGGTGCATTTTATTGTTTTGTATTTGTATTTACTTTTTTTGGAAAAGTGCTATATAAATAAAAGTTTGCTTGCTTGCTTTACTGTCATTTGTGATCAATTTAATGCATCCTTGCAGCAATACATTTTTTATTTCTTATTTCAAAGTGCTTATTTATCATGCATTGAGACATTGCCTGAATCTTACCTTTGGATACAGTAAGAGCAGGTGACCACTGAGATCGCAGGATGTCCAGACAAATACTTCCGTTACTGTTAATATTGGGGTGGTAGATTTTTGTTGTGAATGCGACCTGTCAATCAATGCAGAGAATATTGATTAGAGCATGACAAGCCATTACGTACATTTGCATTTGTCTAATATCACAAAGCAACTGACCTTTGGTGGTTTAAAGGGGTAATCTGTTGGGAAATGAATCGTAAGGAAGAAAACCCCTCCTTGATATGGACTGTCATTCTAAAAACCAAGAACACAGCTTTGCTAATGTATGCATGTACTGTCTGCAGCTGTCACAAAACAGGCAATATCTTAACACGTCATGCATGCATGATAAGGACAAATGAATTCAGAAATAGAACATTCAAAAACAGAACATAAAAATAGTTAGTTTCACAGTGCAGAATTTATGTACTGTGATTGCATGTGGAGATCAGCCAATCAGAACAGATGCTATTTACATATAGCAGTGTTAAAGGTACAGTAACCTGATTATTTCACTAAACTGTTTTCTGGTACAAGCAACCTTTCATTAACATTGTAAATGGACCTCTAGAAGAAAATAAAATGTTACAAAGGTGTTAAACGTCCCTTTTAAATCATTTAAAAATATTTCTTAAAGGGATAGTTCAGCCAAAAATTAAAATTACCCCATGATTTACTCAAGTCATCCTAGGTGTATAGAGAGTTATATTAAAAAATGAGCTGGCTCTTCAAAGTGTTATAACAGCTGTGAATGGGTGTCTAAATTTTGAAGCCCAAAAAAAGCATCCATCCGTCATAAAAAGTGCTTCACACTAACATTTTTGTGTGAACTATCCCTTGAACTAATTTAAGGGTTACCACACATTTTGTCCAATGAATTTCCATGATTTCCCCATGAGATTTTAAAGTGCCCCTATTATGGCTTTTTAAAAATGATCTTTCATGCAGTGTGTAACACAGCTCTAAGTGAATGAAAACATCCTGCAAAGTTTCAAATTTGAAAAAGTGCGCCGTGTATAAAGTTATTGTCTCTCAAAAGAAAGAGCTGACTCTGAATCATTGAATCCCAAACCTTTCATGTTCAACATGAAACATTAGCATATTGCCTGCCCACTTGTTGGTCTTTTCATGTTGTCTGAATGAAAATGCAAATTCATTCTTTGCCACCAGGTGCCGCTGTTGGAGCAACGCTGTACACAAAGCAGCACTCCGCTCACAAACACTGCTTTATCAGTCATTACAGGCATGATGAAATGAAAATGAGACCAATCGGATCAATCACCGCAGATTAGCGTCACGCAAAGGAGGGGTTTGGAAATATGAATCGTTGAGCGAATCTTTTTGGAGTCGTTGAGCAAGTAAGGTAAAAATAAATGCATATTATAAGACAATGAACGTGTTTTTTGACCTTGCATGCATGTCAGCCTGTTGTTGGGGACTCCCAAAACCAAAATATGAATTTTTCATTACCCATAATAGGGGCACTTTAAGATTTTTATTAGTCTTAAGTTCATTTTTTTTTCAGGACTGGAAATCACAGTTCCCTGATATTTCATGACTGTGGGAACCCTGTAATTTGAAAAGAATAAGGCAGAAAAATGGCTGCTTACCGGCCCCATTATTGTTGCCTGCCAGTGAAACACTGAAAAACATGATTCATTATATAAAATCAATGGGCAGTATTGAAGCAGAGCAAGAACTGATCCAGTGCATGCTGAGAATGGTAGTTAGTGTTGGATCACTTCTAGAGTGAATACTTATACATTTAAACAGTAATCTGACAAAAATATATCAATAGTAACTTGTTATAATTGACTCGTTCCTCATTTACTCACAGTCCTCTCCGACCGGACCTGCTGAACACTGAGCTGGTGGATCTCTCTGTAGGTCTGTCAGTTCCTGAGGGAAACAGAATGGCCTTGTCATGTAAAACAGCATTTCTTTGTGCAATAACCTCGATTATTTGATTATAAGTGTACGTCAGAGAAAATTGATAAAAGACACAAGTAACACAAAGGATTCTTGGTCTGATCAAAATGTTATCAGCACCAGGATACTTCATTTACTCAAAATGCTTTCTAAAAACAGAATTTGGCTCATGTTAGTGAAATGTGTTTGCCAACACATGCTTTGGCTCTGAGGTTTGTTTCCATATTGAGATCTTTTCAGGAGCACTGCCAGCACAACCAACGCTACGGCAGTCATCTCATAATACCTCACAAATGCGTCTGAGAATGAAATATGGCTGTATAAACAAAGGGTATCAGGGTGTACAGAAATATCAGTTGTGGAAAACAGGCTATTCGTACAAGATAATCTTTAAATTTTTTTAAACGTGAGAACAATATATCTGTGTGAATCTCCAAACGAAAAAAAAGATATACATTTCATAAAGACAAAAATAATGTGCTAATGATTTAAATCAGCAATAATTTGAGGTAGTACAACTAACATGATGTATCTCTTTATGTTTTTGAAAGAAGTCTCAACGGTCACCAAGGCATTTATTGATCAAAAAAACTGTAATTTATAAATGTAATTTATTCCTGTTATGTCAAACCTGAATTTTCAGCTTTATTAGTCTTCAGTGTCACGTGATCCTTCAGAAATAATTCCAATATGCTGATTTGATGCTCAAGAAACATTTCATATTAGCCTATTCTTTTCTTTTTTATTAAGGTGTAATAATTTACATTTAATATTTGTGCAAACTGTGTTGCTTTTTGTTTTTAAAGAATTTTTTTGATGAGTAGAACGCTTAAAAGCATTTATTTACATGATAAATAATTATAAACGATTATAAACATGTTTTCATTGTCACCTTTGATCAATTTATTGCATCCTTGCTGAATGAATTGATGCACTGAAAAAATTATTTGTTTAAAAAGACTTTTTGAACGGTAATGGATATACATTATATTTTAAACTCATTTTCTTTTAATTTTATTAATTAAGTATTTTTATTAATGCTTTATAATGTTAAATCTGTGCAGGCATTTGAACAAGTTTCTAACTTACAGCTGTCTTTCAACAATAATATAACTGTTGCTACAATTTAAATCTGAATTATAGAAACTTAATCTCCACTCCTTGTCATACAAGCGCTGGACAATATTTACAGACAGTGTCCTTTTTGTCAGTCGCACACCAGCTTCTCTACTGAGGCTTGTTAGCTCCATGCACAGATGTATTTCTGTAACTGTTCTGAATCATTCACCTGAAATATCTCATATCTCATCCTCATGGCCATGTCACCTCTGTAATTCCCCTCTGTTGGTATTGCTAGAAGTTGCTGTCTGACTCACAGCGCCTGAAAACACCTCTCTAAAGATAGACGCAGAGCAGTCAGCTGTTCACCGACAGCACTTTCAATAACTTTAACTCTCAGCACATTAAAAAAACACATAATGGCTTCAATGGATCAGTCCATCATACCTAACACTGTACACAACAACAGATCGACATTAAATGTCATTCATTGACATCAGTGCAAGAAATAAAAGAATGAACCGCCCCTCAAACTATCTGACCAAATAAAACTATATGCTGAATTTAGTGACAGTTATAAAAATATATATTGGATTGCAGGTTTATATCATGACATATATCATACCATAAGCATGCAATCCAGTGTATTGATTCATCCTCCCCAGATAAGACTGTATAGTTTAGATAAAAATCAATGTGCACAGTAAGTAAAAAAAATATATATATATTTATTCTATTTTTCTTCAATGGTGGAATCCAATGTATCAATCAACATGCAGCCTGTATTCACACCTGCTATTACAATATACGTACATGCTTAAATACACATAAACAGGTTTTAATTTCTGATATCGTTGCACAAGACTGATCCTTATAAAACGACCTCTGGCAGGAGCAGCACAACAACACACCACATACTGTGTTACATCTGTGCTGCTTTTAAAGGGGGCGGAGCTTTCACAGTCTATTGTTGACCCTTTGTTGATTCGGCACAAGTTAAATGTCTGATATCTAATATTAGTCATAGGTCTGTATGCATCTAAAAATGTGCATCCAATATTTTTTTTATGAATGGATCAACTTAAGCATTATTTCAAAGGACCTCTCAGACCTTAAAGGGATAGTTCACTCAGAAACGAAAATTCTGTTGTTCATTCACCTTCAAGTCATTACAAACCTGTACATTGTTATTTTGACTTTTTTTCCATACAAGCACAATTTATAGTGGCCATGGCTGTCAAGCTCCAAAATGTACAAATCACACCGTGAAGTATCCTAATATACTAACCAGTTGCAATGTGATATGATTCCAGGTATACATTTATCTGTCCATGTCAGATGTGAAAAAAATCAATCACAAATTACAGCCAATCAGAAGAGCGTGTCAGAAGTACATAATAAATTTATTAAAAATCAACGATTTTAATATTATTCAAAATACATACTGACTGATGCAAACCTTGTTTGTTCACCGTTTGAACATTCTTGTTTCCTTTAAGTTCAGTTTAAACATTGCTTTTTCACGATCTGAGGTGAGTTATCAGTTGTCGTGTTTATTATAGCAATTAAGTCACACACAAATTATACTCAAACTCAAAGGATTTTAATATTGTACAAAACGCAAGTACTTGAGATAATCTTTAATATAAGCTGTATTTTCAGAGTCAGTTATACGATAGCTTTTGTATTAGAAACAGACCCACATTTATGCCGTTATTTCTTCTGCTGAACACAAAAGATGTTTCAAAGAATATGGGTAAACAGAAAGTTGATGCACTCCACTGACTTCCATAATATGGAAAAAACAAACACCGTGGAAGTCAAGGGGGACCATCAAAGGTTTGGATACACACAGTCTTCAAAATATCTTCTTTTGTGTTCAGCAGAAGAAATAAATTCTTACAGGTTTGGAACAACTTGAGGATGAGCACATGATGACAATTTTCATTTTGGGTGAACTATGTCTTTAAATTTTGGGCCGTTCCTGACAAGAAGACTCTGAATATAGCACACAAGTCAATAGGGATTTTTTTTTTTTATATATTTTTTCCAATTTCTCCTCATTTAGAAAAACATGAGGGTGAGTAGAGAAGGCCAAAATTCGACTCGTTTATTATAAAACACTCAGATTATGGAATCCCTGACAGAAGTACACAGTGTTTTTTTTCTGTGATTAAAGTCGTTGGTTATGCGGACAGGGTGGAGAATCTGTTAAAAATACCCTCTGCTGTCCTAGTGCCCTATTTGCCAAGCCATATATGGATACACTGACATTGGGGTTCAGCATTTGGCAACTTGAAAGCAGTCGTCGCCCATCACGCATGCGCACCAGCGGCGCTTCGCTCATTCATGATGACCGACAACAGAAAAGATACATTATAACAATGTTTCCAGCGCCCACGCTCTTACATGCCACAAATCTGTCACAACAGCACCCGTCAACCCCAAAATCATGCGTTATTGCGCGCACAGATCCTTACGCTACAACATCAATAGCCGTTGTAGTTCACATATTGCGCAAAACCAACACTCACTATTAGCCGTCTTTAAGTGACGGTGACTGTTTATAACAGCATGTGTGAGAATCTGTAACGATCAGAAAGACACCGACGGCATGCATCCACCATTGGCCATCCGTCTTTGTCTTGACCAGACGGGGACAAAATGAGAAAAGTGCGACCGCTTTACATCACAACAACACTATAAGATGATGAGCAGGATATTGACAGAGGCTGTGAGGTTATGCGATGCACACAGACTCACCTTTTGGATTCTTTTCAACGCCATTTGCTCGCTGTATTACAGCACTGTTTGATCCAGTTCAGAGACTGTTGGCCTGTACAGTTTGGACCAGAACGCTGCCGTTTTTCTCCTCAGTGTCACACGTTATGTTTGTAATAACACCAGAGCACAGATTTGGACATTCACACCGCTGTTTGAACGGCAGTCGCTGATTTGAGAAATTCTTTCCCCCTCTAACCTCACTGACAGTTTTTAGTGCTGTACTAGACAAGAAGGTAATCTCGCGATACAACGCAAAGGATTTCAGCTAATATCGCGATACTAGAGCGTGCGCTTGGGGTGCTGGGAAATGTAGTTCTGTGAAGGTTACGCTCGTAATTTGCATAAAGAGCAAGTTAGTTGTAATAATCGAATGAAAGATGAAAATTAATTAATTTAAATTAATATGATTTTTTTAAGAATGTTTAATCTATTTTGTTTTTGTTGATATATTAATTTTATATCAGACTATTTCAAAACGTAATTGCGTTTTTCAAACAGCCTTTAAAGTTTAGAATCTGTAAAGTTAAAAAAAGCCCCAAGAACGGTCTCTGTTCAATGAATTTAACATATATTTTTGAAAGAAAGAAAGAAAAACAGACGCAAATAACACATTGTGTAAACTAAAATTGTTTGCACTATGACAGTGGTTAATTTTGATGCTGCAAATTGAACAAAGAACTGCAAACCGTTACACGGACCGTCTATGATTATGATAATGATTTAGTTTAGATCTTAAATTCTAACGCTTTTATTTAGGCTTCAAAATTCATAAAAGTTATATTATTTTGTGAGGATTATGATGGACAAAACGTGTAAATTTCATGAACTATGATTGAACACAGAGCTTATTTTTTTGTGATAATCCAAAAGCCTATTTAAAAATCCTATTGGCTTTTTATCCAGGGAACCCGTGTGATGCCAATCGGCCTACAATTTGACGTCATAGTTCCCCCACTCAACCTTACTGTTATTAAGTGCAATAAACTTATTATTCTGATTGGACTCCCCACCCCAGTGCTGACTTTCATTATGGTCTTCGGTGGCACTGGTGGCACACTTCTGGATGGGCTCGCAAAGGACCTTAAAGGTGAGATGTCGTGGCAGTTCTGTGTCCCAAATAACGCGCCCCCCTCCTGATGCCATCTTGCCCTCAGGCCATGTGGTGGGGGCTGTAACCTGGGACATTGAGGATCATGTCAGGTGAGCCCTGGCTGGAGTTGAGGTGCCTGGGGGGCAGTGTTAATTTTGGCAGGTTTTTTTTATTTAGAAAATGGTTAATAGTCTTAGTCACATTTTAGTCATTTGAGTCTTTCATAGTTTTATCAATCATCAATTCTTCTCTTTAGACCAAATCAATAAGCTTAGTTATGAGAAATTTGAATCAAGGATTGAATTTGGAAAAACTGGAATAAATTTTCATATTTTCTGGTAGAGATATAAAATAAACTCATTTTTCAGATACAGTAGGTTTACTTAACAAGTATCCATTTATTTAACATCTTTTGTTGGTTAACATTTATGACAGATACTTAGGAATGCTGTCCATTTAAGACGGAAGGTATGTATGTAATAGCCTACTGACATACATTCAGTTTTCACCCACCTGTTTAAGCTCACTTAAACCATAACGGACTGTATTTGCATGAGATGCTCTACATGAGAGACATGTGGACTGCAGTGTGTGTATTTGAGCACTGAGAACTGATCGCGCGCTGTATGAGAACTGAAGAAGTGGAGCGTGCCGCGAGAGAGACCACTTCTATCAGCGCGTTTCCAATCAGTGAAATCAGTGGTTAAGTTGTATTTTACAACACTGTTCCAGAACAGTTCAACCCAAATATTAAGCTGTGTAGAGTAGTGCTTGTTGTTTGTCGTTTTTCAGATCACAAATGCAGACATGGTAATGCTTACGTCAAAAGACAGTATAAGTCATTATAATCAGTAATAATGTCCCCACTGGATGCAACAAATGCCTCATTTATAATGGGTTTTATTGTTTTTGTGTCGTCGCGCCGGGACACGGCATCACAATACAGTGAGGGGCATAACATTTCCGTCACATGCTTGAGGATGGTGATGAGTTTTTGGCTCAAGATCTGCATATAAAGTCACGCCAGAGGTGTTCAGCTGGGATCAGGACTTGGCTTTCTGCAGACCAGTCAAGCTCTTCCACACTGACTCAATCAATCATGTCTTTTTGAACCGTGTCTTATACACAGAGGCACTGTCATGTTAGAATAGAAAAGGGTCCTGTCCAAACTGTTGTTATAAAATTAGAAGCACACAATTCCCTAGAATATCATTATATGCTTAAACATTAAGATTTGTACTCATAGAAATTACTAAAGTAGTCAAACATGTTCATTAGAAGGGGGTGACCCAATACCTTTGGCAATATAGTGTATGTCCATGCCTCACTAACTGTAACTAAAAAAAACACACTAGATGTTCATATGAGTGGATCACCATAATCATGTGTAATTGTTACACAGGGTGGTCATACACACTTTTAAAAATAAAGGTGCTTAAAAGGTTCTTCAGCGATGCCATAGAAGAACCATTTTTGGTTCCACAAAGAACCATTCAGTCAAAGGTTCTTTAAAGAACCATCTATTTCTTACCTTTTTATAATCTGAAGAACATTCTTTCGTCACAAAGAACCTTTTGTGAACCAGAAAGGTTCTTCAGATGTTAAAGGTTCTTTATGGGACCATTTAAAAAAGGTTCTTCTATGGCATCGCGAAGCACCTTTATTTTAAAGAGTGTACGCATTACATTAACCGGGTTGTGATAGATTACCAAGGTTCATATGTGCTGTGGGTAGATGTGTGAGAGAAGAGATATTAGGGAAAACACCCTGAGATGGGCTCAGCTACCAGACTGACCTTCTGAGGAGAAACATAATAAGATATCAATGATTAAAAATGTCTGCCATCTTTATGTTCATGTCACCTTAGGGATGTTTGAAATGGAAGTGGAGGAAAGCCCAGAAAATGGCCTAACTGCTGTAACCAGTGTTGTTTTCATGTAATTGTTCTGACTATAATGATTGTGTCCTGTAGGGGGAACTCTAATGTAATGGAGTGGAGAAGAGAGACTAACCCCTTCGGACCCTGCATCCATTGAAATGGACATCACATGATTTTTTGTTTAAACCAATAAAATTTTATGTTTTCTTAATATGAGCAATGCCTGCTCACTGATTGGTCCCTGATCAACCAATCACAATGAAGATATGACTCCTAACTTAATCCAAAGGAAGTCCAAATTTTACTTTTCATATGCAGATTTATGTTTATGGTAGCCTCATCAACTTGCATTTATTATGAATATATGATAATATTCAAAGTTATTTTGAAGATCTTTCAGAGTTGCAGAACACAGGATTTAAAAAAAAAATGTATGTCCATCGCAATGGACTTTAAAGATATCAACTGCACCTCAGGAACTACAGGTTGAGAAATTTTTGGAAGCTTTTCAAAGCTAAATACAGAGCTACAAATTCTAATGTTAATGTTTTATGAACACTGATGTTAATTAATGAAATTAATATTAATATGATTTAATTTATGTCATCAAAGTGACCATAGCCTGTCAATCAACTTTTCATTGGTTTTAGTGAGAAACAGCTATAGTAGATGTGAGATCAGTGAATACACAGCAACACAAACACTCGCACCCCCTCCACACACACTGATGTCTTAATGCTATAATGCACACAATCATATATTCATCAAAACAATCAGCAAGTACACAGAAACCAATTCACATACACGCAAAGATATTTATACATATACTCAGATTCACCCACTTCAACCAATAAAAAGGATCAAACAAGTTTTTTTGAGGTTTATATAGTGGATGTTACTTTTTCCTATCGAATGACGTTAGGCAATCATAACAGTGGCCTTTTACTGGAGCCCCCTTAAAAATTGATAAGGGTCAGAATGAGGGTTGAAAATAAAGCGGGTTTGTTTTTTGAACCTCAAGGAATGTAAGTTATTACAATAGTAAAAAAAAAAAAAAAATCTGAGTCATAATTTAAAAGATGCGATTCTCATCAACCAATCAACATCGCTAGAGGTGACGGGTGGGCTTCTGTGTTCAGTTTCCCACGGGATCACTGTCTTGGATGGTGATGTTGAGTGGTGTCCCTCCACACCATATCTATGGGAAGGATCAGGGCATCCAGTGGTGGGACGCTCTCACTCACCCTTGCTCAGCTGTGTCACTCTTACTGTCACTCTTAGGGCCGGCAGGGATTGTAGGTGGGGGGAGTGAATGTCCAGCGCTCTCTCCACCCTCAATACCACGACTGAGGTGCCCTTGAGCAAGGCACCGAACCCCCAACTGCTCCCCGGGCGCCGCAGCATAAATGGCTGCCCACTGCTCCGGGTGTATGTTCACGGTGTGTGTGTGTTCACTGCTGTGTGTGTGCACTTTGGATGGGTTAAATGCAGACCACAAATTCTGAGTATGGGTCACCATACTTGGCCGTATGTTACTTCACTCACTTGGAGAGAGGCAGACCATTTTTTAATATTAAATGAGAAGTTTTTGATGCGTTATCAATCCTCTGTATGACATAACATCACAGCAAGAACTCTAACAACGTTAATTTAATTAATTAGCTAATAATTAGACCTGTACTAGACCTGTAGGTCATCTTATATTTCATGCAGTTGACTGTTGACAGACGTGATGCAAGACAACAAATATGTAGTCCATAAATGCAGTTGTGTGCCTCCAAAATTCAAAATGTTGGGCCAAAAAATGCCGCTGTACGAACTTCCGTCTCATATTTATATAATACGATAAGTGATATCACACGACTGCTGTTTTTGTCCCTAATAAAACGAGTGCAAATGTGATTTCATACAGCAGTTAAGTAAATAATAAGTTAATATTGTGTAATATTTTAAACAAAATATTGTCTGTTTTTGCTCAGTTTGCCAATGTTGTGCTTCTCCAAGCACACAAAAACAAACAATTTCTTAATGAATCAGCCATTTGAACGATTTGAATGAATGAATAAATGACTCAATGACTTATTCATTAAGACATTTTACTGCCACCTACTGGCAGTTATAGTTTATTTTTTAGAGTATAATTTCATTTGAAAAAAATCATATCTACATATTATTAAAAAAAACTATATTAATAAAAAAAGTAATTAAAGGGATGGTTCACCCAAAAATTCCAAATGAAAAAAATGATTTCTAATTTTTGTAATAGCGATTTCATGCTTTTCTCATGTAAGACAATAATGGTTTTAAATGATCGTTTGTGGCTAATTTCTCAGCCAAATTTGATGTGCGATTAATATGCAATTAATTACATAAATTAATTGCCACACTATGTAATTAATTAGATTAAAAAATTTTAAGGATTCTCAGCCCTAGTAGAAATACTCCAAACTCGATAGTCTTCGGTGACTTAATAATAAGATGTATAATAATACAAAAGCAGGGCATCCTATCAGAAGTCTTTGCATTACAGGCCAACACCTCCTGTGCTGTGGTGCATAAGAAATAACAACAACAATAATAATAATACAGTATATTTTCAATTAAGATGTGATGCAGCGACTACCAGTGGGAGAAAAGAAAGTGGTCCCCACCTGATACAGCTGTATACGGACGATAAAGACAAATAAATAAGAACTAATATAGAATAAGAATAACAGATAAAACTAAAATAATAATGAAACATTTTTTATAGTAATATTAGTAAATAGTACATGTAAATAATAATTATAAATTGTATAATAATAAAATAACAAGTTGTATAATTATATGTATAATAAACAAAATAAAAAAAATAATTGACTTTTTGGAAAATATAATAATGATTCATAATAAAAAGGAATTAATATTAATATGCTTAAACTTTTATGGTTATTTATGTTAACCATAACCATGTTGAGCGTGTGGCTGTTTAACATCTCATATACTAAATGTTCACTAGCAATACAATCTCTTTTGTTGAAAAGAAGGTTTAGTTGAACCCAAAGCATATTTATTGACAGCTGGGTATATGCAGATATCGGAAATGGTACAATGGAAGGCACAGCAAGTGAATAAATCAGATAAGAAAACAACACAGTAGGTGTGGAAAATGGTGGGATGAACAGGGAAGTAATTACAGTAAGCTGATAAACTGAGGCAGGTAAACCAAAAGCTTTGAGCGTGAAGTGCTCCAATAAACAGTCCAGTGCAGTAGTGACCAGGAGAGAGACAGAGAATTCTGGAGACTCAGAGGTGAAGATCAATGGAGACTTGGAGGAGAGAAAAGGACATCACTGGAGACTCAGAGGTGAGATAGGAGATTGCTGGAGACTCAGATGTGAGTGTAAGAGATCACTGGAGATGTGATGGTGAGTATAGAAGATTGCTGGAGACTCAGAGGTGAGTATAGGAGATCACTGGAGATGTGATGGTGAGTATAGGAGATTGCTGGAGACTCAGCAGTGAGTATAGGAGATCACTGGAGATGTGATGGTGAGTATAGGAGATCACTGGAGACGTGATGGTGAGTATAGGAGATTGCTGGAGACTCAGAGGTGAGTATAGGAGATCACTGGAGATGTGATGGTGAGTATGGGAGATCACTGGAGACGTGATGGTGAGTATAGGAGATCACTGGAGATGTGATGGTGAGTATAGGAGATTGCTGGAGACTCAGAGGTGAGTGTAAGAGAACACTGGAGATGTGATGGTGAGTATAGGAGATCACTGGAGACTCAGAGGTGAGTATAGGAGATCACTGGAGATGTGATGGTGAGTATAGGAGATTGCTGGAGACTCAGCAGTGAGTATAGGAGATCACTGGAGACGTGATGGTGAGTATAGGAGATTGCTGGAGACTCAGAGGTGAGTATAGGAGATCACTGGAGATGTGATGGTGAGTATAGGAGATCACTGGAGACGTGATGGTGAGTATAGGAGATCACTGGAGACATGATGGTGAGTATAGGAGATCGCTGGAGACTCAGAGGTGAGTATAGGGGATCGCTGGAGATGATATGGTGAGTATAGGATATCGCTGGAGACTCAGAGGTGAGTATAGGAGATCGCTGGAGACTCAGAGGTGAGTATAGGGGATCGCTGGAGATGTGATGGTGAGTATAGGGGATCGCTGGAGATGTGATGGTGAGTATAGGAGATCGCTGGAGATGTGATGGTGAGTATAGGAGATCGCTGTGGACTCAGCAGTGAGTATAGGAGATCACTGGAGATGTGATGGTGAGTATAGGAGATCACTGGAGACGTGATGGTGAGTATAGGAGATCACTGGAGACGTGATGGTGAGTATAGGAGATCGCTGGAGACTCAGAGGTGAGTATAGGGGATCGCTGGAGATGTGATGGTGAGTATAGGATATCGCTGGAGACTCAGAGGTGAGTATAGGAGATCGCTGGAGACTCAGAGGTGAGTATAGGGGATCGCTGGAGATGTGATGGTGAGTATAGGGGATCGCTGGAGATGTGATGGTGGGTATAGGAGATCGCTGGAGATGTGATTGTGAGTATAGGAGATCGCTGTGGACTCATCAGTGAGTATAGGAGATCACTGGAGACGTGATGGTGAGTATAGGAGATCGCTGGAGACGTGATGGTGAGTATAGGAGATCACTGGAGACGTGATGGTGAGTATAGGAGATTGCCGGAGACATGATGGTGAGTATAGGAGATCACTGGAGACTTGAAGGTGAGTACAGGAGATCGCTGGAGATGTGATAGTGAGTATAGGAGATCGCTGGAGACTCAACAGTGAGTATAGGAGATCGCTGGAAAGTTGGAGGAGAGAATAGGAGATCACTGGAGACGTGATGGTGAGTATAGGAGATCGCTGGAGACTCAGAGGTGAATGTAGGAGATTGCTGGAGACTTGAAGATGAGTACAGGAGATCACTGGAGACTCAGAGGAGATAGGAGATTGCTTGAGACTTGAAGGTGAGTACAGGAGATCGCTGGGGACTCAGCAGTGAGTATAGGAGATCACTGGAGACTTACAGGAGATCGCTGGAGACTCAGAGGTGAGTGTAAGAGATCACTGGAGATGTGATGGTGAGTATAGAAGATTGCTGGAGACTTGAAAGTGAGTACAGGAGATCACTGGAAAGTTGGAGGAGAGAATAGGAGATCACTGGAGACGTGATGGTGAGTATAGGAGATCGCTGGGGACTCAGCAGTGAGTATAGGAGATCACTGGAGACTTATAGGAGATCACTGGAGACTCAGAGGTGAGTGTAAGAGATCACTGGAGATGTGATGGTGAGTATAGGAGATCACTGGAGATGTGATGGTGAGTATAGAAGATCACTGGAGATGTGATGGTGAGTATAGAAGATTGCTGGAGACTCAGAGGTGAGTAGGAGATCACTGGAGACTTGAAAGTGAGTACAGGAGATCACTGGAAAGTTGGAGGAGAGAATAGGAGATCACTGGAGACGTGATGGTGAGTATAGGAGATCGCTGGAGACTCAACAGTGAGTATAGGAGATTGCTGGAAAGTTGTAGGAGAGAATAGGAGATCACTGGAGACGTGATGGTGAGTATAGGAGATCGCTGGAGACTCAGAGGTGAATGTAGGAGATCGCTGGAGACTTGAAGGTGAGTACAGGAGATCGCTGGAGACTTAAAGGTGAGTATAGGAGATCGCTGGGGACTCAGCAGTGAGTATAGGAGATCACTGGGCACTTACAGGAGATCGCTGGAGACTTGAGGTGAGTAAAGGAGATCACTGGATACTCACAGGAGAGCATAGGACATCACTGGAGATTCAGTGGTGAGTATAGGAGATCTTTCACTTTCTTTCACTTTCACTTTCATAGGAAACTCAGAGGTGAGTACAGGAGATAGCTGGAGACTCAGAGGTGAGTACAGGAGATTACTGGAGACTTGAAGGTGAGTATAGGAGATTGCTGGAGGCTCAGAGGTGAGTTTAGGAGATCACTGGAGACTCCCAGTTGAGTTTAGGAGATCACTGGAGACTCCCAGTTGAGTGTAGGAGATCACTGGAGACTCCCAGTTGAGTATAGGAGATCATTGGAAACTCAGAGGTGAGTACAGGAGATTGCTGGAAAATCAGAGGTGAGTACAGGAGATTGCTGGAAACTCAGAGGTGAGATAGGAGATTGCTGGAGACGAGATGATGAGTACAGGAGATTGCTGGAGACTTGAAGGTGAGTATAGGAGATCACTGGAGACTTGCAATGGAATAGGTAAGACTTCGATGAAGGTAAAATCACTTGAGGATCCTTTACAGGCACAAGGAGCAGTCTGAGAGGCCATAAGGGTAACCAGACAATGGGTGCTTCTCAAATGGAAGGACACTTCCTTATAAGGCTGCATATCTAAGCTGCCACAACATTAAGCTCCATCAAAGGATGTCTCAGTGTCAAGGATCTTTACTATGCAGTCTAATTTACAATGAAAGCCTGTGTGGGGCAAGACTTTGTGTTGCAAAAAATGTTAAAATTCACACAGTTTTAAAAGTATAACCATAAAACATATACATAATACGTGTTAACATAACCATATGAGCAACAATATATTCATTTTTAACTGCTGTGATGATGTAAATCTGGTAATTTTCGCATGACACGTGTAGATACTAGAAATGGACTGTTTGTTTACATACAGAAAACTGTCCTTTTTACATGGACTTACTATAGCATAATAACAGTAAATAATGCATAACTGCTTGCAACTAACACTAAAAAGCCCTAATCGGATAATAAGTACATGTTGTTAATTAATATTACTCAGTACTTAAATGCACAGTTACACTTGTAACAAGGACACTAAAATAAAGTGTGACCAAAAAATCCACTACAGTAACTACAAACGTAAATACGTGTTATATTATCAGATTTTCATCCTAGATCTGCAAAATAAAGTAGTAAAAGAATTAAGGCAGCTTAAAGCTGATTATTTGATTAAATTAACTGATGACTCTAAAGGAAATAGTAAATTAATATGGACAAATATTGATAAAATTACCAAGAAGGAGAATAAAGCAGTTCATAATTGGGCTATAAAGGACCGATCAAAATTAATAGAAGATAAAGAACAAATAGATCAAATTTTTAATGAATTCTTTTTGAATTCTGCAGTGTCTGGCCAGGAAATTTGGTGCTAGATCAGGAGTACTAGAACCTATAAACAATGAAACTCCTGTCTTCACAATTGAAATTGTCTCAGAATCTACTGTAATGAAAATATTTGATCATTTAAAAGGATCTAAGTCCAAAGATGTTTATGATATCGACGCACGATTTTTTAAAACTTATAAATCATCTCTTTGCAAACCTCTAACACATCTGATAAATCTGTCAATAACAAACTCCTATTTTCCATCTTGCTGGAAGGTGGCAGTAGTGATACCTATTTTTAAAGCAGATGATAGGACTCTCCCATCAAATTATAGACCCATAAGTATCCTTCCAATAGCATTGAAAATTGCAGAAAGGGTAGTTTGTGACCAATTATTTTCTCATTTAAATGAAAGTGAAGTAAATTTACATCCGATGCAATTTGGGTTTCGAAAGAACCATTCTACAGAAACAGCTGATTGTTTTTTTGTTGAACAAATTAGAAGTCAACTTGACAAAGGTGGTGTTGTTGGTGCTGTGTTTTTAGATCTTGCAAAGGCATTTGACACCATTAATCATAACTGTTTAATTTCTAAACTTCAGAATTTTAATTTATCTGGTACTGTCTTGACCTGAATGAAATCATATCTGACTAAGAGGAAACAATGTACAAGAGTGGTTGATAAGTGTTCTTCTTTTGCTAGCTGTCCTATAGGGGTCCCTCAAGGGTCTATTTTAGGACCCATTTTATTTAGTATTTACATTAATGATCTCCCTCAAGTATGTCCAGGTGTTAATGTTCTAATGTATGCAGATCATACTGCTTTTTGTTCATGCAAGAACTAAAGAACTTGTTGCAAGCAAACTGACATCTGCAATGGTAGAAGTCTTGGATTGGTTAAATAAGTCTTGTTTGTCTCTTAATGTAAGCAAGACAGTTTGCATGTATTTCACTGCACGAAAACACAACTCTGTGAATCCAGACATCGTATTTAAAGGTGAAGCAATCAAATGTGTGACACATATCAGCAGCCATATCACCCTGCATCCCAAGACTGGTTGCCCACTGAAGCTAAACAGGGTTGAGCCTGGTCAGTACCTGGATGGGAGACCTCCTGGGAAAACTAGGTTGCTGTTGGAAGAGGTGTTAGTCAGGCCAGCAGGGGGTACTCACTCTGCAGTCTGTGGGTCCTAATGCCCCAGTATAGTGACGGGGACACTATACTGTAAAAAGCACCGTCCTTCAGATGAGACGTTAAACCGAGGTCCTGACTCTCTGTGGTCATTAAAAATCCCAGGATGTCCTTCGAAAAAGAGTAGGGGTGTAACCCAGGCATCCTGGCCAAATTTCCCCATTGGTCTCTGACCATCATGGCCTCCTAATCATCCCCATACACTGATTGGCTTCATCACTCTGTCTCCTCTCCACCAATAATCTGGTGTGTGGTGGGTGTTCTGGCGCAATATGGCTGCCGTAGCATCATCCAGATGGATGCTGCACATTGGTGGTGGTAGAGGAGATCCCCCCTTCTATGTAAAGCGCTTTGAGTACCCAGAAAAGCGCTATATAAATGTAACAAATTATTATTACATGTCAAATATCTAGGAATAATAATTGACCAACACCTGTCTTTAAAAAACAAGTAAGAAAGGATATAAATAATGTTAAATTTAATCTAAATAATTTTAAAAACATCAGGCACCAACTGTCTCAATCAGCTGCACTACTTTTTGTACATACTTTGATTCTCCCTCACTTGTCATATTGTATAACAACCTGGTCACAGGCAGGTGCGACCACACTTAAGCCTGTGTACTCTCTTCATAAACAAATTCTGAAAGTGCTAGACAAAAAACCAAGGAACTATCATTATTGTATCATATTGAAAAAGTTAAATTTTGATAATTTTGTATTTTACAGTGATGTATGTCTGATGTACAAAATGATCCATAATCTTGCTCCCCCTCCTCTTAGGGGAGGCCTGACCCATAACGGCAATGCCGGCAGGACAAGAGCATCTGCTAGGGGAGATTTAGTACCGCAGTATAGAAAAACCGCCTTTGGTCAAAAGGTTAGCGTAGTGAGGTTATGGAATTCCTTACCTACAAACATCCGAAGCATTGACAGCTTCACAGTTTTTAAAACCAATCTTAAGCACTGACTACTATCAGCACAAATCTGTAACCACTAATGACTGTGCTGTAAATTCTGTGTTTTACATATTGTTTTTATTAATCTTACATTTCTGGATATGTATTGTGATGTTTTATGTGGTGCATATGTAATATTGTATGTTATTTTATTTGTTTACCTGCCCAGGGACAGTAGATGTAAATTAGCTATTAGCTAACTCTGGTGCAATTACTTTTAATTGTGCATTGTCCCTGTAAAAATAAACAATAAAGCAAAGTAAAGAAGAGGACATAAAGGACAATTTAAAAAACACATTTTTTTGTATAGAAAAATCAGTAAAATAGTTTTAACAAAAATATGCGCTTTTAAATCTTCTGTAATCATTTACTCCATAGTTCTTTTGTAAATTAATTTCTATAAACACGTCTTTATTATTTGTCTGCTCTCTTAACAGGGACCTGAGCAGTGCTGAGATTCTCCAGGATCAGTACTTACAGTCTGCTTGGAAGACAAACAGCAGTATCCTGGTAAAATAATGTGGATTTTAAGGGTTAGCTCTCCCTAAAATGATAACTGTTTTAACACTATATGTAAAGATACTCTGAAAATGGATATGATATGTTGTTGTTATTGTGCTGGAGGAACAGTCTCCTTCACTCTTTACACGTCACACTAAGTAATTCTCATTTTGTTCATGTTTGGTTTCATGTCCCATAATAATAAATAGATATGATTATTCATTAAAAGCATGTGGTTGTTTTTCTTATAAGAAAAGGTGTTATTTTACTACTAAAAAAAGCACCAAAGTTGGCATGGATCAATAAGAAGACTAAAGTTAAACAGTGAACTCCCTTCTTTTATCCATTTATGTTCATGAATATGTAAACACCTAGACAACCTTTCAAAAGTTTGGTGTTTGGAAGATTTTTAACACTAATAATCCAGCAAGAACGCACAAAATTGATCAAAAATGACAGTAAAGACTTTTACATTGTTACAGATGTTTGGTTTTTGAAGTAAATGCTGAAAATTCAGCTCTGCTGTCAGGAATAAATTAATTTTTAATATATAAAACTGTTATTTTAAATTCTAATAACCATTTGCAGTACATCTGTTTTGCTGTATTTTCGATCAAATAGCCTTGTTGAACATAAGAGGAAAAAAAGCATAAAAAATCTTACTGACCCCAAACTTTTGAATGGTAGTGTGTGTGTGTGTGTGTGTCTAAGTACAGTAATTCATTCAGAATATCTTTGTAGGAGTTCTGAAGCATAAACCCGTTGGGTTGAAGAGGATTAGGATCTTTTTGAGAAAGGACTAGTATGATTTCTGAACACAAAGGAAACAGTGCTCTCTCTCTCTCATAAAATAAATTAAATTGTATTTTGTATTTTTATGTTTTCTAGGTGCAGTTTGGCCGCAGGTGGACAAAGATTGCCAAACTAATTGGCACTAGAACAGTTCTACAGGTGAAGAGCTTTGTTAGGCAGAACTTCAAAAATAAGGTATGACTTTAGTCCATTTCCACATTACCATAAGAAAATTCATACGCTTTGGGTTCAGATGTGTGTACTGCTTTAAAATGAATTCATTTATAAGGGAATTATTAGGGGGTATTTTTAAAATCTAAATTATGTTTTATGTTTTTTTGAATAAATAATATATTTTCTTTAGACCTTAAAAATATATATTTTTTATTTAAGCCTGATCTACAACAGTGTTGCTTACATCAACACTGAAATTATTACACGTGTATATGTCCGGGTTCAGTGATCATGGAAAGATCTGTGAGAAATGGGTTTACATCACCTTGGGTGTATCTGAGAAACTTATAACTGCAAGTAAGTTGGTAATTAGATGCTAATGAAATTACGAGCGTACGACGTCCTATTTACGTCGTCAGTTAGTAAGTCATGAAATGGCCAAAAAGTACCAAGAAGTTATGTAACTTGTAGCTACATCGTGTGTTAGCTGGGTAACAAATAGCCTTCCAGTTTGCAATATCAAACAGCATAACAGACTGTATAGATAGAATAACTGGAAGAGAATGGCACCAGAAGCCTGGCACATTCAACTTAATCCTAACAAATGGCGCTTATCTTATTTAGTCACACTACAACATGTCTTTTTTTTTCTTGCTACTTATATGCCCTTTATACCCTACAATAAGTTATATTTCAATGTATTGTATCTAAATTATATTTATAATACATGCGCATCTATTCAACAAATACAAACTTTTGCCTAAAAAATACAAATCCTTGAAAATGCCGTTGTGTCTCTATTCACAAGATGGCGATGTTTGTCCATTTAAGTTGACAGAAAATCCTAAATATTCATGTCTTTACTTTTCATGCATTACATTTCCATTATGTGACATGAAGCACATGTCAACAGTATCTGGAAGCTGAAAACATAATAAAAAGCAATGTTCGGTGAAAAAGAGTTAAAATATATATATTTTGTGTGAATTTCGTTCTCCAAACTCAAATTGAGCATCATATTTTTGCTGTAGCTTTGGGCTAACACGTGAATCCACGAGGTAGGCCTTTTAACTGAAAACTTGAACTGTATTCAAGCACAGAGAGTATTTCTCATGTTAGGTCAGATTGTTATTTTAAAGATTTTATACAATTTATTAATTATAGTATATGATGGTCATAACATGGTATCAAGAACTGTTCTGTTGTAACTATTTGTCACTAAGTAAGGCCTATAATTTTAAAGACCATTATAAGCTTTTAAATAGCTTATAATAGATGGGTTCCCCTTGTGTTTATTGAACTGTGTCTTGTTCAATAGCTGTTTTATAGCCAAGAATTTACCTACTCTGAGAAATATTCACTGGAATAAAAGTCTGCTTTCCCTCATCGCTTCACAAAAACACTGACAGAGCAATAATTTATGTGGGTAGAAATGTTATTTGCATCATATTTTGAGAATTATGTCAATTTTATAGTGGGTTATGACATTTCATACTACTCAATACCCAATGATCAGTTTCTTTATCATCTGCCACGTGCATGAGTATCAGATGGCCTTGATGAATCTAGTGTAAGATATAGTATTGTGTTGTAAAAGGCTGTATTTCGTCTCAGGTTTATCCAATATAACTGTGACACTAATGGCCTCTCTGTCAGCCTGAGGCAGGAGTCATGATCTCTCTGAGTGAATTTTATTCCAGCTGCTTAACATTGATAGCTCCTCTCCTGTAAAGGTGCACCTATTGAGTGTTTAAAGTGAGTAAGGCAGGGTTTATAGTCGCTTTAACAATGAGAAACTCTCCTAAAATTACATTACATTTCATAATTTATAAATTCTGAAATGTTTTTGAAGTCGTTTACTCACTGACCTAACAGCACCGAGCTCAACATTCGCATTCTTAAAATGTCTCCAGAGTTTAACTTTCAAATTGTTACTTTGGTTAAGTAGCAACCATTCTTAAAGTAATACAATTCTTCAGTTTCTGCTATATTGTGAATATAAAGTTATTTTTTTTCTAAGCATGTAAGCATTTTATTTTGGATACATAGTAAATTAGCTACAAAGTTATAAAATAAACTTCAGCTCTTTGTTGTGCATAATAACTTCCTTTACTGCATATTTATTGTATAATCTTAAATAAGCGAGCACCCGAGTCCACCTTTTTGCAGGTGCATATGTGTTATTTCACCCAAAAATGAAAGATTTGTCTGTTTTTTTTTTGTCGATACAATCAAATGCAAAGAGATCCGATCTTATTTTAGTCTCTGTGAATGACACGATGGTGAGTAAATGATAACAAGTTGTTTCTGGGTGAACTATCCCTTTAACAAAATCTGTTATCTATATGAATATTTCATATTGCCACATGAATTGTGTTAGCTGACGCTTATTTAGTGTCAGACATCCAGGTTGTTACTTTTAATCAATGAGATGCGGTTTCAAATTCCATCAGCAATAACTCTCTTAAAATTCCCCAGATGACTCAATTCGATTTGTAAATTCTTCGAATGACATAAGTGCGTATCTGAACAATGTTTCTCAGATCAAGTGTTGCCGATCAACAGCACAGATGCATGTATCGTCTCTCAGCCAGCGTGAATAATAGCCCGTCTTCCATTAGTTAGCGAGGCCGGCGATACTTCATTTCATTATCTGTTTAGGCTAGCGGAGGAGCGCACTGCTGCTGATAAACCGGGGAATTGTGAGGGTGATTACTTTATCATTGTGCTGCCTCTATTCATGTGTGAGTCAGCTGGCTGCTCGAGTTTCTGCGCTGCCTTGTCTCTCGGACCCTCATGAGTTTCCCTCTCTGTGTTTTAAACAAGGCGAGGACAGAAGAGTTGCCATTCTCTTCACAGGCCCGCATGAATAGCTGGCACTGTTCGGTGCTCTTAAATGACTCTTCTCAGTGTCAGGTTTAGGGATCTCTCTTCAGTGTGACACTGAGAAGGAGTATTTTCCTTTTGCAGACCTAGAGATTCCAGCTGATAATATGGTATTGTCAGGGCTCATCCCTGCTCTTTGAATAACTCCAGTGTCCTGAAGGAGTCAGATGCAGTGCAGAGCGGCCCGCCACTTCTTACGGCACGGTTAGAAGGAACAGGAAGTCCGCATGAGTCTCTGAGCATTACTGTTACTTCCACTGGAAAGGAAATCACAGATGAAATCTCTACAGTCTCAGTTGTTTCTCCTAGAAGGCAGTGCCAGAGAATCAACCCTCAGTAATCTCACGTGTGTCTTCTGCAGAGTTTTAGAGGAGATTTCTTAATGGGTCCAAAAGTCTGCGATCAAAAGCCCCATTTGAAATATTTCCACATTTTTTGGGACATGCTATTATAACTTTTGGGACTTGCAGAGGTCTGTGTGTGTCTGATTTTTAATCCGATTTTTGTGGTTATTATGTTTCAGTGTTGTTAGTTTTCAAGAAATTAGTTTGAGTAATTTTAACAGATATTATTAAACAAAAACAGTCGAATTTATGCATTATTAAAATTATAGCTGTGGGAATGCATTATGCAAAATTAAGACTGGCAAGTATTTATATACTGCCGTTCAAATAAATGCTATTCAAAAAAATAAAAATTAAGCAGCAAATCAGCATATTAGACTGATTTCTGAAGGATCATGTGACAATGAAGACTGGAGTAATGCTGCTGAAAATTCAGATTTAAGTGACCGGAATAAATTACATTTTGAAATATAGTCAAATAGAAAATAGCTATTTTGAATGAAAATAATATTTCACAATATTGCTGTTTTTACTGCATTTTTGTTCAAATAACTGCAGCCCCAGTGAGCAGTTGATGAGCTTATGAGACTTATTTTTTTCAAAAACATTTAAAAATATATATGAAGAGTTTATTTGCAAAACGATAATCATGTTTTTTATGTTATGTTAGTTAGCTGTATTTTCCAGTTATTTTTTAACCTAATCAAAATAACCCAACTGCAGTTTGATTGAGATTAATTGCAATGCACAATGACAAAGTTTTTCAAAGTTATCTGTTTTTTGCAAATGAACTCTTCATATCTTATCAACCTCAAACTTTTTAAGGGCCACCAACCCTATGTTTTGATGTCTATCAGGCGTTTGAAGCTTTAATTTGGTCACACCATCAGAAATAAATTGCACTCTGGTTATCACTTAAAATGAAGAAGAAATATTTAATATTCTGCACAATTGCTGCTGTCTAATCAAATAATTGATCACGTGACTCTTTGTACAGATGGTCAGATTCTCCAACTTCTATTGAAGCACAAGATGCTCTTTGGATAATCTTAAATCATGCTGGAGAACACGGTTAATTTAAAAAAAAATTATATTTTATAATTCAATATCTCACAAATGATGTTGATAATAAAACATGTAATGAAAAAATAATTTATGAAAATATGAAAACAGCTAAATAGAACCATTTATAGTAGTTAAATGATGTGACAGTGAAGTTGATTTGATTATTTGTTTATTGCTTAGTATTAATAACATCTTATGAATAACAGCATCCTTTTTTAGGCTGGGCAAAAATATAGACAGCCAAAAATTTAGCTGATAAAAAAGCCATTATGTAATCAATCCAGAGGGGCTGAAGCACTTGCCAGGCTTGTGTTTATCAGGGAATTCTTTGCGCTCGTGGCTGATTTCAGTAGCGCTTCAGGCCTGGGACGGGGGCAAGAGAAGTGTGAGTGTGCGCGTGTGAGCGCTCATAAAATTAGAGAGTCTCACACTCGCTCTCTGCCAGTGTTGGGTTACCCTAGACCAAACACGTTGCAGTATTTTAGAGTGTCTACTTTCACCACCCTAGTAATGATGGATGCCCCCAGGTCCTGGGGTGCTGTATGAGTTTGTGTGTGTGTGTGTGTTATAGGAGAGGCCTGACCTCTCTCACACTGAACACAATTGAAAGTGGCACTGTAATGTGAGCAGAAGGGCCCGTGGGTGATCTTGCCCCATTGGCCATATCTGAGTGAGAAAGCCCCCTTTATAACTGTCAAAGACCTTAAAGTTCAACACTCAAACGCTATAGCTGTCCTCATGTCTACTTGTTTATTGTAGTAGCATTATTGTTTGAAGATCTTTCAAAGACTTGTTATGGGATGCTTGTAATGACGGAATTGTCATTTTTGGGTTAACTAACCCTTTAATTATTTGTATTTTAGTTTTATACATGTCTCTTTTGTGAGGAACTTTTATTGTGGACAGTCTTATTCATCTTTAACCTTTGTGTAGATTTGGAACTTGTTTGGTGATTAGATGTTAAAAGAGTATACTGTTCCTTTTCCCTAAACGTAGTTTCATTAAGAGTTCACGAGTTCACAATCATTGATATAAGCTTGAACTGAGCCTCAATGATCTAGTTAAACTGACAATGTCAAATGACAAACGCTCCTTCAGTAGAAATGTCTAGACTCCAGCAATCTCTAAACTCTTGCGCTGCTTTGTTAATGCCATTACATTTGATTAAGCTAATATATCCCAAGCTTCACATAAGCAAGAAAACTTGTGGGAAAATCATATTTTGCTTGGCATGTTGTGCATTGGTTTTAATGGTGGTTTGATTAAATTGGGCCCATTGTCATGCCAGCGGAGAAGAGCAGCTACAGCGCCTTTGTTCTGCGTCCACACTGAGAGGTTTGTCCACAGCTCTTATCAGTGAGACTGATTTGATTATGAGCTCATAAGAGCGAGAGCAGTTCTCATGTTTATGGTGCGCTCAGCAGCTCACAGCACAATGTCTGCCTGTCCGTAGGGCACTTCATGAAGAGGCTTCATTCTCTGAACTGCAGTCATGCCTGCACAACCTATTTCCTTTATCTGTGATTTAATTGTGTTTGCTGGAGCTCGTGTATGTATGTCTAGACCTTTGTCCTGCTCACGACCGAGCTGAGCCATAGGAAACATAGATCAACACACTCATAGCACTCAATAGTAGTTCACCGAAAAATAAAAACGAAATGACTTTCTCTCATATGTAAAACACAGAAGTAAACGTTTTGAAGAATGTTCATGGGGCTCTTTTCAGAAAGGCATCATAACATGGCATACTGTGTCATTCACATCCAATTTGGCCTGATGTATTGAGTTTGAATGGCCATCTCACAGATGAGATTTCATTAGAAGATTATTGATAGTGCCTTGTCTCTGTATGTGTTGTATTGGAAAGAGCAGTGTGAACTATTTTTGGTGACTATGTGTTGTGTTTGCAGCAAAATGTGAGGCTTATATCGCGTGTCATAATCGCTAGAAACATCAGTATGACTGAAAACAATCCCTGTAGAGAACCAGTATCAAATTACCAGGAAACATAGTCAAACAGAATCCAATCTAACCGGATAATCTCTATTATTTTGAAGCTCCTTTCCTCATCAGACATTAGGTTTGACATCGAGTTCTTTGCCCGGATCTATGAATTGAAAAAAAAAATTAAATATGCAGTTGATGCAGTCATACATACATACCTCAAAATGTCATAATTAAGAAAAAATAATTATTAAAGAATTAATAATTAAAATGATTATTTTATAGGCTATTATTGATGTTTCATAGGTTTCAAAACTGTTAAAAACTTTGGGGTCCGTAAGAAATTTCTGCAAAAGCATTTCAGCATCATTACTCCAGTCTTCAGTGTCACATGATCCTTCAGAAATCATTCTAATATGCTGATTTAATGCTCATGAAATAATATAATGTATAACTTAATATTGTTATGAAAATCATAAATAATTTTTTCAGGATTCTCTGATGAGTAGAAAGCTCAAAAGGACATTTATTTGATTTAAAAAAAAATTATTATTTTTTTTGTAACAATATACAAGTCTTTACTAGGGGTGTAACGGTACACAAATATGACGGTTCGGTATGATTTCGGTACAGCAGGTGGGAAAACTAAACTTTTTTTTGGTTTGCTTAAATAAACAGTGGTTTACTGAACAAGTTGCTCTTTCTTTAAATACATTCAGTTATAGTTTAAATTTTCTTAGTGATAAAAATCTACCTCGGCTTATGCTTTAAACTATAGGGAGCCCTTTTACATTATAAGGTTACAATTAGGCCTAACAACATAACCCAAACTTAAATTTAATTGCTATTTATTATTAAATAGATAATCAACCCTCAACTTAAAAAAAAAACTGTATGCAAACATGTAAATTGCTCATAATGCAGTTTTTAAATTAACTTCTAAATAATAAAATTTCTAGGCTATTTGTTAAAATATATTCAATTACGCACTGGCTGTCATAGCATGTTTCATAACAGATTAATTTAAACATGCATTAAATAATAAGTAGGCCTATATGGTGTAATATTTGGCGAAATGCTCCTCTTTAGACTTCATTTCTCTAGTGAACTAACAAGCTGTGGACACTGATGATCTTGCTGAGGTAAATGAAATGCTACGTGACATTTTATTTCCACGCTGTTTTATTGATGTCTTTCCGCGGTTGAAACACTGATTGAGCGATTACACGAGGCAGGAGATGTTCAGTCATGTTTATTCACGTTAAAGCTAGTAGTATAGAGGAAGGAATGATGGCGTTCACTCGCGCTGCGCTCTGCACAAGTCTGTGGCGCGTCACGGCTTCGATATGAATACGTGTACCATTACACCCCTATTCTTTACTGTCACTTCAATGCCTCCTTGCTGAATAAGGTATTATTATTATTATTCTTTTAAGTAAAGCCGGGCTCACACTGTGCGATTTTTAAAAGTCTTTTGCGATTGTTGCTTGTCACACTGTACGAACATGATCCCCATGTCAGACTGTAGGATCTCAGTTGTCTTAATGTCAGACTGTACGACAGTCAAGACGCGATAAAAACGGACGTAATCAAGAAGACTTGTCCGGAGTTTTACGTCATCAATACGTGACCCGCGTTCTCTCGCTATAATGGTAGCTAGCAAACAACAGCAACGTGTAGCGTTAGTTTTATTAATTACATGCCTTGATGTTAAAAAAAAAAAAAAAAAAAAAACGAAAAAGACGACGTGTGTGGAGCAAGTCATGGCTGGGCAAAAGAGGACTTTATGGACTTCCAGTTCTACAGAGCGAACTTGAGGTAATTTTGTTATTCGAGTTTAAACATCCTGCCCCTTAATAAATAAACTTTAAGTAAACTTTACCTTGTACATGTATTGTTTTTACAAATAATGAATGGTTTGAAGTTGTCGCGCTAATTGCGTCATCAAGTTCAGTGCTCCTATTGGTTCTTGGTTTGACGGTCGTCGTAGGAGATGTCACACTGCAGGAAACTTGAGGAAAGTGTCTGAAATCTTCTGACACTGCCAGAATTTAATCGGAGGAAAAAATGATCGCAACGGCCATTAATCGGCTGTCGGTGAACATGTCAAACCAGCGATCTAGACAACCGATTTTAGCCTAGGATTATAGGAATCTTTTAGGATGTTAGGATTTTCAAAATTTGTCTCAGACGAACAAATCGTGGCCAAAATCGCACAGTGTGAGCCGGGCTTAAGTATATGTTCATAATGTAGTCCTGCAAGCCAGAGTGTATGTTGTGTAAATCTAATGAGTATATCATGTCCCCATATATATATATATATATATATATATATAATTATTATTATTATTTTGTTACTTGATTTGCTTTATCAAGGCCCAAAAGGAATAAAAAAAAAAAACCACAAAATAAAACTAACTTCTGCCATGTTCTTACATATAATCTAGTAGAGTTGATGAAATTTCTGCTACACTGATTTTTATGGTACATAGAGGGTATGGCCTGAGGCATGCTGGGAACTGTAGTCCTGTAGCGGTGTGAATGAGCTCCAGTGGTCCCTCACAGCATGCTGATGAGTCAAGCCAATTAAACACACGCTGCCCGGGGCGTCCTGCCCACTTAAACTACACCACTCAGCTTTAACAACCAGCACAACCAATTCCACCCACTGCTTAATTGCCTTAAGTGGTTGAGCGCTGAGAAAGGGAGCTGATTTAGTGCCGGGGGGGGGGTCGTCACTTAATAACTCCTCATTTCCTTCATTTTATACAATTAGCAAGAGCTATGTGCTCTATAAGGAGGCGACGTAGATGGCCGGCCTTGCATGAATGTCAGCACTATGCTGAAGAGCCTCGGCCAAGAATTTGACCCCTGTGTTTAATATATGACTTAGTGCGAGCTAATGATAATTGCGGAGTACTTGATTATGCGTCAGATTTTCCGACGTGCATGTGATTTAACGTACAGTAAAGCAGCGTCTTTGTGCCTGTTGTATTGTCACAGATGACCGGCCATCAATAACCCTCATTAAAGTGTCTGAGATAGTTCGCGAGCGATTGTTATGCTCTGATGGGAAACCTGCAACAGCTGGAATTTGTGAATCACTGCGCAGACAAAATAAACATGGAATAATTAAGCATGGTTTTAACATGCTGTTGACATGAGTAAGCCGTGTAAACCTTCAAATAGACTGTTGTGCACCGATCTACCCAAAACAGTGGTTTACAACTCTGTTGTACAAGAGTTGCAGGTTGCATGGAAAAAGCAAATGCTAGATGCAAATAATACAAAACAGCTAACCATATATAGTAAGCAAAAGAAGGAAATGCTGAAATCAAGAAGATTTTGGTGAAAATTCATCTGTCATTTAGTAGAAGTCAGACAAATTAGACAGCTACTAAGGTTGCTTGACATTGACAAAAAACAAAACTTAGCAAGGTAAAGGTACATTTATAACCCATATTATATTCTTCAAAATGTACAAAAAAAATCAATATTTTGCTATTTTTGATAAACTTTAGTTACGTATATTTCCTCATATGTTTTTGAGCTTGTTGATTGAAATATATTTAGACAGTTGAAGGTTTAAACAAAATATATTTTCACATTTTTGTCCAGAAAATAATTTTTTTTGTGGTATTGTCATAAATGAATTAAATAAATAAACGTTTATTTATTATCTCTCTCTCTCTCTCTCTCTCTCTCTCTCTCTCTCTCTCTCTCTATATATATATATATATATATATATATATATATATATATATAAGAGAAAAATATGACAATATAAGACAAAATATAGTGAAAATTATTCATACCCTGTAGCCTCCAACATTTATTAGGATGTGATCATCAGCTTCAATATGTTTGATAAGAACTTTCAGAGATGAATTTTGGACTGAATAAACATGTGTTTTAGTGTACATTTCTCTAAGGCGCCAGAGGTGACTGTAAAACTGTAAAAAGATGGAAGTTTATTGCGGCGTTCAGCCCAAACAGCGCTATAGGGAAAACTTTTAACACCTTACTGGCTCATACAGAGCCCTATTGTCTTGCTCTCGCTTACATAATCACTGACATCATCAAGAAGAGACTATAACAGCGGCCTGAGCCTTTTCTCGCACACGTTCTCACTCATCCAATCGCTCATTAATTTGTTCACTCCCTGCTTTACTCAGCAACTCGTGAACTGTGTGACTCAGTCTTTCTCAGAGAAGACGATCATTTGGGTTTTGGCTCTGGCTGAGGAGCAGGTATGAACATGTGAAAAAGGAAATGCAACACCCTCTAACATAAGCTTTATTACGGCTTCTTTTCAAATCCATAATGACATGTGCAGTAAACATTGCAAAGCAGAGTAAATTATCATAGCAGACATAATGAGGGAGGGTGTGATTGTTTATTTAGTTATTAGTGTGTTTGATTATGTGACGATTAGTTTGAACTCACTGCTGTACACCCTTCAAATTTATCACAGTTTCTGTCAGATTTCCTGAGTTATTGTTACTGTTAAGCAATAATACTGGAATCTTTTAGAAGAATTTATTATTTGTTTCTTTGATTCCACTGGTACTGTAGCTAATGCCATGTTTTTAAATTAAACTACAGTCACCAGTCAGTTTGGCTCAGTGTGCAGTATATACAAAGCCTAATTGTATATAATTATATTGTTTTTGAAAGAAGCCTCTTATGCTTAACACGGCTGCATTCATTTGATCAGAAATACAGTGAAAACAGTAATATTGTAACATATTGTTACAATTTAAAATACCTGTTTTCTATTCTAATGTCTTTTAAAATGTAATTTATTCCTGTGATTAAAAGCTGAATTTTCAGCATCATTACTCCAGTCTTCAGTGTTACACGATCCTTCAGATATCATTCTAATATACTGATTAGCATGCTAATATGCAGTTTAAAAGGCAGCGGTAACTATTAAATTGAATGTAATCGTACGGTATATGTATGATATCCCTTCAATAAATAGAAGAGTGATTACTTGAATTGATAAATCAGTTTCAAACTGTTTTTTGAAACAAATAAATTTGATAAAGAATCAGACTTCCCTTCTGAAAAAAAAGTTAACTTTTAAAAATAGTACTTATTACAGAGAGAATCTACTTTCATAATATACTTAAGTGTGAACTGAATGTAATGTTTTTGGATGCTTAATTACTTCCCTTACCAAAATGTAGTATACTTCGTTTATTTTATGAAGTATACTTAAGTAAAGTTCAAGTATACTTTATGTAGTAAGTATACAAATATCAGTGTACTACACTCTAAAAATGCTGGGTTAAAAAATAACCCAGCCGCTGGGTAACTATGGGACAGAACACGCACTGGGTTGTTTTGACCCAAAATGCTGGATTGTTTATTTAACCAAACCAGTGAGTCAGGTTTACTGTGTTGCTGGGTTAAGCATTACCTAAACATTTGGTTATTTGTTGTCTCATTGATTATTGCCACATGAGAATCAGTCCAAACATTTGAAGTCATAGATCCTCTTTTGGCTATTATTAATTCGTCATTGTCATTAGGATATGTCCCCGAAACCTTCAAATTGGCTGTTATTAAGCCTCTCATTAAAAAACCACAACTTGACCCCAAGGATCTAGTTAATTACAGACCGATCTCAAATCTCCCTTTTCTGTCAAAGATACTAGAAAAGGTAGTATCCTCACAATTATATTCCTTCATAGAGAAAAATGGTATCTGTGAGAAATTCCAGTCAGGATTTAGATCGTATCATAGTACTGAGACTGCTCTCATTAGAGTTACAAATGACCTGCTTCTATCATCTGATCGTGGTTGTATCTCTCTATTAGTTCTACTGGATCTTAGCACTGCGTTCGACACTATCGACCACAACATTCTTTTAAATAGACTAGAACACTTTGTTGGCATTAGTGCAAGTGCCTTAGCATGGTTCAAATCGTACTTATCTGACCGCCATCGGTTCATGGCAGGGAATGAAGAGGTATCATATCGATCACAAGTGCAATATGGAGTACCTCAAGGCTCAGTACTAGGGACGTTACTTTTCACGCTTTACATGTTACCCTTGGGAGATATTATCAGGAGACATGGTGTTAGCTTTCACTGTTATACTGATGACACTCAGCTCTATATTTCTTCACGGCCTGGTGAAACACACCAAATTGAGAAACTAATGGAATGCATAGTCGATATAAAAAACTGGATGACGAGTAACTTCTTACTGCTAAATTCTGAAAAACAGAAGTGTTAATTATCGGACCTAAAAACCCCACATGTAATAACCTAGAACACTATCTAACACTTGACGGCTTCCCTGTCAGTTCTTCTTCATTAGTCAGGAACCTAGGTGTGCTGTTTGATAGCAATCTTTCATTTGAAAGCCATGTTTCTAGCATCTGTAAAACTGCGTTTTTCCATCTCAAAAACATATCTAAATTGCGACCTATGCTCTGAACGTCAAATGCAGAAATGCTAATTCATGCATTTATGACCTCAAGGTTAGACTATTGTAATGCTTTACTGGGTGATTGTTCTGCACGCTTGATCAACAAACTACACTTGGTCCAAAATGCAGCAGCTAGAGTCCTTACTAGAACCAGGAAGTATGAACATATTAGCCCGGTTCTGTCAACACTGCACTGGCTCCCTATCAAACATCGTATCGATTTTAAAATCTTGTTAATTACTTATAAAGCCCTGAATGGCTTAGCTCCTCAGTACTTGAGCGAGCTCTTATCACATTATAGTCCTCCACGTCCGCTGCGTTCTCAAAACTCTGGCCGTTTGATAATACCTAGAATATCAAAATCAACTGCGGGAGGGGAATCTACCTAACTCTGTTTGGGAGACAGACACACTCTGTAAATTTAAATCTAGATTAAAGACACATTTCATTAACCTGGCTTACACATAACACACTACTACACTTCTATTATTCAAATCCGTTAAAGGATTGTTAGGCTGCATTAATTAGATCAACCGGAACCGGGAACACTCCTCATAACACACGATGTACTCGTTACATCGTAAGAAGAATGGAATCTACGCTAATATTTGTCTGTTTCTTTCTTATTCTGTTTCTCAGTCCGTGTCCGGATCAGATGGTGGACCGGCGCCGGGAGATGATGTCTGTTGATCGTCGGTGGAGGCCGGACACCTGGATTAGCCCCGGGGACATATCCCCAGTGAAGACCTCGACTAAAAATACAATAAAAATAAAACAAAATAACTAAAAATATAATAAAATACCTAACTACAATACTATTATTGTTATAAATTGCAACAATATAAAAATAGAAATATAATACATTTATACATTTAACATTTCTATTAAATCAATAATTAAACAATAAATAAACAATAATATCCTGGCCAGAGGAGAACTAGCCCCCCGACTGAGCCTGGTTTCTCCCAAGGTTTTTTCTCCATTCTGTCACAGAGGGAGTTTTGGTTCCCTGCCGCTGTCTCCTCTGGCTTGCTCAGTTAGGGACACTTAATTTCTAGCGATTATCGTCAATTTGATTTCACAGATACTATTTAAACTAAACTGATCTAGACAGTGACATCTCTGAACTCAATAATGAAATGCCTTTAACTGAAAATTGAGTGTTTAATCTTATTATTATACATTACTGACACTCTATCCTCCAATCTGATACTGTTAAGTGCTTTGACACAATCTGTATTGTTAAAAGCGCTATATAAATAAAGGTGATTTGACTTGACAAGAAATTAAAACATTACAAGTGGCCAAAAAAATGTTGCCCTCAAATACCTCACACACAAAGATTCATGTCCATCAATATGATATACTGCATGCTGGAAAAACTCCCAGGAAGGAAGATGTTAGCGTAGCTAACATCAAGCACAAAAAAGGACTTGAAAAAGATAAACAGCCTCAAGCAACAAGTCCATTCCAATGGCATGGCCTGAAACAATGGCGAAGGTGTCGGATGTTGTTGTCTCGTCACCAAGGCACAAAATGTGCAGGGATGCATCAACATGTTGGTCCCCACCTGTTAATTACACAACACATAGTCTTGCAACATAACTTACATTTTTACAAGTTGTAACATTTAAATTGACTTAAATAATGTTTGTGTATTTTATGGAAATCAGTGTATTTTATGGAAATCAGCCAAACCATCAGGGGTTTCCTGTGAACTGGGTCTCGTGAAGGTTGCTCAAACAAAATATTTATTGTGTTACTGATTTAGGTTTCTTTCTGCTGACTGGCACTTCTTGGTTGTCTACCTAAATTTCATCCAACCAACATGACATAATTTAAAGCCCTCAATATATATATATATATATATACAGTACTGTGCAAAAGTGTTTGGCCACTAGTATTTTATCCAGCTAAAATAAAATGGTTTTAAGTCAGTTATTTCGATCTTTTGCTGTAGTGTGTCAGTAGGAAATATCAGTTTTCATTTCCAAACATTAATTTTGCCATTAATTGTAATAATCCAGTGAGATTTTTGTTTGCACAAAGAATCTTAAAACAGCCAGTGCTCCACACAGAGATCTGATCTGATCATCATCCAGTCTGTCTGGAATGACATGAAGAAACAGAACAAACTGAGACTAAATCCAGAAGAACTGTGGCAATGTCTTCAAGATGCTTCAAGACACCTCCCTGCAAAGCTCCCTGAAAAACTCTGCTCAAGTGCAAAAGCTGCTTTAAATGCAAAGGATGCTTACACTAAATGTTGATTTAATTTACTTCATAGAAGTTAATTGATAAAGGAAATCTATTTATGACATTATTTTTGACAGCATCCTCATTTAACAGCATTTTTTCACAAGTGTCTAAAACTTTTAACAGTACTGTAGCTTTCACAAAGCATCTTGGAGATGTTGCCACAGTTCTTCTGGATTTAGTCTGTCTCCGTTTCTTCATGTCATTCCAGACGGACTGGATGATGATCAGATCAGATCTCTGTGTGGAGCACTGGCTGTTGTCAGACATTCACTGGATTATTACAATTGATGGCAAAATGAATGTTTGGAAATGTAAACTGTTATTTCCTACTGACACACTACAGCAAAAGATAAAAATAACTGACTTAAAACCTTTTTTTAACTAACGAAAATACTAGTGGCCTAAAACTTTTGCACAGTACTGTGTATAGAGTAGAAAAAGTAAAAAATAAAAAGGTTGTACGTCAAATGAATGACTTCCAGAATTCTGTGGTTGTGGGTCTGAAGACCTTTCCTCCGTTCTTGAATATTGATTGGGGAAGCAGAGTGGGCCGTTGAAAGCACTCTCCCTTTTAGCATCTAAAACATAAGAAACGACACATTGAAACACTTTTCCTGTGAAAATGTCTTCATTCCTTTAAATAGCTTGGATCGGACTGGATTGGATTTAAATAGATTGGATCAGAAACTAATGACACAAGCAGACCATGTGACAATGGCATGGCTGAAGTGTGACTTAGTCAGCCTACATAAATGACTTCCTGAGACAAACATAATGTAATTTATTAGGAATATGTAGATGTAAGTGATGTTCTGGCAGAGGTGCTGCTGCTGTGTACACTCACAGAACACAATGTGCTCAAATTTTAAAGATGTGGGGCAGCTCCTGTAATATCACCTTGACTATCAACAAAGACATCAGCTCTCAGCGATATCTCTGACTATCGTCAATACACTATACTATCATCTATCTGCACAACCCCACTAACAATTTAACCATTTCAAATTTCTGTAAACTAAACCATAAAATCTAAATTATTTCTTACATGCCAAGTTTTCTTAGAAGCCTGGGGAACTCCTAACAAGATTTCTGGGATGCTTGTAGACCCATTGCTGTGAATCCACCATTTCTTGATTTTTTTTGGGAGGCAAAACAGCTCCTGTAAAATAAGGATGAAAACTGGGTTAATAGCTAGCAAAACCATGCAGTATGCCAGCCTGGAAATCCAGTGATCTGCCTATTATTCATCAATCTCAAATACAAATTATTATTTCTAACAGTAACATATAAAGAACACTTTACATGGCCTCTCTAACTTACGGTTAACCTGGATAAACCTCTTGTGTCCTGATTAAAGAAACACAAGCATTCACTAAAACAGAGGAATAGTAAAAGGACCTCATAGAGATTAAGTCTAACTTTACATACTGTAGCTAAGACAACATTACATTTAAGTATCAATATTTAAGAATGGTATTACATACCAGTAATATTATGGTTTAATGTTAAGGGTAATGCAGCTAATGTTACCTGAGGAAAAAAAGAGTGCGAAAAGTTATTGTTGGATTTAGCACGTCACAGACATTTACTTGGGGAAAAAAAAGACCTTAAAAGATAAATTTTGTTATGAAATGATCTAATTCTGACAAAACATTGCAAAGCCATACAGAAACGTTACACAGACAGTAAATTAACTGAACTTACCCCTGTATTTCTGACCTAACTATAGTTCATACCTTTTCCATGAGGCGTTAAAATAAGTATATAAAACTTTGCATGCGCACACACATAAATATATAACTTTTATAACGATAAAGAGATTGTTGAGGCCTTTTTTGTCAACAAAAAACTACTTGATTCACAGAATAACGCTAATGTTAACTTAACCCGCACATTAACCGTGAAATCTGTGTGCTCTTACCACAGCTTATTAAAAATAGAGGTAAATAATCATATCATCATATAAATTTACCTTATAATCCTGCTAGCTGCGAGTTGCTTGACCGTCTGATGACTAGATGAGTGAAGAATTCAGAAAATTCGATGAAGATGAAAAATAACCGGTTTGGTCAAAATAACCCAACCCAGGTGTTCAGTGGTGAAAGAACCCCTGGCAGCCCATTCGACCCAGCATGAACAACCAAACTGTGTGTTTACAGTACCTCAAACAACTCAGAATTATGACCCAGCACAATTAACCCAACAATGTGTTTACAGTAATAACCCAGTACTTTTAAGAGTGTAGTAGTATACTTGTGAGTGTACTATTTCAGTACTCCTTGGGACTAAATTGGCCCACATTCTAGTAAATAAAAGTATAACAGTAGTAAACTTTGAGTACACAGCTAGTTTACATAAAAGTTTTTAGCTTGTACTGCAACTATACTAAAAGTGAACTTAGAGGTATACTGAGAGTTTACTAAGTCATTTTATACCGCAAGTATACTCGTAAGGTTTCTTTAAGTGAACTTTACATTATACATACTACTATGTCCCTATTTAGGTATTAATTTGTATTTTTTAATATGAATATCTGATTATTTTTGATTATTGTTGTTGCCTCTAGTAATTCTGTGTGTGATTTTTAATTTCCAGCCCATTTAAAGCCAGCAATATAATAATTTTTAAACAATAGTTGACTTAAATAAAACAGAGGCCACAGCAATAATCAAAAGATGAACATTTATTATTAAGCAAGAACACGCATTGACAAAATACTAGACAAACTGAATTTATCTGGGTGAATACAGCATAGTTTACAATATTACATACATTTAAACTCATTTAACAGGCATGTTAGACATTAAAAATGTAACATTTAAAAGTAGCATTTTAATTTACGTGTATTCAATCGTTCTCTGTAATTGCTTTTTACCGAAATAGCGCTAATTCTCGTGCCGGTGTGTCGCTGAAATCTGAGCCGGTGAAGAGCTGCTGTTCGCGGGGGAACTCCGAACTTTAGACCGCGGCCTCGCGTTTCACTCGTATCTGAGAGATGGCGTGCCGCGTGACTGACTCTAAAACCTGCCCAAAAACAAACAGTACTGAGATTAGAGAACATAATTTAACGTCAGATAGTTCACACAAAAAATTATTTACTTGCCCTCATGTCATTCCAAACCTATAAGACTTTTGTCTGTCTTTAGAACACAAATTAATATATTTTAAATTTTCTCATAATTATTTTGTTAGCATTGAGAGTCTAGATAATCGGTATTTTCAAGCTTCATAAATACAGTTATTGTTGAAGTAATCCATTCCAATATTTATATATGAATAAACCTTAAATTATATGATAGCGAACATGTCTGTTCAGAAGAAAATATTGGTCTCCCACACTTGCAATGGAGGACAAAAATTAAGAGAATATAAAATATATGTATTTGTGTTCCAAAAATTTGCAGAGTTTGTATGGGTCTGGAACAACATGGGGGACAGTAAATTATGACCATTTTCATTTTTTGGTGAACTAACCCTTTAAAGAGCAGCCCTCCACGTACATGGAAATTTGTGAGGTATGTGAATGTCATGTCTGTTTTAATGTTTCAGTAGCTTACTTTTAGTTTTAGTAGCTATAATTTGTAAAAACCAAATGTTAAATGTGTTGTTTAGTAGAAGTGGACTTTACACGGTCATTCATACACATGCTCACATTCTTTCACACACATGCATCTGCTGAATGTTATTATCAATGTTAATGTTGTGGTTTATTTGTGTACTGTCATGCCAGAATAGTTTGTAAAGGACTTAACTATTAACTAATTGTACAATTATTGTATAACAGTTTTTGTATATTTTTATGCAATATATAAAAATAGTCCAATTTGATCAGAAGTTATATTCAATAAATGTTCAATGCTTCATTTATAAACTCTGTAGCTGTTAATGCCATTTTTTCTGCATTTCTTCTTACATGCATGTTACTTTTTGACAGTTTTCCCTTGTTTTTAATAAATATTTACCTTTTGAAAGTCATTCTTTGTGTGCTTTTAAAATGAACAAGATTTGTAGGTTTAATGCCTAGCTCGATTTGGGATCATTTTAGCCTAGCAATGTAGTCATTTTAAACCATAAAAAAAGCAACCCAGCATGCTGTGTTAAACATAATAACCTAACTTGTTGGGTTAAAATAACCCAGCGCTGGGTTGCCAAAATAACCCAAATTGGGTTGTTTTTAACCCAGCAGTTTTTAGAGTGTATAGTATTCTACCGCTCAGCTCTTTGAGTGACAGGTCATCCAGAGAGCTCATTCAGTCTGTTAGCTTCCTCAAGAAACAAAAGCTGGAAATCCTCCTCCGCGCACAAACACACACACACACACAAGCTGCAGCATAAAACAAAACACTCATTCATTACAGTAACGCAATTACACATGATCAAACATTTGCAGTCCACATGTGTGGTCACGTCGCTTGTAAAATTTGGGGAAGACTCATATTATGAGTATAACGTTCATTGAACTGCAACTCTGTAATGTAATGAACTCCAGTGGGCCTGGCGCTCTGAACGAGCCCTGAAACTGTACTTCAGTGAAAGGCGGCGTTTATGTGGCACTCTGTATTCTGAAAGGGTTCTGCACTGTTCCTTTCATCAGAGGGAAGAGGGGCTCTGTACAAAAACAAGCTTTATGTGTGGATAAAAGACATGACTGCCCTTTTGACTGTGTCCTTGAAATCCAGAACGGATGGGGAGAGACTTTTTGTGCTTTATTAGATATAGTCAACAAAAGAGGAAGATAGAGACAGAGAAAGATTTTACTCATTAAATAAACCACTGACAAAAGAACAGATTTATAAGGCAATCCATTGCTGTTATAAATACATTTATATATAGCTTTAGCTATAAGGTCATGTCACATGAGAATTGACTCTTTGACCTGCGAGTTGTGTGTATAGTGCAGATATTTTATTTGTTTCTCACAAACATACAGCTTTTCACTTCACGCGACATGATGGACTGGAGTGATTACTTGTGGATTATTGTGATGTTTTATCAGCTGTTTGGACTCTCATTCTGACGGCACCCATTCACTGCAGAGGATCCACTGGTGAGTGATGTGATGCTACATTTCTCCAAATCTGTTTTCCATTAAGAAATATACATTAAGACATATACATCTTAGATGGCCTAAAAGTGAAATCAAATTGCGCAAAATTTCATTTTTGGGTGAACTATTCCTTTAAACCAGACTTGTTGTTATTCAGGTCTGCTTCAACCTGCAAAAACTGATATAGACTAACACAAATGTTTTTTTTTGTTGATTTAGCTATAGAGCACTAATTTTCCAGTGTGGTGAAAAATAAAATGCATCTGAAAAGCTGAATAAATAAGCTTTCCATTGATGTTTCGTTTGCTATGATAGGACAACATTTGGCCGAGATACAACTATTTGAAAATCTGGAATCTGAGGGTGCAAAAAAATCTAAATATTGAGAAAATCGCCTTTAAAATTGTCCAAATGTAAGACCTTTGTTCATCTTCGGAATACAAATTAAGATATTTCTGATGAATTCTGAGAGCTCTCTGACCCTCCATAGACAGCAAGGATACTGCCACGATCAAGGTCCAGAAACGTAGCAAGGAGCTCGATCGGTAAAATAATCCATGTGACATCAGGGGTTCAACCCTAATTTTACAAAGCTACGAGAATACTTTTTGTGCACAAAAGAAAAAAAAAGGGACTTTATTCACATTCGTCTCCTCCGCGTCACCCTAGCACCATTTTGGAGAATATCCGCTGGATGGAAACTGCGTATGCTCCTCTGTGTTAGCCACATACCGGATGTGCTGTTGTCGTTCAAATCAAAGCGTAAATATATGTAAAATACATATCCGCGCAGTGTGGCTGACACAGAAGAGCGTATGCAGTTTCCATCCAGCGGATATTCTCCAAAATGGCGCTGACATAGGGGAGACGAACTGTTGAATAAAGTAGTTTTTTTTTTCTTTTGCGCACAAAAAGTATTCTTGTAGCTTTGGAAAATTACGGTTGAACCCCTGATGTGTCAGTCCTGTCATGTGTGTCGTGTTCCCGCCTTATGTTTCCATATTTGGTTTGTTTCCTGTCCTTGTTATATGTAATCATTAGTTAATTCTTGTCCAGCCGTGTTCGTCTCGTTATCTATGATTATCCTGTGTATTTATAGTCCTGTCTGTTCAATTTGATTCTGTCTGGTCTACTCGATACTCCCCGGTGTTCCTGTCTGTGGCAGCCTTGCCTTTTCTTGCCCTGCCTTGATGTCATCAGTAAAGACTGTTATTTTGAATTATATCCTCGTCTGCGTGTTCCTGTGTCCTCCTCGTGTGTGCACCGTGACATGATGTCACATGGATTATTTTACCGATCTCCTTGCTACGTTTTCTTGATCTATGTATTAGCCGTTTTTATTTAGACACCACGGGCCCTATTTCAACGTTCTAAGCGCATGGTCTAAAGCGCACGGCGCAGGTGCACTTAGGGTGTGCCCGAATACACTTTTGCTAGTTTAACAACGGGTAAAATGGTCTAAAAGTGTTGTCCCTATTCTCTTGAGTAATGGGTGTGTTTTGGGTATAACGTGCAATAAACCAATCAGAATCTCGTCTCCCATTCCCTTTAGTCAGTTGCATTTGCGCCATGGTGGATTCGCTATTTACACGCTATCACACGGCGGAATTTGCAAGCGCAACACTGAACGCGTCTCTAGAGAGGAAACAGAGCTGCTCGTGCGCAAGCAAATATGTAGGCCAACTCTGATACATGCAATGACTATCATTATAACATTTAGGCATTTTTATATTTATGTAGCCTACACAATAAGAATATTTAAAAAAATTATATTTGGCATGTTTGTGTGGTGCTGCGCATCTCTGTGTGTGTGTAATAAGCAGTGTACGCGCCTTGTGGACCCGCCTATAGGTTCATATTACTAACGCGCTCTTTAAAAAACAATAAAAAAAAGAAATTCTGCAGTCTATTTCAGTTGCCTCAAAATAGCAACGTGCCAAAAAATGCACCTGAACACACCTCGTTTTCAGATCAGTACACCCATGAACACACAAATGGGCGCAAATGCATTTGCTGTTTAAACAATGTGGCACAGGACATAAAAATGATAACTGCGTTGGGCTGAAACTAGCAAAAAAACACTGCACCGGGTGTATGATAGGGCCCTACATACTGTATTAGCCATTTTAAATAACAGATTTTTAGCTGTTTTTATTGGCCATAATGCATTAACCAGTAGCCTACATATGTATGGAATGATATTCAATATGTGCTTTGTATTAAAAGTTTTATAGCTGTTTTTTTGTAAGTATTAGCAAGTACTTGGTTTGTATTATTAGTTTGTAACTGTTTTTATTAGCTGTTTTGTAATGCGTTTTTGTTTTTTATTAGCTATTATTACCTGTTTTTATGAAACCATTTTGTATTATCCATTATAAATGATCAGCTTTTTAGCTGTTTTTATTAGCCATTATGCATTAGCCATTATATTAGTCATTTTGTATTAGCTATTTTATATTCGCTATTATTAACTAGCCATTATATATTTGTTTTGTAGCTGTGTTGTATTAGCCATTGATAACAGCTGTTTAGTTTGCAAAAGTGTGTTTAGACGTGTGTGTGTGTAAAAGAGGTCTTCTCATCCTGTCCCACAGTAAACAGTTGCTTTCCCATGAGCACCCTCGTGTTCCTGTTGTTGGCCAGGTTTGCGCACACTGGGAAACATCCCGCTCCCTATTGTCCCAAAGGCTAAAGGTCAGGGAGTTTTTCTAAAGCATTCAATGGGTGAGGTGAGAGGTGGGATGCAAGTCATGATAAAGAGGCCTGTCCAGCCCCCCATGAAAAAAAAGCACATTAAATGTATTATTTTCCTCTCACTCTTGTCTTTCCCTCTTTTCTGTCTCTTTCATTGATTATAAGATTCTGCTCTTTCAAGAGGACGGCAGGGTGGGGTTCTGGAAGAGCACAAAAAGAGGGGCTCCTCTGACACAATAGCACAACTCACCAATTCACCAGCAACTTCCTGGCTGGCCACGGTCAGTCCTGGGTTTGTATTGAGCTCTTTCCCTCTCCTTGCGTGCCGGTTGGATGTCTTTATTATAAAACACAGAGCACAGGGATGAACATCAGCTTTCCCACTGAGAAACATGGAGAGTAGTTTGACCTGTATAGAATGAATGAGAGAGAAGTTCAACAAATAAACGACTGATTTTCAAATGGTTTGTCATAAACATCTCAAGAAAACGTTATGGGGTTTCAAAACGTTATATGACATTTTGTCATGAAACAGGGCATCATTGTCATACATGTCTTCTGTAGAGGACAGCAGGACATACAGCATGTTAATCAGGCTTTTAGGGGAGACACAACAAGTCAATAGGGAAATAAATTATAGATCAGTATTCCTATGAAATATGAGATATTTTTATGAAAATGTTTCCAAGTTATTACTCCTACTATTTTGCCTATACATGTCTTTTCATGCCTTTAATTTTTTTTAATAACTCAGACCCTCTACAAAAGACATAGCATAAAACAAGAAGAAAATATATATAAAAAAAAAAAATTCTCCATTTGTTTCTTATGTTCCAACCAATGCAATGACGTAAAAAACCTACAAAATTCACAAAACTTAATTTTTTTATGGTTCTCAGGAGGATATTGTGAAGGTGAAACACAAACTGACTAACAAAGTGATTTTAGTGAAATATACTATTAACAGAAATTACTATTTTATTAAAAAAGAAAAAAAATGCACTTGGTTCTTGGTTCTTTTTATTATAGTTAATAAAAAACAAAAACTGAAATCAAAATCAATAAAAAAAAATAAACAGTAACTTTAACATTAAAACATTTATTTTATTTCTGCTATTTGCAAGGCACCATTTCTCATTTTCTATTAAAAACCACACAACAAAATTACTAAAACCTTAAAGTTTGAAAGAAAACTGAAAATATAAATATGTTAGAAAGAGAAGTCTGTCGTATCAATTATGACCAAGTGACTGTTTGATTAAAAATTACGTAGGAACAAAAGAAAAAGAAACATGCTAGGATGAATCGTTCACAATAATATAATCAAGATGCATTTAGGGAAGAAAAAAAAAGTTGAATTTCCATTCCAACTTGGCAAAAATGCTAAAATTGGAAATATTCAAAACACTTTTCTAAAAGTATACTCATAGTAGTGTTGTCTTTTCAGAAGACCGGGTTTTCACGGATGAATGTGACAATATTTTTTAATTAATCTAAAAATGTTTGAATATTTGGTTTCATTTTGCATTCCCGTGTTGAGCAAAATGTCAACTTTGTCAATTAAAGTAGATGTGATTTTCTTTTCGATACATTTTTAACAAGTAACTTTTAGAAGTATCTACACAATGTAATCCTACCATTTACTAAGACATCACATCTAACAAAACAATAAAGAAAAGAACAAACAAACAGATTCTTTTTCTTCAGCTAAATGTTGAATGACTCCATGTGTAGGCAAGCCCTGGCAATGTGCTTTCTCTATTGGCCTTTCCAAGCGTCTTCCATCATAGTCGTAAACAGATCAGATCATCATTTATTATCCCTGCCATGAATGTTGTCAATGTTCAAATATACTGCTGGAGTGTGTTCATCAATCTGTCTTAAGCTTAAACACACACATACAAGTACAAATGTTATGAAACAGGACTGTATGACAAATTGCTCTTTGTGAGCACCACACATTGTAAGTAAATAAATATTTGCATTATTAAACAGAATGACTCGCACACATGTACAGTGGCACTGATTGACAGGCAAATAATTATCCAGAGGGATTGTAAATGGGAGACTGCTGGGACCTTTTGCTCTAGTTCTGACACTAGTCAAAGCCATTGAGTGTGTGTGTGTGTGTGTGTGGGCCTCTTTCATACTCTAGAGCATTAGTAGATGCCCGTGGAGTTTCACAGAACTGCACAATGCAGTGCCACATTTACTAGAGAGAGAGAGAGAGAGAGAAGTAGAGAGACAGCAGCACTCGACGTGTGTCTGACCCTCAGCACTGGGAACATTTTAAGAGCTCAGACAAGAACATGTTTATTCCCTTTTTTTGTTAGTCTCTACCTGTTTTCGTGCATTTTGTCACTCAGAGCTTGATCTTTCATACCAAAGTACTCATTTTGACTCAGATGTTTATTAATAAAAGGAATAATATTAAAGTTGCTCTACTGAGATCAGGTCATTTGGTCTTTGATAAGAAATGTAATGTGGAGCTTATTGAGATGTTTAAAAGACCAAAAGCACCAAAACCAAGTTCGAATACCACTGCAACCTAACAAAATGAATAAAAAATAACACAATTAGATAACTTGAGAATCATAAACAGAGTCATCTGTTAGTGAACTGTTCAGTTTCATGACATAATGTGGACATAAATGGAGAATTTATTTTTGGGTAAAATCTGAACTTTCACTTTTTTCACTTTCATTATTTGTCGTTAGTTGTTGAGCGGACAGTTTGCTTTCATGATGCATTTTATTTTAAGTCCAATGCATACACTATTGGTCAAACGGTTCTGTTTTGAAAGGAGTTTATTATGCTGCAATGAGTTGTGAGTTGATCGAAAATACTGTAAAAGTGGTATTATTGTGAAATATTACAGTTTAAAACATCTTTTTTTCTATTTTGATATATTTTAAAGTCCGCGTGAACTGGAAGTTGCTGCCAACTTTATTTCAGTATGGTGACGTATTTGGAACTGAAACGGAATATTGAGTAGAGGGCGGGGTTTAATTTTAGTGCTCCTCCTCTCATCTCTCACTCGTGGTTGGAGGGGCGTGGTTAAGCAAATTCTGCCCAAGCCGTCAAACTGACGTCATCAGAGCCGGAGCAGAAGCAAATGAGCAGATTTTGATTAAAGATAACCAAGACCAACTATTGTTTTCAGAGGATTAACTTGCACAGATTAATTGTTCACTTTAAGACTAACAATGTGCACTAACAAAATAAATATTGTCAATTTTGATTTCATGCGGACTTTAAATATATTTTTCTTGTTGTGCTGCTCACTGTTTTTGCAGAAAGTGTGATGCATTTTCAGGATTCTTTGATTAAGAAAGCTCAATGAACATCATTTATTCAAAATAGAAATCTTTTATAACATAAATGTCTTTACTGTCTCTTTTGATCTCTGGTAGTTTATCGCCGTTTCCATGAAAATATGAAGCAGCACAACTGTTTTCAGTTAATTCATTCATTAAATTAATTAAATCATTAATTAACGAAGGATTACATTTTAATAATATTTCACAATATCACTGTTTTGTTTTTATTAAAGGGGTCATCGGGTGCCTATTTTCCAAGTTGATATGATTCTTTAGGGTCTTAATGAAAAGTCTATAACATACTTTGGTTAAAATTTCTCAATGGTAGTGTAAAAAAAAACTTTTTTACGTTGGCAAAATCAGTTGTTTTCAGCAAGCTGTTTTTTTTATGTCACTTTAAATGCTAATGAGCTCTGCTGACCCCGCCCCTCTCTTCCATGGGGTGATGAGCAGACTGTAAACTTCACCCGCGAAACTTGCTAACTAGCACATTATTAGGAAAGGCGATTTGCAAAGATTCATAAAAAAAAAACATTATTCTTACTACTTATGTAGATAAAGCTAGATCACAAATGATTCGCGCGAACATAGACGCATTTAGGCAGATTGGGATCGGCACATTCACTTCAAAACGAAAATAACGTTAATCCTCTGCATCTTCAGCGGCTCAGATGTCAGGAGTAAATGACGATTGCTGTATTCATTATTACATCCAACAACAAAATACCTCAATCGCTTAATCAGAGACATCTTGTCTTCCCCCACACCGGAGGCAGACAGCTCAACTATCGTGGGAGCGGTCTGTACAGAACTACGTCATTCTGACAGGAATCTCAGATCAGCCTGATTTGAGAAAGGGATTTTAAAATAGGGATTTAAAAAAAAAAAAAAAAAAAAAAAACTTCTTTTCACTGCTCATTTCACAATTTACACAGGTCATTCGGTGCATTCTGTCAGACATTGTATGGAAATATGTGAAATGTTTTTGAGAGCTGATGACATAATTTTCATTTTTGGTTGAACTGTTTCTTTAAGTAAGTCTGGTTTAGTAGAAATATCTTGTTTGTTTTTTCCTAGATTTTTTTGTACTTTGAGTATGTTTTTACATTCATTTTTACAATAGTACAAATCATTCAGTCCCACTTTCAAGCACCTGATGCTTCAGAAGCAGCACGTATCCCAAAATGCAGCAGACCTCCTGCAGGCGTGATCCCTGAGGGACGGTGAGCGCTGCTCGCTTCAATATGGACATTCTCAAAGCCTCATTTATCTTTTTTTATGGCAGAGGGCTGTTTGATTTCCAGATGGGCCGTTTTTTACCGGGAGATTGGGAGCTTCCTGTAAGGCATACCCTTGGACTGGATGTTCAGCGACTGATGCAACACATTTGTTAAGTTGTGTTTCTCAGGGTGAGAGTCTGTTCAGAGGCTGAGAGTGTGAGTATAGGACTATCAATCCAATAAAAAAATATCATTCAATTAATGACACGACATGCCAATTTATAAATGAAATTAATTGTGATTAGTTTGCAAGAATGTCAGGGGACGTGAATTGGTAGTTTTGCATTAATGCATTTATTTGTAAATAAATAATCAGACCAAATTAATGTGACAGGAACACAATCATTGCTTCATTTCAAAAGCTTTTAGATGTGAGAACACTTAAGCTGAAAAATCTATGATTCAAAATGAATGGCAGAAAATGGAAATACATTTATAAAATAAAAAATAAACTCAAATATAAAAAAAACTCAAATTTTCAGCCAGTTGCAAAGGCAACATTTTCATTTAAAAATTTACTTGATGTACTAAAATAACTAAAGATAAACTAAAATAAAATAAAATGTCTAAAAAACATGTTTTATGTACACATAAAAAAAAATAAAAATGACAAAACACTCAATAAAATGACTTAAATTTGAATTAAAATTAAAATGAAAAATATAAATATAAAAATGTCAAAACATTCATAAAAACACAATGACTGCGGAAAAGGTTTTATGTTCCACAGAAGAAAGAAAGTTGAAAGAAAATTTCATTTTCGGGTGAAATATACTCTTAAAGAATTCCAATATTATGGCATCATGGCTCACGATAGCTTGAATTAATTTAGTTTTTTCTGCATATTATGGCATAAACAAACAATAAAAACAAAAACAAATAATGCTATGTTGCATTATAAAACTACACTATAAAAAGGGATAACTTACATATACATTTAATCATTTAGCAGACGCTTTCGAAGCGACTTAAAAATTAGGAAATGGAAGCAATCAGAATCAACAAAAGAGCAATATGCAAGTGCTACGACAACTCTCAGTTAGCCTAAGGCAGTACACGTAGCAAAGTTTTTTTGTTAATTATAGATAGAATAGAAAAAGAATAGAGAAAGCTAGTGTTAGAGGCCTTTTTTTAAACTTGCTATTGTTAGTTTAAAGCGTTATTGCTGATTTAACACATACAAAAATAGTTTTTCTGGAATAAATCAATGTGTTTAAGCAGAATTAGTGATTTTAAATAATGTTTTTGACTTTAATAAAACCAGTTCATTTAGATACCCTTTTTGGGGTTTTTTTTCAGAGTATACCTTAAAATGCATTTGATTGAATTTTTTATTTTATTTGAGCTTTTTTGACTAACAATTTTTCTCAACAAAAATATTAAAAGAACTAACTTTTTTTTTAGTGCTACACTGTAAAAAATTATCGTGATTTTAACGGTAAAAACTGTGAAAATGCTACGGTAAAAACCTGTTACATGGTTAACGGAAAGTTCCTGTAAAATTTACAGGGAAAAACCGTAAACTTACGTTCCCAGAATTCCCTGCGTTCCATTTCAAATTCTGTTTGAATTTGACGTTTTTCTTTGAAATAACTGTTTCTTCTTAGTTTTTTCTTATCAGTTATGTTTATTAGGGTTGTATGTTACATCTAATGTTGTTAAATTAACGTTTATAGCATATTTCAGTTTAATGAGTCTCACCATGATGGTGTTTAGTGCTTGTGTGAATCACACTGTGCACCTTCTGTATGTTCTATTGTTTAAAAGTTGTTTGTGATGGGCTTTGGCTCATCATGTGACTTTCTCATCATCACCTGCATTTGGTGGTTATCAGTGTATTTCAAAGGAACAAAACAGATTTCAGTACTTTAATAGGTTGGCATATTAAGATTATATCAGTTAAAGAAATTACGGTATTTAACTGTAAATTTAAGTTAAAACCGTAAAACCTAAAACGTTGCTACCGTATTTTTACGGTAGAATTCTGGCAACCACAGCTGCCAGTTTTTTACCGTAAATTTTACGAAATTTTATTTACAGTGTAGGCTCATTAAAATGCCATCAAATTTAGATACCTTCTTTTTTGGTCATTAATTGCAGAGTATACATGAAAATGTATTTTATTTTATGTTTGCAATTTGTCTCAACAAAATTAATTAATATTAAAATATCTTTTTTTTTCAGTGCTAGGATCATGACAATGTTATCAGAGTGAGGCTTCTCACTCTATCTGCTGTCGATCAGTGTTGGACTGTTCCACTGCTTTTTTTCCAAGAAGGACGCACTGAATACCAAGTTGTTAGTTGTCTGGAACGTATACACAAACCGTCACCTTCATCGTCAGACCATCAGAAGTTGCAGCCTCAGAGCTCACAGGAGAAGCGTGCATGAGGGGATGTGTACGGCGAGGCCACAGAGATCTCAGTGTGCGCTGGTTTCAGATGGCCGCTGGAGCACAATGAGAGCCACTAGAGTTTCGCTCTAAAATCTGGCCGGAGGCTTAACGTATCACCTAATCTAGCACCGCTGGCATGGGATGGTAATTGCGCAGCGTGTTTGTGCGGGTTGGAGGACAGCTGGAAGTGGTTTGGTGTGCGGCACAGAGTTTGTTTTCAGATCAGCTCTGAGGAAAAAGATCTGGCTGTTATGCAAGCGTCGCTTCTACGCTTTGCTGACAGTGATGGATATTTCATAAGTCGCAGAGACAGAACGTGTCTGTTTGCGTGAGTCTTTAGCTCAGCTTACGCTCAATTATCACTCCATTAAGTCATCTGACTCCGAAATCACGGTATCTGTAGTCTAGAGCTGACACGAACGCGTCCAAAACCTTCCTGCGACGTCTGTCTAGCTCCTCAACAAAACACAAACGGTGGCGAGGGGTCAGTTCCTCCAGCACTGCGGATGGAGTGGCTGATTTTCTCCTGGTTTTATTAGCACATAAATCTGACTGGTGCCAAAGAACAGAAAAACAGGGGATTAAAATTCCCCTTTCGCCATGTTCAGGGGTCCAGCTGCACTAGGCTGTTTGTTTAACACAGCTGCACGGAGAGACAGACAGAAAGAGAGATAAAGACACACACGTTTGCCAACCAAAATGGCTTGTTTTCATTGGCAGGTACTCAGGTTTTCTCAGAATTATGATTGCGCTGCTGCAGACTGACTGAACCTCGTAATAAAGAAGAAGAGCTGATGGAAAAATCCTTTGTTTGACTTTCTGAACAGAAATCACATCTCATGCTGCTAGTGATGCCGTGAGAATCAAGAATGCTCTCATTAGGATCAATTCATTTGGGAATGTTCAGGTGCTTTAATGTTCAAATGTAAAGTTTGTCTTTTTTCCACTATTAAATGGCATATTTACATTTTGCATCGGATCGTAGACTTATGCTGTGGCAATTTGTATATATCCTTCATAAATAATAATAATTAGAGTCAACATAGTATTTTTAATGGATTATTGAATTGTGCATCTGTGCATATATATATATTTTGTATTTTTTTTTTTTTTTTTTTGATAATATTGCCCATAATCCTTGGCACATCGCACATGTGAGGACCCTATAGGAATTGCTCCGTTTATTATCTTTAGTGCCCGAGCACCGATGGTGTGAGGACCCCATTGGAATTGCTCCGTTTATTATTATTAGGGCCCGAGCACCGATGGTGTGAGGACCCCATTGGAATTGCTCCGTTTATTATTATTAGGGCCCGAGCACCGATGGTGTGAGGACCCCATTGGAATTGCTCCGTTTATTATTATTAGGGCCCGAGCACCGATGGTGTGAGGACCCCATTGGAATTGCTCCGTTTATTATTATTAGGGCCCGAGCACCGATGGTGTGAGGACCCCATTGGAATTGCTCCGTTTATTATTATTAGGGCCCGAGCACCGATGGTGTGAGGACCCTATTGGAATTGCTCAGTTTATTATTATTAGGGCCCGAGCACCGATGGTGTGAGGACCCCATTGGAATTGCTCCGTTTATTCTTCTTCTTCTTCTCCAAAGTGAATCGCATTTTTGAGGGCCTAAACATGCTCCAAAACTCATGAAACATGCATGCACACGGGTCAGAACTGGCGAAAATTTACATCTGATATGGGTTTCAGAAGTGGGTGTGGCAAAATGGCTCGATAGCGCCACCTATAAAATTTCAAAAGAGTGCGCCTCTTACACACGTGTAGCACACCATTACCTACAAAAAGCAGCAGGAAATTTGGCACATATAAATGACTTTGACATATTCCTTCTATATTTACCACTTTAAAAGCATATTGCCCGCTGTTCCCTGTTTTCCTATGGCCACGTGATGGCGGTGAGCCCGGGTGCGAGGCCCTTTCATCGCTGCTTGCAGCTTTAATTTATATGCTACATTTAAAAAGAAAAAAGAAACAAATTAGATCGAAAAATTACATTTATATGTTATAATAATAAACATAAGAAAATTATGATTCTATTTTATATTTGAAATCTTTATATATATAATTTATACATTTTACACACACACATACATATAATTCCTTCTTTCTTTTATTTTCTTTTATTTATTATTATTATTTTGTGTGTGTGTGTGTGTGTGTAGAAACACAATCAGGATATGTGAAATCCACCTGCCTGCTGAAAAAAATAAAAAAATGTCTTTGATATTTTATAATAATATTAAATATTTATTTCTTATTTTTTTGCAGAAATATGACCTGGATATGTTATATATATATATATATATATATATATATATATATATATATATATATATATAAATTTTCTTAAATATATACATGCATGTGTGTGTATTTATATATACATAATAAATATACACAGTACACACACACACATTTTATTAAAACAAAAACTTTTATTTTGGATGCGATTAATCACAATTAATTGTTTGACAGCACTAATATATATATATATATATATTATTATTATTTTCTTTTTCTTTTCTTTTTTTACCCGGAGAAGTCTTTGTATGCACCTGCTGGTTGAAATTTGTATTTTAGCAGAAAAATATACAGTTATTTCTTGGTTTGGTGAAATCTACTTTGTTAACTTGGCAGTTACACAGTGTAATTCACACCCATTTCTACCACTCCTACTTCACCTGTACACACACACAGCACCCTCATGAAGGCTAACTGACCGATGGTGCAGTGATAGACGAGCGTGCTGGGCCTGTTCATCTGCATTCTTGCATGCAGATTTTCAAAGCTGCACAAAGGCTGTCTAAATCCTGCTCTTATGCTGGGTTTGGCTCAGGGATCGGCAGACAGAGCAGCTTGTCTTCAGGTGCCTGATTTTGCTTGCATTTGTCTAACTTTCATTTATGGATGGGTGTTGGGTTTCACCAGGCAGACACTTCACAGAGAGCAGCTCATGTGTTGCAATAACCAGTCGTGCAAGATTTAAAAAGCCTTACAGTATGGCAGCATCCTAATTTGCATGCTTATTGCGCGCCTATATAAAAAATTCATACTTACACATTTGTTACAAAAAAAAAAAAAACATTAAATTTTTTTTTTATTATTGTATTTATTATAATGTCACATTATTATTTTAAAATATCTAAATATATAGGGAACACAGGACTTCGACGATTTGAAACTTTAATGATGAAGAGCAGAGACAAACATTTCAAGGTTATCAAATGATATAACGTTATTTAACTTTATGAAACTCAAGAAACTAAGGGCTTATAAAGACATAGAGACTAATGAGCAAACGAGATGAACACAGGTGAGAATACTTAACGATGATAGACTAATAATGAACTAATGAGAAAAGCCGGAACAAAACCAAATATGGGCAAACAGGAACCAAACCGGGACAATATCACATTGTAATATTATTTATTTAATTACATTTAATCTTTTATCTAAACAAATTGAATTCACTTGTTTTCCCCCTAAATTTCAGAATGCATTATTATATTTATTATAATATTATATAATCAGTATTTAATTTATTAAACTAAACATCCTTTAAACAAGATAAACTAGCATTTTTTTAAATCTCAGAATGTATTGCTATAGTTATTGTAATTCATTGTAATAATTATAACATTATGATATTTTTTATAATTATTATTATAATAAATTATTATTAAATGTATTATTGTATTATCAGTATTTATCTAACTAATTGTATGTAAACAGCCTTAAAAAGAGATAAATTTACAATATATGTTATAATTTATAATTTAATTATTTATTATTAATTAAATTATGTATTATAATATTTATTATTATAGTTTATATTATTTAATTGCTTTGCATAACTATCTAAACATCCTTTAAAGAAAATAAATGAACTTGAGAAGCAGAATATTCAATAATATAAATATTTTAAATTGTTATTAAATATAATTGATTGATATGCTTCATAAAATAAAGATATTAATTCTTATATAACATGTACTATTATAATAATGGCATATTATTACTTTGTTGTGATTTTGGGAGGTGAAATATGACCCCGATATGTTCTTGAAATGTTTTGAAAGATTCACTGACAAGGAAATCAAATTAGCGATGTGTTTCTTGCACAAAGCATTTTATTCCCCCGTGTCAAAAATAGCCTGAGTGATATAATCAGAGCGGTGCCCACAGAGAATGTTTGTTTCCTGTTCTGTCCCCATTAGCCTTTTCCAGAACGACGACTCTCAGAAAAGAGAAAGAGCAACAGGTTAGCGCTATTCTTTCCAGCTAGGACCCGCAAGAACAGACAGTGCTCTCAGAAGAAGACTAGGCCTCAATCTGCCCGATGCCTGAAAATGGTTGTGTTGTAATCTTGTAATTTTATGGTCTTGACTTTTAACACAGCAACACATAAAAAATATGGTTTCCAGACACGCTGCTTTATAGGGCTGGTCTTCGTGTATGTTAGGAATGATATGCTGTAAAAAAGAGCCAGACAGAGAGAGACGGCATGGGAACAGGCATCGGGATGTGGTGGTGGCTCAGCGTTTCCCAAGGCTAGCAGTAGGAAACAGAATAACTGGATCTCGCTGACCTCCTCAACTGCCCCCTTGACATCCCCTCAACTGCCCCCTGGGGGGTTCCTGTCTCAATGTTTAAAACAGACCGTCCAAACGTATCCTGCAAGGCTGAACCCAGCCTGGGAGTGAGATGAAGAATAGAGGGCTGAAGGGAAGCTAAGCCGGGTCTGAAACAGCTAATCTGAGGACCACACAGATGAGGAGCAGAGCTCATTGTGTGTGTGTGTGTGTGTGTGTGTGTAGAGAGGCCAGCTGGGAGGTGGACGTCCTTCAATTCTATGCTTGACCCGAGTCCCTGTGCTGACCTTAAGGGCAGGTGCGAGAACTTAATGTGCTACACATATATCTTCATTTGGTCCTTACATGAACTATTTCACAAGAGCTATTCACAAAAGATACAATGTCCTTTCCAGGAATCAGGCTAAATGGATTTTAATCAGTTTGCTGGAAAACCAAGTGGTTTAAAGGCTCTGATATACTCACGGTGAAGTAAAAAAAAGGTCAAAATATCTGAGTAATGGCACAGACCTTATGCGCCAGAAAAACAAGCACACTTCTATCTTTAGATTTCTGTCTTTGAACTTTAGTTTTTACGGTAGAAAAGTAATGAGTTGAAGAAGTGGATTTACTTAATGTAGAGTTAATTAAAGTTCTCATGCGCTTTGTAATGTGTGAAGCAGATACCATAACACATGTCAGTAGATCAGGAAGTTCTTAAAACGAGCGGATAAATTTGCACGACCTTATATTCACGCTGTGAATATACAAATTATGTGCTCTTTTCCACTCAATAACAAAATAGACACAACAAAAATGACAGCATGGGAAAACAGCAGTTAAGAAAGCATCTGATCATAGCGAGTCCAGTACGTTACATTTTGGCCATGTGTCCTCCAAAGCATTTTTTTCCTGAGGCTAGTGTATTTTTTCAGTTGTTTTCAATGGGAACACCACGTTTTTTTGAGACGCCAGGAGGTTGACGAGGCGCTCTGTGTTTTTTTTCTCAGCACTGAGAATGTTCAACTTTGGGTACAATACATTACTCATCACTGTCACTTTTTACCCGGGCGTCCAATCACAGTGGAGGAGGGGCGGGACTAATACCAAACCAACCAACCATCACACCCTGCTTGTACAACAGCAACAGACGACAACAAGAAGCATGACAATGGAACAAAATTATTTAAAACAAAGGCCAGAGCAAGTACATATTGTGTCAACATTTTTATATTCAGATTTATTTATTTTTATTTTTACTTTGCAAAATTAGATACTAGTAACACTTCTGCGGCTATTCAGTATCACAGCCATCGAAAAGTCTCACCTGAAAAAAAGCGCGGTGCTCACAGCTAGGCATTTTCAGCAGAGTGCCTGGTGTTTAAACATGAAAAAATGTATCTTAAAGTCAGTTTCTCTTAATTTACAACTTCAATTTCTGCTATACATTTTTACTTATGTCTGTCTTTGAAAAAACGTAAAAAGGTAATTGCCTTTGATTGAGAATTGAGTTTAAATCTTACACTTCATACTATACAGATTATCTCGCAATTCTGCAAAAATAAGCAAAAAATAAGAATTAAAAAATTTATAAAAGTAAGACTTTTCTGAATTTAAAAAAGTCACAATTGTCACAAAAAAACAAAAAAAAAAGCTTTTATTCCATAATGGAAAAGGGTTCCATAATAAACTGAACCGAAGAAATAAATCACATAAAAAAATGCCCCAGATCACACCTAAATATGACTTAATCAGTACAGACCAATGGTAGTTTGATGGTTTTACCAACAGGAGCAAACTTTTCCAGAAAGTTCACTTTGGCAAGAAAATTTATTTAGTTTTTCCTGATTTTTTTTTTTTTTTATGATGTCGCACCAGTTTGTTCTTCTATTTAGATTGAAGTATATCAGGCCATTAGAACTTCTGGAAGTACCGACATAGCTTTTCTTCTATATTGTGATGCACATATGGGTGAAATGGATTACTAAGGACTTGGGGAAATGGGGTGTAAACTGGCTGTAAATGATGCCAGTATGTGACCAGAGAGAAGTCTGTTATTTCACTGCAAAACACTGTTATGACATTTTGATTAAACATTTCCAATCCAAAAAAAAATTAAACAAAATGAAGCACTGATAAATCATTCACAATAAGGAGTGATTTTTTTTCATTTCATGCTGACTTTAGGGATTATGCAATCTGTGAATGGGTTTATTATGGCTTTAACACTGATGAAAGAATCTGCTGCAAGTCAACTAAGAAACATCTTGTTACCATTTCAGGGTTCATCATCTTATCTCACAGGGAGGAAGATCAGATGATCTAATCACCCATACACTGGATCTATCTGCATAGCCATTAAAGTCTGAGACAAAGGGTGAATTCATAAGTGTGGTGATGGGAAAAAAAGAGAGAGTGGCAGAGCCGAGGAATGAGAGAGAGGGAAGTATATAGTTACTTCCAGCTGTCCTCCATCAACCATGCTTTCGCTCGGACGTATGGCCACTAGTTAATCCCAAACATCCTGTGTATGTCAGACCCGTGACGTTCTGCACAGGATTCAAATAAGGTCGATGACCTCTTGCACAAGTGTCATCAAGGTCCATCATCCCATGCCAACTTTCAGATAGAATGAGCTCAGCTGAGAAAACACAGATGTAGCTGATGCTGGAATAGACAAGAATATTTACATCAGTACTGTCTGTGGTGACAGGAACTGTGGCAAGCCTGAACATGAGACAAACTTTATTAAACGTCTCACCTGCACATTACAATTTGCAATTATAAATTAAATGAAATTCAATGAAATTACTTAAAATAAATTACATTTAAAAATATATTAAAGTACATGTAAACAAATAATTAAAATAAATAATAAATAATTTAATACACATATTTCATTTAATTATAATTTAAGAAATTAAATAAAAATGTTACAAATTAAATAGAATTTTGAAAACATTAACCATTTTATGTGGGGCATGGAAATAAATATTTCAAATAATGTTCACACTGCTCTTTTCCATGTAATGAAAGCATATAAGCACCAGAAAATTCTGTTTTTGTGCATCAAAAGAGTTTGAATTTGCAAAAGCACAAATGTTTTGAGAACATCTAGTCACCAGCCACTTTTATTGTATGGAACAGAGCAGCAAAATTTATTCTGTCCACAGAAGTCATGATGTGAGTAAATAACCACATCATTTTTTTTTTTTTTTTGGTTGACTATTCCTTTAAATCTGTTTATTTTAATCATGAATGACTTAAATATAAACATAAATACAAAGCATTCTCCAAAAAACGTCATTTTCTTTTCATTTTGTTTTCAAGGAATTCTACTGTGTTCTGTTTATTTAATATGTATTTATATTTGAATTAACTGTAAAAGCACAACCTACTCTGGCTTACTAGGAAGAAGCTATTAATAGAGGAACTGGGCAAAAGAACACATGGCAAGGTGCGATGCACAATGTTTTCGGGGGGAAAAAGCTGCGGGAGCATATTAGCAAGACTGCAGCTACGGCAGCTCAAACCTCTTTGCGTCCATTTGGAAACACAAGAATGTTTTCAAGTGTCCTCGCATTCGCACACAGGCTGCATTTTGCGAAGCTTTGAAGCCCCAGAATATAATGTATCTTAAAAGCAGCCCATGGCCTCTGAGGAGCACAGACTGGTGTTTCAATAAAAGAGACCCTGAAAAACTACTGCCAAACCTGCATTATTTCATTTTATTTTTGTCTTCTTTTTGTCTTTCTTTCGTTCTTTCTCTATGGCTTCAGTACATTTGGCCAAAAGCTGTTGGTCTTTTATGTGGTTGTAAGATTTAACACATTTTTTCATTCAAATAAAATAAGCTTCAAGTTAACCTCAGAAACATCTCTTTTCACCATCAAAATGCTCTAAAGTTAAAACATTGCAACATTGTGGTTTAGCAGTTTTATATGTCAACATGTTGGACCCAAATACAGCTTTTCATACTTCAACATAGAGTCAGACCAGAGGATAAAACTTGACTTTTATCTTCTTTAATCAGTTTTCTCTTATACCCTTTAGATTGTAAGAGCTGTCATCTAATATGACACTCGTAACGTTAAAAACCCCACAGGGCTGGCTTGCCGAGAGTGAAACGGATGTGAAGTTGTTTAATAAAACACATGATTGCAGTTCAGTTTGCCTCTCAGGATGGCTGTCAGCCTGTAGAAGGGACAGGAAGGAAAAGCCTTCGTAAGCTCAGATGAAAGAGATACTGATGTACAGGTGCACAGCGAGGAAATGTTTTATTGGCTTATTTGGGTTTCATGCAATGTTTAAACAAAGCATGATGGGATTGACATCAGCTATCAGAACTAGAACTGATTATCATACATATTTAACTCTAGGTTGTATAGTTTACTACCAGTAACCCAAATGAGCAAAATTACAGAAAAACACTAAAAACTGTTAATTGTTTAACCAAGATAACTACCATACGTAGAAGTATAAATGTTGACAATATTACTGTAAATAACAGTATGGTTACGGAAGTAGTCAGGACACAGAGGATTAGTAAATTAAGCAAGATTTTTATTGATTCAGCAGAGGGAATATGGCAGTTGAAGGCGAGTAGAGACTTGATACTGAATGTGTAGCAGAAAGGATTTACTGAAGGATGTTGTATCTTGCCAGGAACTCGTGGACGACTTGTGGCAGCACACACCCCAGACAGACGTTGGAGACGAAGGAGGATGATCGCAGGAGGAGGACTGACGAAGGAGACACGGAGGATCAACAAAGGAGAGGAGCAGGAGGCAAGTACTTTAACAGGTAGGTATCAGGTGAGTAACAGCGAAGAGCTGAGAGAGTTCACATCATATAGTCGAGATCGGACAATGATCTGGAATGGGGTGTGTGCTTATGTAGTGCGGGGTTGATTGGGTGTTGATGAGGTGCAGGTGGTGTGATTCAAAACTCAGGTGACAGAGATCGCTGTGATGGATTGGTGAAGGAGCCAGGCCGATCTGTGACAAGTATGGGTTTTAGAAGTAAAAACTATGATTTTACGTGCAATTTATTGTGTAAAAGAGTAAAAGGGCATTTTAACACTCAGAAAAGAAGTGCAACATTTCTATCTATAGAGGTAGAACAGCTCGTCACTGAGGTAGTACCCTTAATGGGACACTTTTGTAACTTCTTTATCCATAAAGAGCACATATTACTACCTAAGAGTATTAATATGTACCCTTAAGGTAATAATGTGTAATATGTAATATCTTGTTTAAGCCTCCCATGCCAGTTGACACTGGTTTGAATCACCCTTTGAATAGTGCATATAGGACCAGTTACACTGGTGCCGTGACCCGGGTGGGAAGGGTGTGTAGGTTATTGTAATGTAAGCCAGCTAGCAACTAACACTAGAGGCTGCAGTCTATAGCATCCTTATTAGCAGACCTGCGTCCCACACTGGTCGATGCTGGTTCGAATCCCATTTGGAGCAGTGCAATTAGGGCCAGCTACATTGGTGCTGTGATCCGGATGGGAGCGAAGTTCAGGATGGTGAGTGTAATGACGCTTTTCCACTGCACGGCACGATTCACTTTTGGGGGGTTTTCCACTGGGTACAGTACCTGGTACCTGATACTTTTTCAGTACTACCCTCGGTTGAGGTTCCAAGCAAACCGCACCATTACCAAAACGTGATGTGTAAACTCTGCTGATCACTGATTGGTCAGAGAAAATCGTCGCTGCCTGCGTCATTGAACTTGCGACAAGCGAGACAACAGACCCGGTAGATTCAAATCAGCACAGCCAGCGAAGGATCAAATGCAACTGTTTTGAATGAGCACACCTTTTTTTAAACAAACAAAAAATGGCTGTTTCGTTGTCTGTTGAGGAAGTACAGATGTTCATCTCGTTGATAGACAAGGAGCAGGTCCAGCGAGAGCTTGATGGAGCGGCGTGGAATTAATTTTTTTCAGGAGTCATGGCAGTAGAGGCGGCGCAACTATAACGACATGTGAATAACTCCGCCCACTCTAAAGCGGTACTAAACTGCAGTGTAAACGCAAACCGAGCTGTGCCATGCTATACTGAGCCGTGTCGTACCAAGCAGTGGAAAGCGCTATAACAGGGGCCACCTAGTAAATAACACTAGAGGCTGCAGCCTTCAGTGTCCTTGTGAGTTCATCTGCCTCTCATGCCGGTTGATGTTGGTTTGAATCCCATTTGGAGCAGTGCAATGAGGAGCAGTTACACTGGTGCCGTGACCCGGATGGGAGTGAAGTTTAGGATGGTGAGTGTAACAGAGGCCACATAGCAAATAACACTAGATGCTGCGGCCTTTGGGGGGTGAGTGTAACAGAGGCTAGTAACTGATGCTAAGGGCTGCAACATTTAGCACCCTTATTAGCACACCTGCCTCCTATGTCGATTGATGGGGTTTCGAATCCCATTTGGAGCAGTGCAAGTAGGACCAGTTACATTGGTGCCATGACCCAGATTGGAGTGAGGTTTAGTGGGGTGAGTGTAACAAAGACCAGCTAGCAAATAACACTAGAAGGTGCCTTTATTGTCCTTCTGAGTGTCGTGACCAAGATGGTAGTGAGGTTTGGGGGCGGTGAGTGTAACAGAAGCTAACTAGTGACTGGCTACGTCCTTTAGTGTGCACCTGCCTCCCATGCTGGTTGATGGTGGTTCAAATCCCATTTGGAGCAGTGAAAGTAGGCCCAGTTACGATGCTGTTGTAACTAAGATATGAGTGACGTTTAGGCCTGTGAGTGTAACAGAGGCCAGCTAGCAAATAACACTAGAGGCTACAGCCTTTAGTGTCCTTGTGAGTTTACCTGCCTCCCATGCCCAATAGCCCCTCACTGCAGTCCACAAGATCCAGGGGGCAAAGTTAAATCCACATCCAGGGGGTGGAGATGGGTAGGTTTAGGGATTAGGGTGTGGAGACGGGTAGGTTTAGGTATATGTAAGGTGGGAAGAGTTGTTTCTGGATCCAACCTCGCCCCCTGGATCTTGTGTTCTGCAGTGAGGACAATATGCCAGTTGATGGTTGTTCAAATCCCATTTGGAGTGGTGCAAGTAAGACCAGTTACATTGGTGCCTTGACCCAGATGGTAGTGAGGTTTAGGGGCAGAGAAGAGTCTTTGCCTTTGCTTTCTAGTTGTAGCCAATACACTTTTATACAATTTAAATATCCTGTGCATAGCGGTTCGTCTTTTATATCGTGAGATTTTGGCCAAATGCATTAAACAACAAGAGAAACTGAGTGCCCATATAGCTACAATAACCTTTATAACCTGCAAACCGATGAAAACGTAATGCGATTAATTAACTGCCTCAGATGCGGCCATTCTAATGATGGACAAAACATAGATCCCCGTTATTCGGCCGTCAAAAACCTTGTTAACTCCATTTGAGTATGATTTTAAGAAATTAAATGCAAATGCCTGATCATATGCAGTATAAAGCCAAAATACCAACTCTGTTGACGCAATGTTTAATTATTGAAAAAAAAAAAAACCTTTTCCCTTTATCCTTTTTTTTAATGCTTAGTGGTGTGCTGTGGGATTTTTTTACATTTCAAAACTGTGCCATGGCAGAAAAAAGGTTGGGAAACACTGCGATAGAGGATATGGTCTATAGCATTGTTAGGGCACATGCTGGTTGACACTGGTTTCAATCCGTTTGCAGTGGTGTGAGCAGTACCAGTGACATTGGTGTCATAACCCAGATTGAATAGGAGCTTGAGTGCTCAGCAATGTAAGTTTGAATTCAACTTGCAATACACATCTTATTTTAAAAAGTTGCAAAAAAGTCTAAACATGCTAAAAAACAGCATTCAATAAGCTTCAGGTTCAGTTCTTGTTCTGTCGTAATCAATGTGCACATACATACACATAAACATGGGTTAACCTGGAGCAGATATTTTAATGTGGGAGCTGTGAAGGTTGCTGGCACAGTAAGCAGAGGGGCAGGGACAGGAACCCCTCATTAAGACTGAATTAAACAGAGCTTTGATGGCCTACAGAAATACAGAGCCTACATCAGTTCAGTCTGGCAACACATGAAAGAGCAGCCGTGAGAAACAGAGATCTGCACTCGTTGTCACTCTCTCCAGTGCACACTTGCACACATTTCTTCCCTCACACACACACACATGCACTGAAAACCACATCACTGCCACATACAAATGCCACATACTATGTACCACTAGACTTCGGCTGTATTTAGTATGCTGTGCACACTATGCAATTTTTCTGTATGCAGTGAATCCCCAGATGACCTAACACATTTGCCAAACATTTCTGTGTGGAATATGGTATCCCACAGTGCTATGTACTCAACTTGACCTTCCATTTCTAGTGTGATGGATGAATAGGAAATCATAACAGTCATGATTAATATTTCTTACTTATGTATTTGATCTGACCACCAAGAGTTTAGAAAATTTTGTACAAAATAGGAAAAAATACAAATTCACCCATATTATTTCCAAAAAGAAAATGGACTCTACATGCTTAAGTCATGTGACAAGCATAGTGAGGTCATGTGATAACAATATAGTGCGCTACAGTTTGAAATGTGAGCAGTCTCATTGTGGAAAACGTACTGTAGTGTTTGTGTGTACCAACCAACCTGATCTCAGTAATTTACAAGACGTTGTATTCATATGAATTTGTACAATGTGATTTTTACTTAAAGTGAAAGTGAAAGTGAAGTGACATACGGCCAAGTATGGTGACCCATACTCGGAATTCGTGCTCTGCATTTAACCCATCCAACGTGCACACACACAGCAGTGAACACACACACACCGTGAACACACACCCGGAGCAGTGAAGTGTATGAGTAAGCATGAAGCCATAAACCAAAACTTATATGGGGTGTAAGAAAACATACAATGAGATCATAAAAATTCACCACCTATTTACTAATTACTGTGAAGTGTGTTGTATGCAACTATTCAGTAAATAGTAATATGTGACCCTGGACCACAAAACCAGTCATAAGGGTAAATTTTTTTGAAAGTGAGATGTATACATCATGTGAAAGCTGAATAAATGAGCTTTCCATTGATGTATGGTTTGTTATGATAAGACAATATTTGGCAGAGATACAACTATTTGAAAATCTGGAATCTGAGGGTGCAAAAAAATCAAAATATTGACAAAATCGAGTTTAAAGTTGTCCAAATGAAGTTCTTAAGAATGCATATTACTGATCAAAATTAAGTTTTGATATATTTACAGTAGGAAATTTACAAAATATCTTCATGGAACATGATCTTTATTTAATATCCTAATGATGTTTGGCATAAAAGAAAAATCTATAATTTTGACCCATATAATGTATTTTTGGCTATTGCTACAAATGTATCCCAGCAACTTAAGACTGGTTTTATGGTCCAGGGTCACATATAGTATTCAATTCTGAACAAAACCCCAGTCTGTCACACCGGAGAAATGAGAGTTATGTACAGTACAATGCAGAAAAGAAAAAAGTAAATCAATGGCCATCTAGTAGAAGTAAATACATTTTGTTTCAGCCTTCAGCGTCTCTCTCCTGACCACTTATACCCTCACACACAACTAAAGAGAATAAGGATGTAAACACACAGGCAGACACTAATGCTTGACAAGTTTATTTCAAGCATGCTGTTTTTTACATATTTTGCACAATATTATATCGGATTATTATTCAGGTAGTTAACATACTGACTTTAGAGCCCACATTTAAACACTTGACGAGTGCAGTTTTATTTTCCTTTTGTTTTAAATAGGCAATAGCCTTTAGCTTGTCACAGCCATGACCCAGGATTTGTTAGTTGGCTGCAGGTGATATAAGGGCGCAGGACATTCTCATTCAAGGGAGCATTTGATTGGATAAAAATCTGTGTAGTGCAGAATGAGTAATCAATATTTTTTGTTGAAGGAAAAGACTGTAAATTAAATTGAAAAAGTAAATAGCATTTTTGCACATTGATGCTATTTAGAAGTACACTATGTGGGGTGGTGATGGCGCAGTGGATAAGACACATGCCTTTGGTGTGAGAGACCCGGGTTCGAATCCACTGTGAGACACCAATGTGTCCCTGAGCAAGACACTTAACCCCTAGTTGCTCCAGAGGCGTGCGACCTCTGACATATATAGCAATTGTAAGTCGCTTTGGATAAAAGCGTCAGATAAATGTAATGTTTATTCATTTAGACACTTTTATCTAAAGTGATTTATCAGACAAGGAACATAAGAAAACAATATTCATAGTATATAATGCCAGAAAACTAAAGTAGGAAACAAACTAGAACAGAAGTGAAATACAGAAAAGAAGAGGATATTTCCTCAACAAATGATCAAAATTTAAATCAAAATAACTGAGAATAGCGAAATTATAATGATTAGTTTCAAGAACTACAATTACTACTCATTCCATGTAAATATGAGTAAGTTGGCCACAATTAACAATCACATTCAAAAGAGAGGGGAATCTGCTTTTCCCAGCATGCTTTCATGCAAAAAAAAGGTGCTCGAGTCGGGAATCAAACTTGGGACTCCCGCAACACAGCAGCATTATATGTTGGCGCACTGAACACTTGGCTATCGGCGCATACAATTATGTGTTATTTTTATGTGTTTTTGTTTTTCCACAACATTATTAAAGGAGGAGATCTGAATTTTCTTATATTTACTCAATTCATAATTGATTTCACAGCTTTAATACTATATTTACTCGAATATAACATTTTAGCATGTAGCTAAATGTAAAAGCTCTGCTAAATGTTATAGGTCAGTTGCAAATTTGGTTGACAAGACATGAGAATTTAGCAATGCATGTTTTTCATTAGGGCAGAAACCAAATCTGAACACATCTGAACATTTAGACTGGAACTTGAAAAATGATTTTAATTAGATTGTGCTTGTTTGGATTTCATGTGTTTTTCTTTCTTCATTCAACAAACAAAAAATGCAACAGATTTGAGTCGGACAGTCAAAAAAAAAACTAATGCTATTATTGCTTCCACTCTGAACAAGGCTGCAGAAATCCGTGTGTTGACATTAAGGCGATGTTTGTATATACTATATTCATGTTAGAGGTAAAACCTAGCGGTTCACACAGCAGTGGGTATGTGGTATCCACTTTAACACACTACTGTCACTTCACACCAGCACATTATTTATTCTCTATGAGCACGTCTCTGGCAATGACGCAGGTGTGTATTCTTGCCAGTGTGTGTGTGTAAAAGAGACAAACCAGACATTCATAATTTAAGAGCAATGTCTGTTGAGTGAGTGACTACCTGAGGGGAAATGAAACATTGGATTTGTTGAATAAAATATAAGTTGCAGGATCCCTCGTGTGGCTTGTGTGCATGCGTGTGTGTGCAGGTAATGATGTCAGTAGGGACCGAATATGCAATGATCATGCAAATATACGTGCTTATTTAAACATACCGACATAAAGTCGCCGATCGAATCTCTTGGTACAACCCCTGAATACTTGTAGCTACGTTTTCAAACCTGATGGTTTTGCTGAGTACGGTTTAATGTAAATGATATTGTCTAGTTGTGCGATCAACAACGCTTGGAGGGAGTGCCAAAAATGGAAGGCTGATCGATTACGCGCACAGAAAACCAGAGCGTGCTGGTTTGACGGTTTGAATACAATAAAAGGTATTAGATTTTCAGCAGTAAATGTAGCAGTGTGAACAGATATTGGAAACTGTCCCTACAGGCTAGTTTTCACATGCCTGCAACTTAAGCTGGATCTGACTTGTATTGTTCAGGCAAACGATCCACCTTGGGCAGAGAGGTGTGAGTGTACACACCTGCCAGATTGCATCGAGACACTCACACACATGCACAAATGTATGTATACACATAATAAGAAAGCACACACACATACACACGGGGTAGGAATGGTGTCCTAATGAGGCCCTGAGAGGCCCTGCTGGTCTGTCAGTCAGGCTGCACCATGCTGACACATGGCTGACAACAGCATTGAGCTACTTCTGTCTCTTCCGCTCGGTTTAATTCAGCTAAACTACTGACAGGATTATAGAGACACTCAAATTAATTCAATTAATAATGTGCTCTGTCACTCTCTGCCTCCCAAGGAGGACAATAATAAACTGTGATTTGGGAAGTAAGAATGTGTGACATGCGAGAGACGTGGAAAGAGGCACAAACACTGCTTAACTGAATATTTACAGCAGTGGACCTCAACCGGTGGGACGAGACTCAGAATTGGGTCACAGGTCTGTGCTGATAGGTTCAATGCAAAAAAAATGCTAATACCAAAATGTAACCAAGCATATATTTTGCCATAGCAAATAATCAGGGAGGAGTAAATGTTCTCTATGTTGTTTGTTGCCGAAAATATATCTACTAATATTATATTAAGCTTACTGCTTGTACCTAGAAATAAAAGTGTGAATAGGGTGGTGAATAAGGTGGTGCTAAAGTTTAATAGGGTGGTGATGGCGCAGTGGATAAGACACATGCCTTTGGTGTGAGAGACCCGGGTTCGAATCCACTGTGAGACACCAATGTGTCCCTGAGCAAGACACTTAACCCCTAGTTGCTCCAGAGGCGTGCGACCTCTGACATATATAGCAATTGTAAGTCGCTTTGGATAAAAGCGTCAGCTAAATGAATAAATGTAAAATGTGAAGATCTTAAAAATCTTTTAATAATCTAGTTAAAAAATCATCTGCCAGGTTCCTGTGCCAGAAATGCACTATAAGATTTCATGTTTTCCTTACACCTTGAATACACTTGTACACGCATGTAATTATAATTGATTGATTTATTTATTTTTTGAGGATGTTGGACCACAATTTTTATCTGTTTTTATCAAAATCAGAATTTTTTATCTGATTATTATTGACCATGAAGGTCTGCTTTGCTTTTTTTAAGTAAAATAGTTTTTTTTTTCCCTAAAGAAATAATGTTTTAAATTTATTATTTAACTATTTATTAGATTTTTTTTGCCAAAGTAGTTTAGGGGTTTTCTTAAGGTTTTCTTTTCAATGTTTTCTCCTCATTATGACATTAGGACAGATGCAGATGTATCACCACATTTTTTATTCGCCCCTCCTACCCCCCCCCCCCCCCCTCCCCAAAAAAAGAAACAGACCAAAAATAATATTAATTTAGATAGTAAAATATTTTAATCACAGAAAATAGTATATTGAAGTCATTATAGCACTTTTAGCTTAGCTTAGCATAGATCATTGAATCGGATTAGACCGTTAGCATCCTGCTCAAAAATGACCAAAGAGTTTCGATATTTTTCCTATTTAAAGCTTGACTCTTCTGTAGTTACATCGTGTACTAAGACCTACAGAAACTGAAAAGCTGCAATTTTCTTGTCCGATGTGGCTAGGAACTGTACTAGCAGGCACAATGATATTACCCAGCGCCTGAAAGTAGTCCCCAGCTACATCATAACTAGTTACCTAGCTGGGGACTACTTTCAGGCGCTGCGTAAAAAGCAAAGCTCCTTGATTATTCCACCGGAATGAGAGTATAGTTCCTAGCCATATCGGCCTAGAAAATCGCAGCTTTTCATTTTCAGTCAGTCTTGGTACACGATGTAACTACAGAAGAGTCTAGCTTTAAATGGGAAAAATATTGAAACTCTTTGGTCATTTTTGATGACCAAATGCTAATGGTCTAATCCGATTCAATGATCTATGCTAAGCTAAGCTAAAAGTGCTACCGCCAGACCCGGAGATCGGCTGAATGGATTCAAAAACGGTAAAACTCAACTGTTTAACTCTAGAGGAGTTGGAAAATGAGCCAAAAAACGTGGAGTGTTCCTTTAAGGCTGTCTAAACAGTAATACCATGAAATATTATTGTAATTTGAAATAACTGTTGTCTATTTCAATATATTTTAAATTCCCATTTATTCCTGTGATGGCAATATTGAAAACAGCTGCTTAATATATTTGTAGAAACCGTGATAATTAGTTTTTTACAGAAAGTTCAAAAGAACAGCATGAATAGAGATCTTTTGTAACGTTATTAGTGTCTTTACTGTCACAATTTAATGCATTCTTTTGAAAGAAAAAACTATTTTTGCCCCAAACTTATGAACAGAAGTGTATTTATGAAATGTTTTTTTAAAGGTTTTTTAAACATTTAATAGATCTTGACCAAAAAGAACATGAGCTGGGTACTTAAATATTGCATTGTTAAAACTACAATAAAAACAAAACTGCCTCGTGTGGGATCAAACAACATGAATCATTCATCAGGGGCCTCCTTTCACTCTCTCTGTCTAATAAGTGAACCTGGTGGGCCGAAGCTTTGTCTTCAAGCTGCGGCTGAGTTAAGCAGTCCAGTGATGGGCCTGGACACACAGAATACTCAGGATTTGCTAAAAAAGCACTACGCTTCAAGAACTAATGACCCATATGGAGTAATCACCTCAACAAACACCTCATCAGCAGAGAGAGAGAGAGAGAGAGAACAGAGTTGAGCCGTGCACCTGAAGCACAGATCTGCGTAGCAGTGCGGATAGAAAAACTGGAAGGCGCAAATACAACAAGAACACAATAAAATACACAAGCACTGAGACATGTTTGTGTGCTTGCACTCAGACGCACCCTCCAGTGCTCATTTGCAACAGTTAGTCCAAACCAAGCGCCGTCGCTGCATTCTTTGGGAAGGCGGATTCTTATGCCAGCTTATTCTCCATTTTTAGCTTCTTAAAACCGCACCGCAGAGTTCCCATCATCGCTCTTAAGCAGATTTACTTTCATAAAAAGCAGCTCAGAGGAGGAGCCTGTAACTGAGAATGTGCTTAACTTCACACGCGTATTGTGACATATCATCTTTGTATTTGTATTATGGAGCTGAATGTACAGTGAGTCACAGTAGGTGTGCTTGCATAACACAGTAAGTTCTTTAATTACAAGAATTAACTTTTATTATTGTGTCTTTGTGTTTTCATATGTGGGAATTATGTTCATGCCCAGCATATCAAAGTGAGTGATTCTGCAACTAAAACGTGTGTTCCTCAAATACATATGTGACTCACACCAAATTGTGTGTTAATGCAGATGTTTTTTAAATAAATCAATGAATTTCTCATTTGTTTGTTTTTCCATTCATCACATGGATGTATTTTCTTTGGCCTGAAATCTCCTTTTTGTATTAACAAATATGCATATTTTAATAAAATAAAGATATATGGAAAAAATGTATACAGGTTTTTTACAAGTTATACAAGTTTTTTGTTTGTTTTTACACATACAGTATAATTGGATGTACAAGTGATTTTAAATTAAAATGTTATTAAACTGACTATAAAAATCAAGATGAATCTTGTATAACTCAAAAAATGAAGTTGAAATGGGTTCAGTTTATTTGATGATTTAAAGTAATGGAAAAACATGCTGCCATGAATTAACGATCACACCATTTTTAACAGTCAATAATTGTATATTTTACTTACATCATGCACTTTCAAAAAGACTTTACTCAAAGTTAAACCATATTCTTTTTGCATGGAATGATCTTAAAATGTCAACCTTTTTTTTTTTTTTTTACCATGATTTAATATATTATATCATTTTATGAAGTACGTTACTGTTTTCTGTAAATTTAACTCATTTTAACAAATCTGTTAAACCTTTTACGGTAATTGTTTTTTTAATTGGTTAAATGTTTTATAGTAAAAAGCTGCTGTTTTTTTTTTCTTTTCTTTTTTTTACTTTCAAAGAGAGGCATGTTGTATTTTCATGACCTTTACCAAAAGACTTTAAATATTAAAGTAAACTGTAAAACCTGTTACCATAATGTACAGTAAACATTTAATTCTCTTTCTAATAAAGTGCAATTAGCTTGAGGTGCCATAAAGCTAATTATTAACTCTTCAGTTTTCTGACCGTTTTTTTATTATATAGTAGTAGTAGCATTCAAATTGAGCTTAAAAATCACATACAGTATCAAACCGAAAAAGGTCATAGACTGAACTTTATGTAGCCTACCTGTGTGTGTGTGTGTGTGTGTGTGTGTGAGTGGCCCTCGGGCCGTCTCTCAGTGGGAGGTTTGGGGATCACTCTGTTCTGAGAGGGGATTTGATCAGCGATGAGGGTAAAGCCTTCACTAACAGACCGATTTATCCCTACGACAAGCCCTACCTTCCTACTCTATTACTCTCTCACATGCACACACTGCCCCACACAGCAGTAACCAGCAATTACGACAACACCATGTCATTAGAGACTTATACAGACTCCTATTATCACACCCTCACAGACAGGGAGCATTAAAGTCGACTATGAATAAGAAACGCCATTTTAAAGAAAAACAAACAAATAAACCTAGTGCTGTGTAAGAGCCTATCTGTGTTCAGCCATGGAAAATAATTATCTTTTTTAGCATTTTAGTAATCAAATCAGCATGAAGCATGACTTCATAGGTCTTAATATAATGACTAAAATGCTATTAATTATTGTATATCATTAAGGATTTTGTTTCTTCCTTATTTTGGGGAAAATTGAAATGGCTCTGAGACTATTAGACTCGTATTGGTGGTTGAAAGCACAATCAAATTAGCCAAAATCTTTATTAAGCAAACATGCAAATGTGCAAGAGATATTTAGGATGTTATAAACGATAAGTGCTCCAATTGTATGGAAATATGTAGATCTTTGCAGTGAATCCTGCAGGTGCAGATTCTGCATGAGCTGCTTATGGCTGCTGAAGCTCGGTTAAGTGTTTGGATGGGGGTGAACGTTGGTGTCTGGCTCCTTCATTGACGGTTACGCCCTAGTTGTTCTTTTGTGATCTGCGGTGATGGGGGGCTACCAGTGACACATGAACTGACAGTCTGGGAAAGCATGACATCATTGATTTTTGCCCAAATATCAATGGACCATGACAAGTGAACAAAAAACTCACTTTTATTAAGTGCAACGGCTATTGACCAGCAAAAAAACAAAAAAACAAAAAAAAAAAACATGCATCCTTCAATGTAAGTTTGTGGGAATTTTCATAAATCAGATGGCTTAGAAAAGCTTTTTGGGCAGCGCTCCAACATGTACACTGAAAAAAATTAACTTTGAAGCAATTTTCACTCAGAAATTGCTAGTAATTTTCACAAATAATTATAAAGAAACTGCAAGGAACACACTGAATTAAACTTAGTAAACTGAAATAGTATTTTCTTGTAAAATGTACTCTTTGTTTTATACATAATTTTGAAAAATATATATATTTTTTTATGTAGCAACTCATTAAGGGCAACCTAAATTTGAGTCCCAACATTTGGTCCTTTCCTGATTCCATCCCTTTCTCTTTTCCAATTTGCTTTCTGTCAATTTTCTATACTTTCATGTTCCAACAAAGGCAAAAAAAATAAAAAAATAAAATAAAAAACAAACTGCAAGATTTCAGGCATCACTCATGTCAGTAGCACAAAAGTTATATGCCAACGTTTAATATATTAATATTTATAATATAAATATTGTGTAGATACAGTGTTTTGATTGGGAAAAAATATATATGCAATGCCACAAATTAAGAATTCTGTCCCACAACATTTTTATTCGTGGCCACGACTTGCTAATTTGTTCACTCGTTTTAGTTAAACCAATAGGGAATAAACTAGTACAACATGGCCAAGATTTCAAACAACAAGGAAACATATTTGTAAATTGTGGCCATGAATTAACAAATCATGGGATCAAGTTCTTAATTAGTGGCCACAACATATAATGTTTTACCCTGCGTGTCATGTGTGGGGCTCCGTAGTTTTCTCTGGCATCACAAGATGAAAAATAATTTTCAGTATTTGTATTATTTTAATTGACATATTTTTGATATAATTTACATTTTCTCTGCATGTTATCAAAAGATGTAGTCACATTATAATCCATTATGTATTTGCAATAATGTGATGCATATCAAAGTTACTTTCAAACCAAGCAATTTTCTGAACTCTTCGACTTGAACCTGTTGCGAAATCTACTTTGGAAAACTTTTCACCTTCAGAATTTTCACCAATTCATATTATGGGATTTTGCCCGCGAGCATTTGCTGGAAAAGGTAAAGATTTATGCACCCTACCAAAACTTTAATTTTGCACTCAACACATTAAAAATGCATGCAATGTGATTGATTAATTTTACATTTGTTATTTAAAACCTCTTTAGTACGTAATGCCCTATATTTACTATAATACAGCACGAAAAAAAAAATGTTTTATAAAAACATTCCTGCTGTGGTATTGAATGCAAAGGAATTACAGCCGTGCTGAACTGCTCTTGTGATATTGCTTAAATAACGCAATCCCAAACCCTGTGTCATTGAACTATTTCAAGAATCAAGTCCTGAACAAACTGTTCCTTTAAACTTCTCTGAGAGTGTGTGTGCTGAATGGAGTGTCGTTTTTCAGCGCTTAACTCCTCCTCTGCATTCTGCTCGTCCAGCACACACACAGCGCTGCTCGCGCATTCCCCATCAGCAGCTCAACGCACAGGGAAACGGAGCCTCTTCGCGTCTGAACGCACCGTTTTCAGTGCTCGTGCATTAGCTCAGCAAACATGACGGTTGTAATCCGCAATATGGAAGAAACGAGCAGCTGATCTGGGGTGGAATCTGTGTTTTATGTGACTAAAACACGTCTTTGGGATAGAGACTACGGAGGCGCGAGACCGTTGTTGCAACTTTTGTTGCAATCAGCACGCGCGTTTACTGACGGTTGCGCGTTTTAAAGAAAAAGTCGCTCAACTTTTGCGCTCGATTTTGGATGTAGAATCGGACGAGAATACGCCTGTTTCGACTTTTTTTACTCGTGTCTGGTGAGTTTGTCAGCGGAGGACACAGAGCTTCACGTCTGGAGTTTGCAGAGTTTGTTGCAGGGAAACTGTCGAGCTTTGTGTGATCGCTTCTTAAAGTAATCATGGACAAATTGGATTTAAATTCATGTGTCAAGGATTATTTCTGAAAGCTCCTGTGTGTTTGCTTGCATTGAGTGGACTGTTCCGTTCTCGTGCACTTCAGAGTCAACACAAACTCTTGATTTTGTTACAGTTGCAAGACGCTAGTAAACATGCCACAGCTTAACGGGGGTGGAGGGGATGAGTTGGGGGCGAACGATGAAATGATCTCGTTCAAAGATGAGGGCGAACAAGTGGATAAAATCTCCGAAAACGTGTCAGCCGAAAGAGATCTGGACGATGTGAAATCTTCTCTAGTGAACGAGTCGGAAAATACCAGCAGTTCATCCGATTCTGAGGTAAGTCAGACACCACCGCGTGTTGACAGACGCATGGATGTGGTTGTTGCCGTCGGAAAAATAACTTTTCTGTTTTGTTTTTCTCCGTTCCTCGTTCTTTCCTTCAGCAAAACGAGAGGCGCCCTCAACCAAGAGTTGATCTTGAAAGTTATGAGAGAGCCCGAGAGTATTTCACTGAAGGTACGAGGAAACCGCTGCTATGGCATGCCGATTTAACAACTATTCATTAAAAACTACTTTCTGTTTCTATATTTTTCAGTTTCACTCATAGCTATTCATTATATAAGTGTTTTTTTAAATAGTATAACTATTCAAATAGTTAAGTATCTATTCAGTAGCCTACTTCTAGTTACTATTTATTTGGTGTGCATACCAATAGTAACATTTTCTACTGTAATTTCTACTGAATTTATTTAAACTTAGGTAGCCAATTTAACTAATAATTGAAAACTGAAATTTGTGAGATGATAATTGTTATAGTTTAGTATATATAATTTTGATAGATGTTAATGTAATAAAACATATGTAGTAATATCCAATACGTTCTATATCTGGAATAGATGCTATTATTTAGATATGTCATTTACAATTACTAGCAAAACTAAACTCGGTAGCAGAAACCATTTTAATATATACTAGTAGGAAGTGAGCAGATGATAACTGAACCACAAGTTTACATAGAATTCAATAGGAAAATTGTGCAGTTTGTTACCAGTAGCAATTAAAAATAGTTACTTGCTACTAATGGGTTCTAGTGTTTAATGAATAATTACTGGTCATATTAAAAAAATAGATACTAGCCGATATTGGATTAGTAACAATTATTAACTACAAGCAACATGTCAGTACAAGTACAAATATCAGTAATATGAATAAACGCTGAAATAGCTTGCCATACTTGTTCTTTACTTAACTTTTGTGTCCACACTTTGATCCCTAATCATTTGTCTCTCCACTGTCAAGCTTTGAGAAGACAGCAAGATGGAGGATTTTTTAAGAGCCCGCATTATCCAGGCTACCCGTTTCTAATGATCCCAGATCTTGCCAATCCTTACTTGACCAACGGCGCCTTGTCTCCAAGCGCAAGAACGGTGAGTGCCATTGAACACACTGTCTGCCTCCGTACATCTCTGGAGTTTTTTAAGAGCCAGTGAGAAACATCTTTTGAGTTTATAATGGCCCTCGTGCAGAATGAAACCAGCATGTTTCCTTATAAAGGATACCATTTGAAAATCTGCACTGATCAACCACTATTTTGAATTTTGTAAGGTCATGTCGCCTTCAATATCTGCAGTCATGATCATTCTCAGTCAGCTAGTTGTGTGCTTAAATCTGCCTCTTTTCATTGAGTTTTAGCGATTAGGATTTAGTAGTTCACCAATCAGTTTTTGTAATTTGAAGTTATTTAAGGAACATGCATGTGGAAGTGGATTGCTAATGTCATTTTAGCATTAGCTCATGTTTGAGGCTATTAAACGGTTTAATTGGTTTTAATTGTGTATTTCAGCTATTTGACTTGTATTTGACAGATCGCTATTCATTTATTTGTGGTGTAGGAGATCATGTCTTGTTATCGCCAGCATTTACTGGATCAGATTTGCCAAAATCTTGCATCTAAAGTATTTTATGGTGTTTTGGCCCCACATTTCGGTGTCTAAATACACTGAAGATTCCTCATGTTTGTCTGTGAAATGGTTGGCTAATTGATCTAATACCCAGTGAATCTAATTCGGTGCTGTCTGCCACTGGGCTGTAATTAAGCAGTTTCAGGCTGCTTGTTTAGCCTTCTTTAAAATAAGATTAGTCTGGCCGAGCGAAGAAGTCTGTCAGTGAAATTCTATCTGGGTGTTCGCTCTTCTTGTCCGAGGGCTGCAGAATTTGTCGGTTCTCTCCCTATAGATGTGTTGGAGTTTTGTGTCCATGTCTGGGAAAGGTTGACTGCCATTTTAGCCCCAGCATTGGGTCTTTTCAACCCAATTTGCAAAGAACTCAGCAGGCATTCATGTATGGCTTTGCCGCAGTGTTATGCGTCAGCACTCTGCAGAAAAAAAAAAGAGAATGAACGGTTGGGTCTTTGAAAGCCTCAACTGGGAGTGTTTTTTGGCTAAACCGTGAGCCATCTCCCCAAATCAACACGTTTTACAGCCATTGTTTATTCCAGAGCTCAAATCCTCCTTCCTTACTCTCAATGGCAATGCGATTTGATTGGAGCCGGCCAAGCGTTTGAGCGAAAAGTTGCATTTTCTCCCGTGCCTCCTCCCTCTAGACACTCGCCCAAGTTTTACTTGGCCTCTCCATTTCTTTTCACTCGTCCTTACGAGCTCTCCCTCCTTCCCAATCCCTTCCATTCAGTTCCTGAGGCGTTAGTCTTACATTGTCATTCTGAGTGAATGCTGATGGCTTCATTGGGATCTCCATAGGCCCTCATTAGCCTAATGGCTGCTCCTTACAGACTAGTTCCATAGTAGTTGTGGTACTTTTGTTCCTTGTCCTATATAGTGTTGTTGTGGGAAGAGCCTATTGCTTAAATTATCCTGAAGGAACATGGTTCATCCCACCCTTAAACTGCAACGAGCGAACTTTCCTTTTACGATTCTCAAAAATGTCAAAAATCGCAGACTCAAATGGTGAATTAAGCCAATGTCAAGCACATCTCACGAGCACAGAAGCCCTCTGTTAACTCTAGCATAATGCGCATTAAAGAGCCAAAGGCTAATATGGGCTTACTAGCAAATATTCAGATGATGTCATTTAGGATAAGGATTATAACTTATTTTAATTTGTTTAGTTGATTGGAGACCGTCAAACGATTTGGTTCCCAGAGAAAATGACCACATAACCGAATGCATCCAGATGTGAGACAAATATCCACGCAAGACTCATCCTGTTTTGAAAAAGAGGCATCTAACTCTTATTATTCCTCACAGTATTCAAATTTCAGGAGTTCATAACCTCCAGACCCCGAGCAGATTGGCGCTGGCGTTTTATCTGAAAGTTCCAGAAATCAGATCATCCCGGAGTAAGAGATATCTCAAGCAGATCAGGTCTAGGCCCGTGTGGACCGAGTGAAATGGGAGGTCATCGAGGCAGATGAGCTTAGCCTGCCAGTCGGCACCTCTAGAGCGAGACGAGCATCAGACAATGTGTGGTTGGCATACTTCAGATATTTACACACTAATCTTAAGCTCTCGCTCAAGACAGCCTCAGTCACAGCTGTCAAAATCACATAAGGAAGTTTCCAAACAAAGCTGAGGAACCCGTCAGAATCTGAATGATCTTCTGTGTTACGCACAAACAAATGCACAAATGTAGGGTATGTTTGCCAGGGAAAAGCATGAGTCTGTGCTGTATCCTCTTTTTTTTCTTTCTTTTTTTTCTCCTCCATTCGGAATTTGACAATGTCATTCTAAAAGGTATTCAACAGGTTCAATATGTTTTGTAAAGTGGAGAATTTGAGGAACTGAATTGAATATAAAAGACCTCAGAGAATGTTCTTTGTCAGAATGAAAGCCATTAAACCTCTACCATGTGATGCAAAATGAAAAATTGAGTCCGTTTCAGAAGAAAAGGGTTTTTTCCCCCATGCTAATTTTTCTTTTTCTTTTACAGAAGAAAAAAAAAAAGTCAGAAGTATTTTGGTCTCTTGCTTTTATATGGTGCACTGCATATTTGTACCAGTGAAAATGCAATAAAATCATTCTTAGCTTCGCTGCATAGATTAGTTTTATATTTATTTTCTTAGCATGTGCTTTTCTAAGCAAACCGTCTGTTTGGTTGCTACCGTAAAGTGCACAAATCATATTACAGGAATCTGAGAATACACAACGCTTGCTAAGGCAGGCCTTGAATGCCAAAGTGAAGCCTAAAGGAGTCACAAATAGAGTAAACTTCTAATCATGCCGCTTCTAAACTAATATGTACGTTTCTGTTACGTCTGTTGCTCTGATATCACTGAGGTGGAATTGAAAAGCTCCTCTGAATTCATAGATTTCATGTAATATTTATAGTTGCAGGAAGGAAAGATTTGCCAAAGGGAATGTGGAGTTTTAGCTTTAGTTAAGAAGTGCAAACAAAGACCGTTGCTTAATCCTTAGAATTTCTTAACATTCTTCAGTGACAGTAATGCATATAGGGCATGCACACATGTGACATTGTGATTAATGTGTGTGTTGTATTATATTTAGTGCATGATGTGCTTTGGGATAGAAACTGTCGCAATGATCAACTAGTCTTTTACATGGATTGGCTTGCTTTCTATTTATATCTATTTAAAAACTAAATATTAAGAATTTTGAATAACTTTAAAAACATTATTTTAATGAACGTATTTTAGTTAATATTTAATAATATATAAACTTTAACAATGAGTTCACGATTTAATTCAGAATGTGTTTCCACAAGCTGTTTTTGAGAACATTATGTAAACATGGTAATTGACTAGTCGATTTTGAAATGTGTAATTTTGCACGTCTCTGCTTTGGGGCATTTAAATATCAGTCTGAAACCTGTTGCATCTGTAGGTGGGATTTGTGTGTGTATGTGTTGAGACCTACACTTTAATTCAGAGAACTAACCTTGAATGCAATTGTGAATGCTTAAGCCTTCATCACATATTAATGAAATCCATCAAAAGAAGAAAAACATTCCACCCCCACCAAAAACATAACTTTTAAGTGTTTTGAGGCCTGATAGTCAGATCCACAAGATTAGCCATTGAGCAGTTCAGACCTCACGCTTCTTGTTTGACATTTTAAATTTCTATTCATGTAGCGGCGAGGGCAACGGTCCAGATAACTTTGAAAAGCATCATGTAAGAGACGCACTTAGTAAAAACGGAAAAGAAAATGGTGAAAAAGAGCTGAGAATTGGACTGAAATAAGTGGAAGATGGAAAGAAACAGAGGTATGAAATGACAGAAGGGAAAGATGTGGGGAAACACAGGCGTGCAGATTTCCCACAATTGATTTAGGGCCTGCTCCGAGCTGACATTCCTCAATAATCCAGTGGGACTGTTTTGAAGGATCGAGTGTGGCGGCCAACCAGCTCTACTCTTCTCAATGCTTGTCACTGAGATGAATGCTCAAGCCTGGCTCGAGGAATCGTCTGCTAGGGCTTTGGTGTTGGAAACGGAGAGAACTTGATATGTGGAGTATTCAGAGTATATGCACAATGCTTTTGTTGGCGAAGCAAAATTTAGCCACATTGTGAAAATTAAGTACGCTTTTATGTGGCTTCCTAAAAATGTGAGGCATTAGAAAAGTGTCAAAATCCTTCCTTATTTTGCAAATTGCAAGTATGAGACCGATTGTGAACATATGAGAACTTTGGTGCTCATTTGAGCAAAATGTGTTAAAATAACATTTATCTACATTGTGAAACTTAGTTCCTAGTGTGGCATTAGAAAAGTTTCAATCCTTCCTTTGTTGCAAATTGCAAATATGTGACCCTGGAGCACAAAACCAGTCATAAGTAGCACATGTATTTTTGTAGCAATAGCCAACAATACATTGTACGCGTCAAAATTATAGATTTTTCTTTTATGCCAATATTCATTAGGATATTAAGTAAAAATCATGTTCCATGAAGATATTTTGTAAATTTCTTACCGTAAGCATATCAAAACTTAATTTCTGATTAGTAATATGCATTGCTAAGAACTTAATTTGGACAACTTTAAAAGCGATTTTCTCAATATTTAGAAATATTTTGCATCCTCAGATTCCAGATTTTCGGCCAAATATCATCCTATTCTAACAAACTATACATCAATGGAATACTTATTTATTCAGCTTTCAAATGTATGAATCACTTTTAAAAAAATGACCCTTATGACTGGTTTTGTGGTGCAGGGTCACACATGAGATTCTGAACGCATAAGATAGATCATATTGAAATTTGGTGCTCAGTTGGGCAAAATGAGTTCAAATCCAGCTCGCAACACATCAGAAAGCCAAAAACAAAGTTCTGTCAGTATAGACAGTCAAAGATAATCAAAGATAAACAGTCATTGTCCTGTATTACAACCTGTTCTGTGTACAAACCGCAGCAATGCCTTTCTTCGTTTTGATGACAGGTTTTGACACGGTGCCTAATAATGTGTTGTAAACATACTGAATGGATTCAGTCCTAAGTGTTTTTTATAGGCCTGTGGCGTTTCCTAACATTGTATTTTAATGCACATTTACATGCTGAAATGATTTTCTGGTCAAGTCTTCGCTCTCCTGGAAAAGCCATTGAAAGACTTGGTCGTAATCGGTTTTCAGACTCCTTTTTCATTCGATTTCGGGCTCTACCTTCCAATGCAAAAGCTTTCAGTACAATCCCGTGTTGTTTTAACGCTGTCAGGTTTTGGGCCCGAACAAGGAACCAAGCGACTCGCCAAACCTTGTAACTGCAGCTTTTGGGTTGCGGCGCCAACATCGGCAAACAAACACACCTCAGTGGAAACATATTTTAAACTGTTTAGTCTTGTCTTTTGGGGAAGAATAGCACGGGGCACACGCGCACACACAAATGCACGCTTTTGTAATGCCTGAGCATGTCATCACAGCTCAGGCCACATGTCTTTTACGGCATTCCAGACCTCCGCTGGGCATTTTTCCACATTCAGGTGTTCTCACTCTGCCAGCAGCTCTTAGCACTTAAAATCTTTGAGAGACAGTTGAGTCAATAGTGCTATTGTCTGTGTCTGCATGTGTGGCTTTTTTATGTTCATTTCTTGTGAGTAAACTGTTAGTGTGTTTTCAAGACAACGGCTGTACCTGTAAAGGAAAAACTGCCAGTTGTCTTCGTTTATGCACCCTCGTGTCGCTCATATGTTTTTTTTTTTCTTTTCCATCAAACACAAAAAGCAGACTTTTAGCAAATCTGCTCTATACAATGGAAGTGAATGGGGACGGATGCTGTCGAGCTCCAAAAATAACAAAAAACACAGTAAAAGTAATTGGCCTCTACATTGAGTGTAGCTGTACCTTCAACAGACTGGACATTATTCTTTGTGTATTTGCTCACCAGTGAGTGATCGAGAGATCTGTTGATGGCAACCTGAAATGTAGTTGCCAAATGTTGTCTTTGTTGATACTGGTATCACAACTGAGTAAACAGTCTTGACTGATTTCTACATGTTTTCTTCAGCCTTTAAAGCAATCTACTTTCCTATGGTCAATGTGTGACATTTGACTAAAGGAACATGTCTTGGAATATAATGGCATGTTTTTGTTCATGCTTTTCTTCATTCCATTAGATATTTGAGAAGACAACTAGTAGAATTTTAGTCTTAGTAGTTTTTCAACTGATGCAAATAAATGGCTGTGAGGGATAAAAATTAGGTGTTTAATATGTCGTGATTTCTTGAAGTCCTATTTCACATCTAATCTCGTGATTTATTGTCCAGTGTAAATTTTTTGGACCCTTTGGAAAATCTGGTTTATGTTTTGGAACATGGTTTGCTAGTCATTAGTTGGTAATTAACCGTTTAACCACACGCTAAATGAAGGTTTGACCACCTAATGCTATAAATTACTGGGAAGTGGTTTATTATTGATGGTCCACTTTGGACCAGATACAAGACTGTGGCCTTATGAAGTTGGTTATTCCAGCAGTGGAAAGACTTATTTCGGCGATATTCAATGACGTTTTGGGCCTCATCTATAAAGCTTAACACATTTGTGTACTACATTCATAAATCCATAGAGTAAAGTGTTAAAGGGATAGTTCACCCAAAAATTAAGATTATTTACTCACCCTCATGGTCCTCCAAACCCATCTTTGAAACACCGATAAAGGTATTTTTAATATTTTCACATCTTTTTTTGTCCATTCATTGAAAGTACACGTATTCAAAATCTTCACGCATCAAAAAGTACTAAAAGATCTGTATGAATCGAGCAAGCCTTCTAATTCGATGAACAGATTTAATTAACTGTTATTCACATATATAAACTATGATCAATTTACATACACTGAGCGCATTAAATGTGGGTTTGGAAGGACATTAAGTAAACGATGATTTTGAGTTTCTCGAATAATGGTTGAAGGTTGTATTTCTGTCCTTCACAGATTTTTATTTTAGCACTGAAATGTTGAGTTTTTTGAAAAGATGTTGCAAAATACAGAGCAGCAAACTTCTGTTGAAGAAACTTTTCTCAGTCATGTTGAAGGTTCTTGTCAAACACAAACTCTCCTTAATCCCATCAACCATTCAACTCGTGTCCTAGAAAAACTACCAGTGCATCGTGCAAGCATGTTCGCATGCTCTATACTCTGTGAATTGTCTGAAACACTGCCAGCCTTGGCCTTCCCTCCTCCTTCCTTTCTCTTAGGAGAGCGGGAGTTGGCGTCGACCCCTTCTGCCACCCATAGCATGCCCATCATCCCTCCCTCTGTTCCGTCCGTGCCATTACATATTCTGTTTAAAGCCTTCGCTGGCTTTTCAAGAGCCGGGCCCTTCAGGAGAGATTCAACCCCCCGTGAGGACTGGCAAACCAACCAGCCCTCCTCACACACACACACTCGCTACATTCAGTGACATCAATGAGAAGGCCTTTGAAGCTGCTTGGGATGAGCATGTGTATAAATGTATTTTTTCATCAATTTATTAATCTGAAGCGGGCGCTTCGGAGTCGGCCAGGTTCAGACAGCAGCAGCGCTTTGAGACGCCCACTTTAATTCCGCGCTGGGATGTTTTTGACAAGACACAAGTTGTTTATTCCATCTTTAAAGTCTATATCGGACTCTCAGCGGAATGGTGCTTATTTCTAGTAATACACATATATCAAGGACTAGTACAGTAACTCGCGTTTCTTTTTTTCATCTGAAACCAGCTGTTCATAAACAAGTGCGTAAGTAGATTCGCAGTAGATATTTATCATATTGGGTGGCCACATGATTGGGAATGTGTGTGAAAGATTGGGAATTTGTGTCACAACAGGTTCGAGTTCGTCACATGAATTTGCCAGTTTGATTTGAAATATTACTTCTGTGATTCATACTTAGGGCCCCATTGAAATCCATATTTTTTTTTCCCAAATTCTGTTTTTTTTTTTTTTTTTAACATTTTAATTTTTATAGTCTTTAATGGTTATAATAAATTATATTAATCAAAAAGCTACTTAATTGAAATCATGAAAGTACACAATTTCACAGCAATTTATGAAAAGTAAAAAAAAAAAAAAAAAAAACATTAAGACCCTATGAAGTGTTTTCATTTTATATTTTTCAAATTCAATTATTTTTTTGTATTCTGTTTTCCATTAGTTTTCTGAGTTCAATTTTAATGGTTTCATAAAATTTTAATAATCAAAAGCAAATTAATTAAAATTTGGCAAATTCCATGACTTTCCACAATATACAGTAAATTAAGTTTTTATAACCGAATTCTGTGATCCAGTCTGCGTTTTCCACATCACAGACCCTACATGCATTGATACAGTATTAACAATACACAATGGGCTTTCTTGCTCTCGAAGTTTCACCAAATTGTCACTAATGTGACCACAGTTTAACTGTTCACTTGTTTCCTGTGTTAGTTTTGCTCAATTTAGGGGAGCTGGCTAAAATCAACATTAGCTCAGCAAATACACCCACTAACCACTATGATCTAACATTAAAAATTACGGCTAAAAACAGGACGGCCACATAAGGATACAGTGACTTTAGAGGGGCCTTCATTACTGTGGGAGTTGATTTGTTAGTTCAGTGTCTATATTTGTTAGCTGGTGGTGTAGTGGGTGTTTTCAAACAGTTTACTACTTGTGATGGTATGCTCTCAAAGACCTGGCCCTGTCTCACTGATGGAATATTCCAGATGTCTTCTTTCTGTTAGCGGTCTATAGAGACTTTTGTATGAGAGCGATGCATTTATTGAGTGTGATTTGAAGAGTGACACTCCCCTGAGTTTTTAGATCTTAGTCAGGAATGATGTCATATTCAAAGTAATGCGAACACAAATGTGTGGAGGACTAGTAGTATCGCTTAAAATAAAAATGAATCAATCCATTATCAATGCGTTCAAAAAAAAAGTACATTTTCAAGTTATATTATTATAACTGAAGATATTTTAGTGTTACATCACTGTAAAAAAAATGCTTCATCAATAGTTACACATTTAAGATAACTTTAAATATCCAAATAAAGTTAACCAAACTTATAATTTTAAGTTAAGCATAAACACTTACTTAAGTGATCATCATTTTAAGTGGTTCTGCTCATCTGCTATTAAAATGAAGCCTTCCAAGTGTTATTTTATCACTTACTATTTTAGTAGTTAATATTTTAAATGACCTTTTATTTCCAGTTCTCATTTTCATTTGTCATTTTATTTACTTTTGTCCTTTTTATTCAGTTTGATGTTTTTATATATCTGTTTAACTTTAACATATATTAATATTTTGCAATTGCAGTATTAGTTTTAGTATTTTTAATACTTCAACTTTTATTTCAGTTGCCAAGGTAACATTTCTAATTTTATTTTTCATTTTTATTTCTCATATTTAGATTTTATTTCAGTATTTTTACAATTAATAAAAACTTTTCAAATAGATTTAGTTAACCGTAACGTCATGAGGGTTTTGAGGGATGAAAGAATAATGCATTCAATTTGTCATATTGGCCTACACCAGCATGAACCATTCACACCCATAGGGAAATGTATACCTCTGCACACAAGGACTCGGCCTAAACACTAGCGCTCTACAATGTGGAAAATGCTTGGGAAAACAATGCAATGCACTTAGTGTTGGTCCAACAAGAAATCGCAGCTGCTCACAAGTCAAAAATAAAGCCGACCATGATGAAATATAGGCCTGTTTGTCTGTGCATGTTATAGAGTTCATGCTTGTCGCATGTCAAAACTAATACCGTCTCGTCACGTGCACTTTAGGAATACAAATATGCGTGCATGCACTTATCGTATGTCCCGCTAATACCCGCTTGCCCCCTCTAGGCCGTGTGGTATCAGTGTTAGACCAGGTTAAAGCCCCCAACCGGTGGGCCAAGGTTAACCCCCTGTGGGCTGGAGGGGTGTGGGGGTCATCCATCTCTCTTCAGGGTGATAAGGGCTCTTTGCCTGATTGATAGCAGGGCTCTGCACAACCTCCACCCCCTCGACTACAGCGGGGCCCCTCCGGATCATGTGTGGCCCCTCACGTGGAGACCAGGGTTTTATTTCACATTAAGAGCCATCAGTGCTCTTAAAACCAGAACACTAAGTGCTGGAGTGTACGCTAATAAAATCTGATTGTGCAGAAAGAGAGTGAGAGTAGGGGGGTGTGAGCGAGGGCAACTCCCAACCAGACCTTCATCAGTCTGGTATTCCAAGCAGATGGTTTCAGTTAAAGCTTAGCGGAGAGAGTTGGAAAGAGGAGGCAGAGCGGGCCTGACATGCTGCACAGTTGGTGGGTGGAAGGAGGGAAAAGTGATAGTGATGATAAGGAAATAAGTAAAAGGGAAAGGGGTGAACGAGAGGAAAAGTGGAAGTGTGGATGGAAGAAATATTAAGCTTAGTTGTTTCACTGCTGCATGAAAAATGGGTTGTTTCTAAATGGAAGTTTGGAGTGTTGATACATGGAATATGTGTATTCGTAAATGTGTCTGCATATTTGACATGTTTGGCATCCCGTATTGATGGATCAAATTGATTTGCTGAAGTTAAGTGATGATAATATGTTGCAATTTAATCTGCACTACCCACAATCCTGAAATGGGCAACACCTCGAATTCCAGCAATCAGAAAAGCTGATTACCAAATAACTACTCCGAAACTCCAACTCCCATGATGCATTGCGAACATTATTGAATAAGTCTCTCTTTAATCTCAAGCAATTTAAACACTACCATTCAAAAGTTGTTAAATAATAAAATATAAGTATTAATTTTTCCAAAAAAATCTTTATTTGACAATTTTTTCCTATATTAATATACTGCATTTAATGCTTATGATAAATGTATATGAATCAATAGTTGTAGTTGTAGAATCAATAGTTATATTGTACTGTAGCTTTTTAATTTGATTACATCATTTGCAATGTTTCATGCCATTACATTTTTGTCTTTTTTATATATTTGTTATATATTTTGTATATTTAAAGCTTTTTTTGCTTCTAGATCAGGTTTATAATGTTGGTAAAGGCATACAACTCTGTAATGAATCCCTAAATTAGTGGCAAAATAAGCTGCTGTAAGGTGGGCGGTCACTGTTGTGCTCGTTCATAATCCAATCCTTGTATGTGCATGCCAGCCATTAACATAAAATATCATCATCCCAGTCAGTTCTCTCTTCAGGTCAAATACTGGCATGATGGAGCAACAGTTTGAAAAAGTAACAGTGCATATATACTGGTTTAATGGTACAGGCATCTGAAAGTAACTATCACCTATCAGTCCTGAGGTTTTATGCCAACAGTTACGCAAGAGCATGCATTAAGTAGAAGTTGGTCCACTGATAATGCCATGCATTTGCTTGTATATTGTAAGTATGTTTCTGACCTAATAAACCCCAGACCTCTATTTCACTATTATCAGTGTTGTCTCATTGCCCAGCATGTATACACGTGGCCCTCTGGCCCCTGCACACCGTCACATCCAGATGAGGAGCTCTGATCACTATCATATTTGTTTTAAGGCCCTGCTTCAGCCCACAGGTCAGACAGAGGCCACAAAAACACTCGTGAGCCGCGGCACTGGTATAGACAGCTGAAGCACAGCAGTGCCGGTATGCTAATGATAAGACGACACCTCCAGCGTTACACGTCCAAGAAAGAATGAAGCTATTCTTTCCCACTAGCTTTATTTGTTTTGTCTTGCTCTCGGTAGGTCACGTATGTCCTATCGTCACAGGATATGTCCCTGTGCTCGTGAAGCACCTTCTGAATATCCTGCTCTGTTTTTCCTGCTTCTCCCCTCCATCCCGACTCCTTCCCCTCCTCTGTGCGGAACTCCAGATGTAAACGATTAGCTCGTTTAACAAGGCCGCTCCAGGCAAGGCGCTTTGCAACAACAACAGTCCCAAACACTCGACTAGCTTTCTGTGCAAGTATAAAACCATGCTAGTCACCGTTTCCATTGGATCCGTGAGATCTTGGAGAACTAGTTGTGAATCTGTAAAAAGCACCTTTTTATATTACATGGAATGGCATCACCGGTTTCTTGATTTGGATCAGGATTGTCTGATTGAGGTGGAAATAGATCCAGAGTAACCCAATTAAACATCTCCTTAACTACGGTGACCTCTGGGCAGATAAAATCCGCCTAACCTTTGAACAAACCTTAGTGTAAACTTGTCTAAATCAATTAGACTCATTAGTCACAATGTTCCACTGTCTTGCTAGATTCAATTAAGACCCAGCAACAATTCCTATTTGTTGATTTAATGACTGGTTAAAACATTTGAGAGTAACACTGTGATATCTCTAAAACTATTAAGATCAACAAAAATGTTGACTGTCTCACATCTTGTCTGTGCTAATTCCAACTAAAGCCACTTTAAAGCAAGGTGGTTCACTTGGCGGCCATATTGGTAGGCAAACAAATACAGCTCCTTCATCCAATTTGTTTCCATTACCCTTCAAATTGTGCAAATTGAAAATGCGCCCAGTGGAAATGCATGAATTTTTCAAAAACTCTCATGTATCGCAAATAAGTTTTTATGCTCGCATGAGGTGATTTTTCAGGAAAATCAAAAGAGGTTTATTTTGCAAAAGTGCAATGGAAAAAGCCACAAGGAAAAAAATTACATCACATTTGTAAATCGCATCACATTTGTAATATAAATGCCATCATTTCGCAATTAGTTTTTTTTTTCCGACATTGTGAAAGCTTTGCAACATTTTCTAAAAGTCCTTTTAAGGCATGGTAGTTTACTTGACGGCCATCTTGGTAGGCAAACAAACACAGCTCTCTTAACCATCTTCATTGCGATTTAAATCACTCATGCAACTAAATTTTGCGCTTACGTGGTTAAATATTGTCTGTCATTAGCCACTGGCTAATAAATTGTTAGTTCACTCGCCACCTATTGAGTTATAGGCTAACAATAAGTTTAGTACAGATACATTGTCATCGCTATACACTACAACAATTTTTGACAGGAAAAAAATGCATACACATTTAACAACGTGAACAGAGGTAAAATATCAATGATTTACAGTTAACTGGTGGAATTCAGTTTGAATTTTCAGTATTTTAGCCTTTCACGTAGTAAACTGAAGCAGCATTCGTTAACACACCTATTGCCATCCACTTTTTGATTTTAATAAATCAGTCTGAGCGAATACAGACATCATAATATTCATACGCCAAGCTGTCTGTCACAATTTAGCATGTTTTATGTGATTCTTTTATTAGTTTTATTGTTAGTCTTTACAGAAACACTGAATTACCAATAATGTGTCAAGCACCACCACAAGCCCATAATTCACTAAGATTACTTTAATATCATATTTCAAGTCATTTCCAAATCTGAGAACAATGGTATCATACATTTATCTCAAATCATGCTAAATGAACTGAGGGCAAAGATGAGTGTGTCTTTTAAGTATGCCTGTAGCTGACGTATTAGGTATTATGATTTCTCTCATTCGTTTTCCTACAATTGATCCATTTCTTCCTCTCGTACTGCCTCTTCCATCGCACCCAAAGAAAACTGTATTTAGCTTGTGAGCTCAGGCCTTGGGATTCCCCGCACACGTGACTCTCCATTGTTAATTTCTAAGATGGGTTTAGCCTGCATTTGAGTTTCTAAGATAATTTTAGCGGAGCAGGAGCGAGGCGGCCATGGTGTGTTGTCCGCGCAGCACTTAAGAAGGAATGTGTGCATTACATTGGTCTGTAGAGAGTAAAGGACAGCGTGTGTGTGTGTGTGTGTGTTGGCAAGTGCAGCACTGGTAGTGAATGGGCTCTTTGAGAGTTTTAGACTAGCATGTGTGACAGGACAAAGAAACCAGAGCAGCAGCTCAGAGTCTTACAGCTGAGGCCTACACATAAACACCTTACACTCGTTTAAACTTTACTGCTAGTACTGCGTCTTTTTCTCCTCATGCATCTCCTCATCACTCCTGCTCACTCAATTATATAGCAATTCTATGCCTCATTCTTGAATGTGCTGTCATAGGAGCATGAGGTCTAGCTGAATGTGTTTTTCCATTGGACGGATATGCTTATTATTATTATTATTTTAATCAACATCGAGTCAGTTGACTTTGTTTCAGTGCATGTTACTCCAAAGGAAAAATAAAATGACTTTGTTTGACTTCACCCTTCCTTGTTGGATTTTTCAACTGCTTTAGTCCAGCCATCTGTCTACATTACAGTACTTTTGAGTTTTTGGATTGAATTAAGTCCTGATGGATATAATAAAATCCCATCCTAAACTCATTCAATGTCCCATTTCACTTAAATCATATCAAGAAGTAAAATTGCCTGATAATATCCAGTTTTGTTGATCTAAAGTTGAAGTGTAATGATGCACTGAGCTGTGGAGTGCATGCACAAGATGCAGGTTCGAGTACAGAATGCATTGTTTCCTGATCTAATATCATCATTTCAATACAATAATTGAATTGAATATAATATAGTAGTATATTTAATGTATAATTTGTGTATGTATACGTGTGTGTGACCCTGGACCACAAAACCAGTCTTAAATCGCTGGGGTATATTTGTAGCAATAACCAAAAATGCATTATATGGGTCAAAAAGATTTTTCTTTTATGCCAAAAATCATCAGGATATTAAGTAGAGATCATGTTCCATGAAGATATTTTGTAAATTTCCTACCTTAAATATATAAAACTTATTTTTTGATATGTAATATGCATTGCTAAGAACTTAATTTGAACAACTTTAAATGCGATTTACTCAATATTTTGATTTTTTTTTGCACCCTCAGATTCCAGATATTCAAAAAGTTGCATCTCGGCCAAATATTGTCCCATCCTAACAAACCATACATCAATGGAAAGCTATTTATTCAGCTTTCAGATGATTTTTTTTTTTTAATTGACCCTTATGACTGTTTTTGTGGTCCAGGTCACACATATATATTATTGATCAATAGTTTTCAATCAGTATGTTTTTTTTTTTTTTTAAATGTAAAAACAGTACTATTGTAAAATATTATAATTTAAAATATTCCATTTAAATTTTTTCGGATATGTTTTATTGATGCAAAAGCTGACTTTTCAGCATCATTACTCCAGTCTTCAGAGTCACATGATCTTTCAGAAATCATTCTAATATGATGATTTGATGCTCAAAAAACATTTCTTATCAATTTTGAAATCACTTGTGCTGCTTAATATTTTTGTGGAAAAAAAGTAATAAGTTTTTAAGGATTTCTTATTAGAAATTCAAAAGTTTCTGAATAGAAAGTTCAAAAGAACAGCACTTATGTGAAATGCATTCTTGACGAACAGAAATATGAATTTCTTTAAAAACAAAGTACTTCACACTTTAGAACAGTAGTGTATTAATGTATATAATAGTGATATATCTGCAAGTTGATAAATCAGACATAAATATTTGATCATTTTCTGTTATCCTTAATTTAAAAAAAAAAATTTATATATATATATATATATATATATATATATATATATATATATATATATATATTTTGCATTTGACCTTTTATTTAGATATAGGACCGTGTAATGACAGGAAGCAAAGTGGGAGAGCAGGTTTGGGAAAGCTCCACAAGCTGGGATTCGAACTCGGGACACCCGTAGTATAACGGCGCTGTATTTCAGCACACTGCCCATAAGGCTATCGGTGCCAATTTTTAAATATATTGAGCAAATATTGTTCAATAATTGTGTATAAAATGAGTTTATAGTGGTTGTTCTTGAGATGTTGTAGTTTTAGATTACAGCGCACATGAACTTTTTTAATTTGTGTGTGTTCCGCTGAGTCTGTGTGTACACACTTGTTTTATAGTTTTCCAGTCCCCTGCTGTGGTATTACTTATATTAGCTTAAGCTCAGTAAAACTCTTAAACAGGAACCAGCACTGTTTTAATAACTCATTCCTCTCTCTCCTCATCCTCTGTTGCTGTCTGTTTCTCCCCTCGTTCTTTAACGGTTAATCTGACATGTTTCGCTTAATGCAGAATAGTTGCCAAACAAATGTGATTAAATGGCGCAGAGACGTTGACCCAGAATTAGTCTCACTGAGTGAGAACTGGGGCCGCGGGGTAATGCAACACCTCGTAGAGCTCCGGTGCCAACGGCTCGCTTTGGGCCTGTGTACAAACACACTACGACTCTGCTTCAGCTGTCACGCAATACTGTGTTTGCCCTTCAGGTTAACGGTGAAAGGTCAAAGTTCAGGGTCAAAAGCTGAGTGGAGTTCTGGAGACGTGTGCTTCCCACAAAGCCTTTTCCTCCGCATTAAGATTAATACTGACTAATATTTGTGAACTTTCATGTAATTGTTCACTGCAGTTCAGCATATCTTCTAGAAGAAAACCGTTATTGCTTTTTCAATAACTGGTCCTTGACCCTGAAGATCAGTCTTAATAGTTTCTATATAGGCTTACATGTTTGTTTTTGTCAGCGATTCTTCATTCTGAAGTGAAGTCGTGTGGTAATGAATCTTCACAAATCTTGCATATCTTTTTGTTGTTGAAATTTGCCTTGATTTGAATACATCCTTCTGGCACTTCTGGCACAGTTCTCTTGAAGTCCAGGTCTTTGTCATTCATCAAATATTCATAGCTTTGGTCTGAATGAGGTTTGGCTCTTTGAGGAAGTTCATGTCAAAGTGGTATCTCTGTAATTGGCTATGTACTTAGACTGAAGTGTATTCACGTAAAAGATGGGTTGAATGGGTCATATCTCACTGGGACTATCTAAATTAGAAACCATTCTAGAGAACACATCAATATTGAAAGGGAAAATATCTGAGATATGCAGTCTTTAGAGATCAAGCTGAGTCCTCTTTAACTTCATTAAAAAGCATACGGCAAAAAGATCTTGGTTGCAACTTTGAGCAGTGGGATGTTGTATTTGGGTGTGTCTTCTCATTCTCTAGTAACAAAATAATTGAACAAAATTTATACAAAGAATTTACTTGACCCCAGTTCGCCTTAGTAAGATATATCCTGGTGCATGTCCTTTGTGCAACAGATGTAAGACACATAAGGGCACCATTATGCACATTTTTTGGAACTGCGAAAAACTAAAGGAGTTTTGGGATAGTGTACATGAATTCTCTGTTACAGTCTTGGGGAAGAAATATCACAACTCCTTTAATATATCTTTTTGGGGTGGATTTAAATGAGATATCAGACCGTTTATTTATTAAAAGGGTAGGGTTGATTTCTTGCGTATCAAAGAAATGTATTCTATTAAACTGGAAAAAGGAACACCCTCCAACATTTAAACTATTTAAAAATATCATAAACGACACACTATATATGGAATATTTAACATAGTTTAAACCCACATTTTCTTAGAGACCTGGAATATTGTTTTGAACCTATGAACCCTTTGACTCGTGCCTATACAACTTGACATCCATGATCACATTGACCATTCATGTTCTGTCATTCTATATCAGTTTTAATTTGCTAACACAAATTGGATTTGATGATGCATGTTTTTATATTTGTATACTATGATACCTGTTTTTGTTGTATTGTAAATCGAAAAAAAAAAAGATGGGTTGAATGGTGAGCTGCAGCCTTGGATGCAAAACACTGTCTGACCTCGAAGAAAAAGAGCCAAATGGATGAAAGCCAGGACTAAAGACATCAGCCCATATGCCCAGCTGTTTAACTGTGAAGAGAAGATGCACTTTTATATTATGTCTGATTTACTTCAATATGCTGGTCAGATTAATCTCTGGTATGTTTTCAGCAACTTCCAAGGAGGTGTGTACAAAACTTGAACTCTTTTGTGATACAAAGCATTAACTTTTTCATATTCACATTTTTGCTGCTAAAGCTGAATATATTCTTAAATGTACTGACTGTGAGGATTAGTGCACAGTGACATGAAGCCTCAGTTTCCTCCACTTTTCTTTCAAAAGATTGAATTGAATCCTGTAAATTGAAGCAATTATGATAGAAATACGACTACCACAATACATTATGAAATTGTATAAATACGACTATTGCTATTTCATAATAAAAACACGATATTACTATAATTTAATACTACTACTACAGCTAATAATAAGCATTAGTATTAAACAAAATATGACTTATTATAGAAACAATAAATATACTGTACTATTACTACTAATAATAATAAAACATTATAATATAAATAATAATATAATATAAATAAATAAAATACTATTATTGTTAGTAGTAGTAGTAGTAGTAGTAGTAATTATAAATGCGTTATCGTAGTTATTATAAAAACATAAATATACTATTTCTACTACTGCCGCTACTACTACTACTACTACTACTAATAAATAATTGTTTTTATTATTATAAAACATAAAAATACTTCTACTGCTAATAATAAGATTACAAACTATTGTTATTATTATTAAAGGCAATACCCCTTCAGAGTAAGTTCCTCCTGGCTTCAGAACAATGGGTAAAACTGGACTTTATTTGGAGATGAAAGGCTTGTCTTGTTTTATCATTAGACCGGCTGTTTCAGTTTGATTTTATGCCTTTTTCTTTTAAAGAAACCGACCTAACAGCAAAACAAGATCTTCAATGTTTCTCATAATGCAGTTCAAATCACAATGACTGTATTTGTATTTGGTCTTTTTTGTCGTCTTTTGAGCTCTGTTTTATCCTCTCCTGTGAGCGTATTGTTTTTCCTTTCTTTGCGTGAATGCGTGTTTCATGCTCTGTTTCTCTTAGTCAGACTCTCTGGATGGGTTTGGTGTAAATACCTGTGAGCCGATGCAGTCATAAGTGGCTGTAGCTGTCGCTGTAATAGGGTGTTGAGGAGATTTAGCATCAAAGCATATAGAAATCTTAATTCCTTCTCCATTGTTCACACCTCATTTTAATAGTGTGACACATTCTTGCTTTTTTACACAAAAACCAATTCCACCTTTACATGACATCACCCTTCTAGTTGAGTTGGAAGTCCTAACATACGTTATCAACGTGAGCAGAGCGCTGGGAGCTTTTACAAGGCCTTGAGGACGCCTGAGCGCTGACGTAAATATATTTAATAGTCATTTACAGTTTATGGCGTGGATATTTCTCGTTTTTTGACTACATGCAAAGTCTCTATTTTGACTCCCGCTGATGAAAAAAATAAGGCCGAAATAGCGTTTGTTTTCCAAACGTTCTCACCATTCAAATCCACCTTGCGACACAATGAATTTCCACTAACGCTAGGCTTCTAATCCCATTCAAAGTCTTCATTCGGGAATAAACACAATAGACTTTGTTAGCTTGTTAGTTTAACTTGTCCAGCTAATTTCTCAAATGTGTCACGCACACAGTCGGCTCCATTAGCGAAAAAGCTTATTCCTGTTCTGTTTGGCTTCCCATCCATTATCCTTTTCTCAGGGTGAGTTTGTGAACCGTGTTGAGGAGGTGAGAGGGCTCCTGACCCCTCGGGCCATCGACCCGGTCCACGGCCACGCTACGGAGATCGTCTTTGGACCAGAACCTCACGCAGTCAGTGGGGCTGGATGCTGTTTGCTTTTCTCATTGTGTTGCGAGCTTTCCTGTTTGTTCTGCGCTAAAACAACACCGATGATGGAACAGGTTTTGAAGAAGGCCTACTGGTGTTGAAAGCCAAAGATTTTGCCCTGGGCGTTATGAATAAAGATTATCTTACTCATTGATGAAGCGATCAGTGGGTAACAAAAGAAGTTCATCTGATAACTGAAAATCCTGTTGTCCTTTAGTCACCTTGATTTTTCTTTCTTCAGTGGAAGAAGAAAAACACGTTTTGAAGAACGTTCATGCTGCTCTTCCTGAAAAATACACTGGATGGGGACCAGAAATTGTCAAGGTCCAAAAGCATCATAAGCTGCCCATACAACTCAAATGTGGTATTGCTAGTTTCATGAAGTTATAGTATAGCATTTTGTGAGGAACAGATTAATGTCAGGCTTTACCTTGTAAAGCCTGACATGCAAAATAATAGAAAAATCTCTCATCAGGCTTTTATTTGATGCAAGAATATGGAGTTCATACTCTGGAAAAAACACCTCAGTTTTATTCAAAGAATGCAATGCATATGCCATTTTAGTGCAATTGCTAACATTTATGTGGCTAAAAATCTTTTTTTAACAGTAAGTTGTCACTCTATATCTCCCAATAATCTCTTTAAATGCTTACTATTTTTAAATGCTTTTATGATTAAAGCTCTGTAGTTTGCATTATTTTATTGTAGTTTTATTGGAGCCAAACATAATGCAATGCAATACAAAAATTACAGAGCAATGGACAAATAATCATTCATTTTACAATATTGCAAATAATAATATTTTTACATTTTACTTTGTAAAAATGTCCATCAGGTTTTGGTTCATGTGTCTTTTTGCTGTGATTATCTTGAAGATAGATTATGACCGAAGATGGATGGTGTGCAACAGGTTTTTCAGCTAAATTGATTGTTGATAAACTAGAAGCCTTTGAGTATCAAAACAGTAGGCTTTTATAAGGCATGATATTTACTGAAAACATTGTTTTCATTAAATGGGAAAAGAGCAGCTTGGACATTCAGCGAAACTTCTCCTTTTGTGTTTTTCTCCTTTTTCATTGGCAGAGAGACAGCCATATGGGTTTAGAGAGAGTAAATTATCTTTTTGGTGAGCTGTTCTTATATTAGTCTCTGTTATGGCTGCATGCGTGCCTGCAAGTACACGTTTTTGAGTCCGTAAGGGAGCTTCCCTGCTGTGTGTATGTGTGTTTCATGGCATAGAAGGATGTGTAGAGGGTTGTAAAGCTCAGTCTGCGTGCATAGGAGGTCCGGGCCTGTTTCTGTATGCCTCTACTGCTGAGCCAAACATACATCCAGCCCTCTATATACAGCTGTGTGTGTGTGTGTGTGTGTGTTTCTGTCAGAGCGGCTTAAGAACGAACACAATCAGTGCTCTGTTTTCATAAGGCTTGTGGTATGTGTGAGCAGAAACAAATGTGTTTAATTTAGCCCTCTCTGTTCCTTCCACCATCTCTCTGTCCGTCTCTCTCTCTCTCTTTCTCTAAAGTGATGTGTCATGGCAGTGAAAAGGCCGGTTTAAATGGTAGCAGTGTGTGTTCAGCCTCTCGTAGCACAAGCCCTCATTGAGGAGCTGCACGATCAGATTTACGCCCAAGCAAATATTCATTTTCGGCCGCTGAAAACTTTTTAAAGGCTGCATTTAAAGTGATACCTGTGCCTCATTTTGTAATCTTAAGTCTGTGTCAGCTATATAAACTAAGCACTCCTGTAAAATGGAGCCCGTAAAGTTACAGTGCCTCATACGTCACATCTGGACAGAATTTGTCAGACTGTAAATGAAGGTTTACAGATTTTATAGCAGAAACATAGTCTATGCTAGTTTGCAAGCATGCAGAGCCAATAAATACCAAGTATGTTGTTGTGTCATATGTACTTAAAGTTAATTTTATGTGTTTTTGTGATGGATCTGTTTACCAGGATCTGTTTTCATTTACATAACTAGCTATAAATGTTCAGTTTCATTAACAAAGTTAACTTGGACAATTTACTCAGCAGTGTCCTCCATCAGAACCATTATAGGACATTTGGTAACGCTTTATAATAAGAGTTAATTTGTTACACTACATTGGTTAACATGAACTAACATTAAAAAAACTTGCATTTATTAATCTTTGTCACAGTAAATTTCAACATTTACTAATACATTTTAAAAATCAAAAGTTATGTTACCATTAACGCACTATGAACTGACATGAACAATGAAAATTTGAAAAATTAAAAACTAATTATAAATCCTGTAAAATTAAATGTATATTGCTAATTAATAGTTAATTTCAGCTAATGCGTTAACTAACATTATAAATTATATCTTATATAGACCTTATACTTACCAAAATGTATGTTACCAAAATTGTATATGCTTATGGCCAATTCTATATATAAAAGTTTATTTTATGAAACTTAAAATACAAAAAAAACCCACAAATAAATATCTATGCATACATAAATAGCAGAAAACAAACAATGCATATGTGCCATGGATTTAAAAAATCTTGCATGCTCCAAGCAAATAATTAATTTTAATATATATATATATTTTTTATTAATAAAATGAGACAAAATAACGCAGGGTCGTGATCAACCTATCGCCCAAACAGATCCACGGACGATGCCATCTTGGACAGCAACGATGGGAGTTATGTAAGGCTGCTATTCATTGACTATAGCTCAGCTTTCAATACTATAGTCCCCATCAAGCTGGCTTCTAGACCTCGAGTCATAACATCACTTGACTCCATGTAAATATCACCATATCAATAAGCTGTTCATAATTTTTCTCTACCTCATATTGCTGCTATTTAAATACCTGTACAACTTTTTTGCACATTCTTTTGCACATTCCTCTTTATTACTATTTAAGTCAACAACATACTGACCTGCACATTTATATTTATATTTTTTATCTTTTTATTTTAGTCTTTTATTTTTTCTACTTTTCTTTTTCTTAATATTTGTATTCTATATAATTGCACTGTCCTTGGAGCGGACCTGACCTACATTTCACTGCTGGTTATACTATATAATTGTGTATGTGACAAATAAAAAAATCTTGATGCCAATCTATTGATCATCCATACAGAGAATGTTTCTCATATTTGTGTTATTAATGGCATTCTGACACACATTGACCTTGAGCTAGAAGTGTTTGCATTCACATATGTTTCAGCCCATAAACACACCTCAGTTAAAAATGTTTACTGTAAACATCCAGTCATTCATTTGACAGCCAGCTCCATCATTGAACAGCTGCAGTTTCTGGGGTTTGTTATGATAATGTTTGAGTCAAATTTCTGGCTTAACCTGGCAGACGGAAGAGTTTCTTAAGCTCAAGTCCCCCAACGAGCTTGAGTAAAGGCAGTTAATATAAAGTTATTTTTCCATCAGCATTAGTGGTTAAAAATATTGCCCCTGTTGTGAGGTTAATATTTGTAGAAGAATCTGTAACAAGATATGCAAGGTACTGAAAAACCTCAGAACACACTGGTAATTGACTGAAACAATATGGCCGCCTGTCCTCAGTGCTGACAGAGCGCCAGCTGTCGCCAGATGCCCCGATTATTTTCTTGTGCTTCTAATTATGCATAAGGTTTCGATTGACCTTGCGTTGTGTTCTTGAGTACAATAGCTCAATTATTCAATCGCGCTCTACTGCATCAGCTCTGTCTCTCATTCTACGAGTGTGGTGTGAATAAAAGCCTGTCCATGGTCAATGCAATGGTATTATTCCAGCTATACTGTTCCCCATTTAAAAAATATAATTTCCACCGTCTATTCTGATTCGCTTCGAGAGGAAGTCATTGTTGACAACTGAATCATAAGGACGCTGAAACGGGTTTAATATGATAACAATGGCATACAAAGATCCTAACTCCTAATTTAAATATAGCTTATTTTGTTGTGGCTATCAGAGCAAAATATCACAATGTTGGTTTTGGTTGTCTAAGTTTACAACAATTATTAAATAATGTGAAATTTGTAACTCATTTAAATCTTCACTAGTTGATTGCATAATGATATATTGTGACAATTGTGAATATTGTAGGAATCAGTTCCGTTTTACTTTTCCAAATTCCGTTTATTTTTCGTTTGAATTTTTATGGATTCCAGGGTTTTTTTCTTACTTTTTTCACAAATACTTTGTGTATTTGCATTTTTCTGCTAAAAAACTTCTGGTAAATAATTTGTCTGTTAAATATTCCTTCAAAAATAATGTTTTAATTAGTTTATTATTAGTAGTACTATCATTACATATTTCTGCCGCGTTTTCTTCGTTAAACCAACAGATTGTTGTGAAGACTTTTGAGTTTGTATATATGAAGATAGTTTTTCTAAAAAAAACAAAAAAAACAGTAAAATGCTCATGAAGTGACTCTCTGAGCAATTCTAGAGATTGTTGATGTACTCATATATTGAGGCGATGGGCTGAAAACACTGAGCGTCACTCGCGCTTCAGTATGTGTGTAGTAAACAAAACCGTGCGTTTGTGACATTCGTTCACACAGAGACAAATTATATTTAAATGGTCTTTTTGTGGCTTAATATTTACAAATACTCCTCCATATCGTGTTTTGATTGAAGTGTACTGACCTACCTTTGTATCAGTCCAAAATTTGCCAAATTGCATGACATTCAGTGTTATACAGTAAATTCAGTTTTTATGACTGGATTCTGTGATTCCAGCGTTTTCCGCATCGTTGAAATCATAGGGCCTAATATTGCAATGCTTTTAATTCTCTTTAAAATGAGTATGACGTTCAGGAAAGAGTAAGTAAAGTTTCAGTAAAATGTCTTTTGGTTCATTTTAGTAGCAAAAAAACAGTTGGATATGGTAAGTTTGATTAATTTCTATGAATCGATTTAAATTGTCCGTTTTCAGTGGACAATTCATTTATGTCCTCAGCATGGCATTTTTCCTGTCGTTTCTTAGTCTTGTTTTTGTTGATTTTCTAATGAGAATGTACTGCAAGTAGGTTCTTATTTCCATGCTAAAGAGTACAGAATGCATTTACGGTGCGATGAATGCGTTTTAAAGGAACGTTCTCAATGATCCTTGTGTTGCTTCATAGCTAATAAACAAGAGTGTTTTTCAATAGAGTGGGAAATGGGCTCTCCATGCTGTCCTGGCCCCGTTTGATGGACTATTGCTTACCTTAAAAGCCGAATCCATCCATCAGTCCTGGTCAGACCTTGGAATCTCTCAATTGTTCTGTTAAACCTTTGCCCCATCTCTGTGCTTCCCTTGCTCTCATAGAAGCTCACACGCATCTCCGTCCGTCCTTCCTTGCTAATAGTTCTTTTGTGCATAAGAGCGCGTTAAGAGGCCCGTGAGCTCGGCCTTAATAGGGCCATGTTACCATGGAGATGTGTTCACTCTGGCAGGTTGACCTTTGACTTGCTTTTTTAGTGTTTTCAGGCAATGAATGGACGTGCAAGGAGGGTGCGCAGGTCAAAATAGACGCCCGATGAGAGCAGCAGATCCCTGTCAAAGGCACTTAACTTCACTCGTCCCAAAGACTGAGGAATACTTCAAACATGGCAGCCATTACCGTAGTGCTAGATACATACTTCAGATACAGCAGCCATCAGCCTGTTGACGGTGACCTCTAGTCAAACAGTTGGAGTGTGTAGTTCTAATTTGCCAAGGTTTAGCGTTCTGCATGGATTTTTTTCCATTCATTTTATTCATTCATGCATTAAAGAACAATTTGGTTTTGAAGATGGAGATTTTCAAAAATGTGGCTTATGCTGGTCATGTGGATGCAGTTCGAATTTGACATTTCCAAATCATTTCTCTCATTCCTGTTCCACTATTACTATCATTAAAAGTGGTAAAATGGGAAATTGAAACTGAAAAACAAAAAACAGCTAATGACACTTTTCTGTCTGCCAGCTTAAAGATGGAACTCTAGGGTAGTTCACAAATATTGAAAGCTGTCTGTTTTATTGATGACTAACAAATGTAATATTAAACAACTTTTATTGGGAAGTATGAAGCTCTGATTTCAAAAACACAGTGAAACTGGTTTCATCTCCTCATGAGATGCTAAACACCTGCAGTCGGTAGTTGGTGTGGTACTCAAATTGATTATGCAAATGAACCTTGGCTCTTATGAAACCGGTTTTATTTTTCCCCCAATTTTGTGTTTTCCATTTAGATTTAATTTTATATATATATATATATTTTTTTTTATTTGTCATGCAAAGCTGAATATTTTAGCAGCCATTACTCCAATTTTAAAATTAAGTTTAAAATAAAAAATATAATGAAGTTTAACAGGTTGTCTAATCAATTCATTTACTAAAATAATTAACAAAATAATAATTTATTAATTTTAATAACAGCAGTACCCTATGAAATGCTTTATTGTTGTGCTGTCAGAATCCATTTTTTTTTTTTTGGATTCTGTGTTTTATGATTTAATACAGATTTATTACCAAAAATGGTGGTAAACCAAATCAATAGATAAACTTTAATTTGAAATTTAATCTAATTCATCTTTTAAAATGTAATCGAATGAAATCAAACGACTTTCTTTTTCACAAACAAAGTGATTTAACAAAATAATAGTAATACTGTTTTAATACACTGTGTATTATTGTTTGCATTACTTTGAGAAGTGCATTCTATTGTAGAATTGATATTTCTGTTCAATTATTTGACGATGCTTTTATCAAATGAAATACTCATAAAGTGACTCTCGAAGCAGCTCTGGAGATGAAATTCATGTTGCTGAATATGTGCAGTAGATGAGACACACAGAACATACAGACTTTATATTTCAATAGCAGTCTTTTTGTTCTTTAATATTCACATACACTAGTCCATATGGTGATTCAATTACACGTGCAGCCCTGCTTTTGATTTATTCATTCAAATTTGGCAAAATTCCGTGACGTTGCGCGTTATACTGAAAATTCCATTTCACTGCATTACATACTCAAATTCAGACCCAGATGATACAATGTGAAAACAGATCTGTGGAGGAAGGGAGAACGGGGTGGAATCGAATTGGGGTTTGGAAAATCGATCGAACGGAGTAAGAAAATGGCCTCAGACGTTGTTATGGTCTGAAAAGCTCAAATAAATAGCCTCATTGAAATGTTTCGTCTAGCCGTGCTGTAAACAACTCCTTCAGCCAAAACAAACATACCTGTCTATTGAGCGGACTCGCTAATGTGACAGCGTTTACCTATGGGAATGTGTTTCCGTCGAGGGAAATGGCTCAGGGATGTGGATCTATCGACATCCTGACTAAGTTAAACTAGTGAAGCTAGACCAGTGATTTTAATATTAACCGTAAACCTGTGTCAGTGAGCACTTATTTACCGCTTGGGTTTCCTCGTCTTTGAATGCCAGATGATCAGCACCCAAAATGCCTTGTCAGATCTCACCAGAGCTGCTTCAGGTCCGCCCAGTTTCACTGATAGTTAATCTCTCCCTCCAATTAGCATGATTGTATCTCGTTTGCATAAGAATGATTTGTATAATTATTTAATTACCCACAGCGCACTAACACAAAGGCGCCTGGTTTGAAGCAGGCGGGCCGTTCTCACCTCTATTGTGTGTGTGGCCTCTGGTAAGCGCTGGTTGTGTGGTCAGGTTGGACTAACAGTAGGTGTAAATGACTAGTATTTAGCTGACGGCATGTTCTGACAATAGGGTGTCATGTGGGGCAGGACGGTGTGTGTGTGTTTTCTGTGCTGGGCTGCTCAGATTGAGAGATGTGATTAACACTTTAACACACCGGCCACAGGGAGGCCCGTTTGGGTTCATCAGGGGGTCTTAAATACAGGCCACACGCTGGGTGATTGGCATGATCCGCTGGTGCGGAGGACATGTGTGGAGTTCAGCTGTGGTTATGAAGATCATTTTCTGTGCAGAATGAAATTATGCTGTAAAATGTGTCATTTTCATTATGTAATTGTACCATAAAATTGTGGTTACTTGGTGTTTCAGTAAGATATTTTTTAATTGTTTTTTGAAAAGTCACAAGTTCGTTTATTATTTGATTAAAGAATACATGTACATGCAACAAACGTGCAAAAATAGTTACTAATGTTCAAAAATATTTTAAAGTTTTTGAAAGTCTCATGCTCACCAAGTCTGCATTTATTTGATCAAAAATACAGTAAAAACAGTCATATCGTGAAATATTTCAATTTAAAATAGGCCTAACATAGGCTTAACTGTTTTCTATTTTAGTATGTTTTAAAATGTGATTTATTTCTGATCCAAAGCTGAATTTTCAACATCATTACTCTAGTCTTCAGTGCCACATGATCCTTCAGAAATGATTCTAATATGCTGATTTGATTATGAAACATTTCTTATTATAAATGTTGAAAACAGATTTTGCTGCTAAATATTTTTTTTTCTTTTCGAGAAAACTGTGCAATATTTTCCCCTCCAGATTCTTTGCAACTTCAAAAGAATAGTAGCCTATTTATTTGTAATAGAATTATTTTGTGTATATTTTTTATAAATTATATGATTTTTTATAAATTACTTTGCATTCACTTGTAATCAATTTATGATTTAATATATCAATTTCTTTAAATAAAATGAACAGATTTTTATAATAATAAAAAAAATTCTTAGGTACTTTTTGACTTTGTAATAATTATATGTAAATTACCATTGTATGAAATGTTCGATTTAAAAAAAAAAAAAAACCTTGCCTTTCACTTTTCAATTTCACAACTGATATTTATTAAATGATTTTTAAAAAATGTAATTAACTTAAATTATGTTCTTTGCTAAGGAATGTGTATTAAGAAACTAATAGTATTAAATAGTAATAGTGAAACATCATCATCCAGGCTTTTAGATTAAACTTTTTAGCCTAAAAACTTGGTAAAGTGAGCGACACAGTTCTCAAGCGGGCAATTGAAAGCATGTCAGCCCCTCATTACCTCCACAGCGGAGCTGTAAGTTTGTCAGGCCGCTTCTATTTGGGTGCTCTTGGCAGGCGCCGTGCTCTCCCTCAGTAACAAATGTCCCTCACATCTGCCTCACAGCATCCCTGGCAGCGCTGCCTCGTCTCCTCCGAGCTGACAAAGCCTCCTGGCCCCGCGTTCGCGTCTCTCTCCATGAAAGGAGACAAACAATTGGACTCTGGCGCTGGCACCTAGTGGGCCCAAGAGCATATGCCATATTCTCTCTGTTCACCAAACCAAAGGGCCCAGTGCTTGGCTTTTCTCTGGAATGTTCTCTGCCACCTTTTGTCGCATCTGTGTTCTGCCTCTCATTAGGAGAGCGTTCGACTGATGTTCGCTCTGAGCGTTGGAGGCCGAGGCAGAGAGCTGGAAGACAATTAGAGAGGACAGAGAAATGGATCAGATAGCTGGAGGATGACGGCCTGTGTGAGGCCTAGTTTTGAAGTTGAGAGACTATGTAGGATGAGGATGAGGATGAGCCACGACATAGAGTCTGTGCAGCTTGGAGAGAATATAGAGTACAATATAGTCTCTAATAAAGTGGAAAATGTTCCAGAATCCAAATGCATTGGAATGTTTGATTCGGATTTAAAATAAATGCAGTGTCAGCAAAAGCAGTGCGATTTAAAAGGCATAAATATATTCAATAAATAGGCAACTTATATTTGTAATAACAATAACAGTAATAAATACACTTGATTTTATATAGCAGATTATAAAACAAAATTTTGCTTTACAGATAATGTAAATGATAAAAAAAAAATCCACCTTGTAATAGTTTAACAAAGATATTCAGTAAATAATCACATTTATAATATTAACGTTAGTATATACATTCATGTGATATATTATACACACATGCATTATAGATATTAAATATATTTAATATGTATAAACAAATTATTGCAGCATTAGTACATGCATTTGATAATTTTTGTAGATTTTTCAAGCTTGCTTTACAGACCTATATATACATATATAATGTGTTTTGTATGTATATGTGTGTGTATATATTCATATGTATGTATAATAAAAATTAAATATAAAATATATCTAATAATTATAATCACTATAAACAATGCTTTCACTTTGTAATGTAGCTTGTGTAATGGATATTAGTAAATTTACATTTTACAGTAGTAATAATAATAATAACAACATTAGTAAATACATGGATATGTAGTATAATATTAAATAAAAATATACTCACTACAAACAATTCTTCTACCTTGAAATATAGTTTGTGTTAAAAATGTAATAAATTACATTTGTTATCTGTAACTATATAATTCATATAATAATATAATTATATTATGATAATGATAATAAAGATAATTGTAACATTAGTAAATGCATTTGTTTTTGTCGCTGGTTGTAAAATTCAACTTGCTTAACAGAGCAAAAAACAACAGAATATTAAATTGTATATTAAAAAATTATAATTGCTAATCAGTTCTTCTAGTATGTAATATAGGTTATATAAATGCACCTGGTTGCAGATTTTAAAGCCAGAACTGTCCATTTCATTTAACATTTTTGTAGTGTAATAAACACATTGCCTGTTGCATGTGACTGCTGCATATTGCTACATAGTATTGATGTGGTTTTTCCTCAAGGCTGCGTGAATATGAGACAATATAAACCTGATATGAAGCCGTTATCAGTGCAGTGGTTGATAAATGTTTGCGGTGCTCCTCCTTTCCTCTCCTCTTCTCCTCGCTCTCTCTCATGCCAGTTTTGTCTTGTTTTAAGCACAACTCAAGGGCACCTGCAACACATTAGCCCAGCGCCTGAAGTCTACTGTAAAAGCTAATTGGCAAATTGAGTTTATGTGTGTTTCCAGTCTCATGTCATTGTAAACACTTACTACATGATTGCATTCTCGTTCAGCCCAAAGTGCTTTTCCGATTGTAACCACCCTTGTCGTTAGGAGCTGAATTCTGCTGATCAGCAAGAGAGGTGATTTTTCACTGCTGACCCTCTGAGCCAACTTGAGGACAGTTTTAGTAGGCCAGGACCTGACCGCAGCAGCGGGGCAGTCGGCATCAGTGTTTGGATAGAGCCGAAGTGCCAAATGGACAGGATGCCAGCGTGCAACGGCCAAGGGAATTGTGTTAGGCTGAGGTGTTGAAAATGGCTGAAAAGCCAGAAAATGAGAATAGAAATAATTTTAGTTGAAGACGGGAGTGTTGAGTGGTGAAGGTTTTCCTCCTCATGGTCACTGAAATAAACTCAAACCGTCCTGTGAGTATATTGTCATTCTTTCATTACATTGTCATAATCTTTAATCCAAATGTGATAACTTTCTCCATTTCTGAAACAACTTTTTGTCCTTTGAATAATAACACATCACATCCTCCTTCCACTTTTTTTATCTAATCTAAATCAAGTCCTGCCCCACATTATTTTCTGCAGAACATTATATGAAAATGGCAATTATAAAAATACATGAATTTTACAAATTAAAAAATGATATAATGTGACACATTTTAAACTCTCTATTATGGAAATATTAAACTTAAACTAAAAAAAAAGTTTTTATTTTTAATACTTAATACATATTTGAAAGTCACTTATGGAAATCAAATTTTAAATTTCTTAAGTATTTGTTACATTACACATTTGAAATTTGAAAATTATGAAAATCTTACATAAAAAAAAAAAATACATAAATATTTAATTGATTTATGTATTTAGCATATTTGAAAAAGTTACTTTGGAAATCTTAAGTATTTAAAAAAAAAAAAATATATATATATATATATATATATATATATATATATATATATATATATATATATATATTTTTTTTTTTTAGTTATTTTATATATATATTTTATATATATATTCTTAAAGTTAAAAAAGATAGATAGGTTGTAATATTATGAATTTTAAATTCTCTATTACAGAAATCTTAAACTTTTTTTAAAAAGGTAATTTTTAATACTTATCAGTACATATTATCAAAACAAATTTTGCTTTTTCAAAAGACATATTAATGTAACATTACACATTTAAAATTGGAAAATTATGGAAATCTTACATAAAAAAATTCATAACTTTCATTCATTCAACATATTTTAAAAAAAGTTACTTTAGAAATCTTAAATTGACCAAAATTACCAAATTTTACATTTAAACAAGGTGTATGTAACATTACACATTTTAAAATGCCACTAGAAAAGGCCAAAAAAAAATCCTTATTAAAAATGTTTTAAAGTTTCCAAAAAGGTTTTATTTTATTTTATTTATTTGTAAGTCCTTAAATTTTACTTTCACTGTACCATGTGTTTTTAGGCTTGAGATTGCAGCATTTAATGTTTGAACAATGTAAAATCTTTTTAAAGCACTGGCAATGATGGGAGACAGATCTAGGGACCCTTACTGGAACTAGGCTTCTTTACTGGAAGCCATTGTCATGTTATCAATACTTCTTATGACTTAATATGTAGATCTGTGTGTGTTTATATCTTGGCCTGGATTCCTATAGTGGGATAAAACATGAGCAGCTAAAGAGAGTAATAATGGCTGCCTTCTGTTTCTCTTTAGCAGTTGTGTGGGCCCAGTATTCCTTCCCTAACATCAGCTTTCGGGATATATGTGTGTGTGTGTGTGTGTGTGTGTGTGTGTGAGTGTGAGTGTGAGTGTGGCAGGGACAGTAGGGGGAGATGAGTGATGTCAACCTGAAGAATTTCCTCTCTTTTGGATGGGAATGAGGGGCCCGCTCTGACCCCCCCCCCCCCCCCCCCAGTCCCCCAGCTGTCAGGAAACAATACCCTTGGCCTGTTCAGACAAAACTCATTCCTGAAAGTGTTTTTTTTTTTTTTTTTTTTTATCTCTCTCTGTCCTCCCGCTCCCTCCCCTCTTCCTTTTGTGCTATAATGTTTTTTCCATTTTTAACCGTAGCCGTGTAAACTTCCTTCCTCTGAACGTTGTGTTTGAAAGCAAGGTCAAGGATGTAAAGGTTCAAAAGTGGACTGGACCTCACATTAATTCAGTCGAAGCCTCGCATTTTCCAGCTGGATTTCCAATCATGAGCTGCATCCAAGTCTTAATATAAACACCAATTAATTCAATCCAATTATCATGTTTATTAAAGGCAAATAACAACATTTGGCCAAACCCAATGACTATTGATTTATTTGTGCTTCTAATCAGAGCAGGTGGACTGGAGAGTTTGTTTTGACCGAGTCAGATGTTGATTGCATTAACAATATGGATAATTAGCCAATAAGCATTAAGAAACACAATTGGTTTGATTTTAAGAGAGGTCATCATCCAATCAGTGTACAGTGAGCTGTTCTTCACAAACTCGTGTTTTTTTTATTTTTTCTTTCCTCAGTTGTATTTTGCATATAACCACATGCAATGTGGTAGAACCTAGTGGGGTTTTATTTTAGTGTAGTTTTAGAAATGCATGCATTAAGAAAATGAACCGGGGCAGTTTTGATTTCCTGCTGACTTGAATGCGCTCTGCTCAAACACTCCAGCAAATACTACTATGAGAATATTAGCTCAAACTGAATGTGTTTTAATGAATTTAAAATTCTTGAGCAGCCTTAAGAAATCCATGCACATGAAAATCTGCTGTATCCGGCAGTTAAAAACTGATATACAAACCAGATGTCTGAAGTGAACTCCACTGAGACTTCAGCTATGACCATAAGACCAAATGAAGCAAAACAAGAAGATCTGAACACAACCACTGCATTTATTAAAAAAAGCACATTGTGTGTTAGCAAGTATCAGCACACCTGTTTGTCCCACGTGCGACCTGGCCACACGAAGTTTGCTCTGTTCACTAGTTGACTTGATACAGGGAGAGGTCAAAAGTGCAGAGCTATTCACTTGAGCTTTATAGATGTGGCTGTGTTTTTACCACGGTCCAGTTTTCCCACCTCTCTCCATGGGATTTCCTCTCAGCTGTCCCCTACACGAGACGCACACACACACACTCCCTCGATAGTCGCCCACAGCTGGGCTCTGGGAGGAACACATTCTCAGACAAACACAGATTTCACACTCTCACTCTCTCTCCGTTACACACACACACAATACAGACACAGGTGTTTGTGAGTAGAATTGCTCTCTGCTGACCGTTCAATTTATTTATGAGCCTCTGAGAAGCAGATCTCATGCTGAAAGATTCTGTTAAGTCTCTTTTCAGTTCGACGTTTGTTTCACTCATTCATCCATGGTTAGTCATCAGCAAGGCCTGTCTAGACACACACTCTGTTTTTAAAGGTGCTATTGTAAACAGGTCTGACAAAACGTGTTGGTTGACTTTGCCACCCACTGAGGTGAAGTTTCTGCACCTGTTTTGTGCACAAACTTTTCCATTGACTTTTGATAGAGAGATGTGAATTAAAATGCGGTGTTGGTGTCTCATCTGTGTTTTGTCGTTGTGTTTGACAGTATCTGCAGATGAAATGGCCTCTTCTGGACGTTCCAGGCACAGCAGCACTCAGAGACTCACGGTCGCCTACTCCAGGACAATTAGTGAGTATCTCTGTCTCTCTCGCTCACACACACACACACACACACAGTGGCCATTATAAGTATGTAGACACTTCATATGTCAATGCATCAGATAGAAAATAAAAAACAATTATAAAGCTAATGGACATTTATTGTACAGACAGATGGCACAAACACCATGACTTTCTCAGAATGTATCTCAAAAAGTTTTTTTTTTTCTGCCAGAGTAAAAAAAATAATTTCTCACAACTCTGACCTTTTAGTTTATCTCACAATTCTGCTTTTATAGCTTGCAATTCAGTTTATATCTCATAATTCTGTTTGTCTCATTATTGACTTTTTCTTATAATTCTGCATTTACATCTCACAACTCTGCATTTTCTAGCTTGCAATTCAGCTTTTATATCTCATAATTCTGCATTAATGTCATAATGCTGTTTATATCACGCAATTCTAACTTTTCTTGTCAGAATTCTCAGAATTGTGAATTCATATCGCACAGTTGAGTTTCTCACAATTCTGAATTTAAAACTTGCAGTTGTTTATATCTCATAATTCTGCATCTATCTCCTAACTCTGCATTTAGATCTGCCTTTATATCTCATAATTCTGTATCTCATTCTTCTGGATTTAATCTTGTAATTATGCTTTTATGTCTCATAATTCTGCGTTTCTCAACAACTCTGTTTATATCTTGCAGTTCTGTTTATATCATGCAATTCTTTTTTCTTGCAATTCTGTGGGAAAAAAAATTATCGGAATTGCGGGGGAAAACTTTTGAACTGAGGGGGGGATTTATTTAATTTTTTTGATCTCGTGGCAGAAAGAAGCTTCAATTCCCTTATGTCATTCCAAACCTATAAGACTTTAATTCATATTCAGAACATGAGCATATTTTTAATATTCTATCATTTTTGTGTATCTATTGAAAGTCAGTACTACCAAAATTTAAAGCTTCAAAATGTACATAAAGACTTCAAACTGTAAAAAAATATAAATGGATGTAAATAAAACAAATCATTGGAGTATGTTTTACGTCGCATTTTTGGGTACATCAATGTTATCCATATTAATCAAGCATTTTATTCTGAAGAGACGCAATAACTTTGTTGAACATCATGATTTATGCTTTTATTCTTATATAAACGTTCAGCAATGCACATACTAGCACAACAGATAAAGTAAATGGAAAGTGCACATGTATATGTGCGCCGATCGGGCTTTAAATGGATTTAATATTGCTGTTTTTGTTCTGCAGATGAATGAAAGTCTTATGGGTTTTGAAGGACAGAATTTAATTTTTCAATGAACTATCCCTCTAAAGTTAGCATGATATTAGAATGAAAAGTAATTCCGTATTTTATTTCTGATCTTATTGTGAATGATTCGTTCACGTTTGTTTTTGTTGATGTATACAAGGCCACACTGAATTTAAGCAAATCGCATTTAGATGTTTTTTTTTTTTTTCATACCAAATCCGCGATGTGTTTTTAATAGTTGTGTCGGGTAATCTTTATTGATGCACATAAAGGCTACCTGAGCTTGTATTGATTTGTGTAATTGATGTGGATGGCCATGCAAACCATTTGATTTTGTTTGGTGTGGAATGAGAACAGCTTTTCTGAAGAGGAAAAAAAAAAACAGTGTTTCCAGCTTACAACGTATTTTAGAATGAAGTTAATTTATTTTATACTGTACATGGTCAGTTATAATCAAGCAGTTTTGGTTGCCTGTAAGTACATAACTAAAGAAAGCTGTTTTCTTATAGTGATTCTGGCTGAAACCAGAATGAGTGGTACACGTATGCCACTCCTTAGTGTACACTGATCGCTGCTGGATAAGAGCGAGCTTCCCTGTTGGGTAGATCTGGGTGAATTCCAGTCAGGCAGGTTGGAGGTCAGGAGGTGTGCAGGATGGTAGTTTGTGTCCTCAGCAGACCTGTGTGGTTTGATTCACCTCTGGTAAGCTGATGAGAGGTGATAAATTTAACTAGAGCGTTACATTCTTGCTGTGGTGGAGCATGTAAGTATGTGTGTGTGTGTGTGAGAATGTGTCAGGATGAAACATGCAAACACACAACATGAGGAACCTCAGAGGGAGAGTGAGACAGACTGACCCGTACTAAACCGATAGCAGAGTAGGTGAAGGAGTGACTTTTCTGCACGCAGATATAATCATCAAACTTTAAACGTCTAATACGTGATTTATCAGTATTTAATGTCAAATTTATTGTAAAAAAGCATTAACAAATTATACAATAGATAATCGGAATTTAAGAATAAAAAGTGTTTAATGTAAAATTTATTGTAACAAAATAAACATTATAAAATGTATAATTCATGTAGAATTTAAGAACAGAAAAGTGTTGTTAAATGTCAAATTTATTGTTAAAAAAATCAACAAACATTATATAGTGGATAATACACACTGAATGTAAGAATAGGAATAGAATTTAAGAACAGAAAAGTGTTGTTTAATGTGAAGTTTATTGTAAAAAATGAACAGACATTCATCATCATGGCTTGGCTTCGCAAACGAAGATTTAGGAAGGACATCCACGTCTTCTACAGGCATGCTGGTGGCTGACGAGGAATTGACAGGCAGGTCCTGCCACAGCGGTTGCAGGTAAAGGTCTGGTCCAGGGTGGGTGCTGGGGGGACACGTTTTTTCCTTCTCCTTATGTTCTCTATACTGGCCCTGCGGGTATCCTCAAAGAGTAAGATGGCCTGATGGACTGTGCGCCGCCAGGAGTCGCGATCAGCTGCTTTCGTTTCCCACTAACGGTGATCGATGCAGCAAGCAGTAAGGGACTTGAGATCAAGGAGTCTTTGTACCGCTTTCGAGGTGCCCCGATGTTGCGGTGACCAGAGGGCAATTCCCCATACAGCACGATCTTAGGTAGGCGGTATTTCTACATCCTGGAGACGTGCCCTGCCCAGCAAAGTTGTACCTTGAGGACCATGGCCTCGATACTAATGACCCCTGCTGTCTCGAGAACTTCAGTGTTGGCAACGAAGTCACTCCAACGAATGTTGAGGATTGTGCGGAGGCAGCGCTGATGGAAACGCTCGGCGTACATGACCCAGGACCCATACAGGAGAGTGGTCAGCACAACAACTTTGTATACACTGACCTTCGTGTCTTTTTTGAGGTTGTTATTGTTCCAGACACGTCCGTATAGTCTGCTGAATGCACTGTTTGCCTTGGCCAGCCTGTTATCAACTTCTTTGTCAGTATTGGTGTCAGACGGGATCACGTACCCCAAGTAGCTGAAATGGTGGACAAATCTTTTGTTCTGTTTGTTCAATGGAAATGCTTGGTGGATGGTACTCTTTTTGTGGTGCTGGCTGGTGCAGAACTTCCGTCTTCAAGCTGACTTCGAGGCCAAAGATCTGAGCAGTTTTTGCAAAACCGGACGTGATTCGCTGCATAGTTGCCTCTGTATGAGCAAGGAGGGCGGCATCGTCAGCAAATAGCAGCTCCCAGATCAGTAGCTCCATGGTCTTTGTGTGGGCCTGCAGACGCCTCAGGTTGAACACGCTCCCGTCGAGACGAAAACGGATGTATACGCCATCAGCGTTGTCGAGGTCCTCTGTGGTCTGCTGGAGCATCATGCTGAACAAAATGGTGAACAGTGTGGGTGCAAGAACACAACCCTGTTTCACACCGTTTGCAATAGGGAAGGGCTGCGAGAGGTTGTTGCTATATCTGACTTATCCAAGCTGGACGATCATGGTGAGGAACTTTGGTGGGCAGCCTAGCTTTTCCAGAAGTCCCTGCCTGCTCACGGTATCGAATGCTTTTGTCAGATCCACAAAGGTGACGTACAGCGCTTTTTGTTCCCGGCACTTCTCCTGAATCTGCCTCAGGACAAACACCATGTCTGTTGTTCCCCGGTTGGCTGTGAAGCCACATTGTGTCTCTGGAAGGTGAGCTTCTGCTATCGCGGGTACCACTCTGGCGTTGAAGTCGCCAAGGATGACAATCTTGTCATCGGCTGGGACGTCTTGAAGGCTGTGTAGATCGGAATAAAACTTCTCTTTGTCTGCAGGATCTGCCTGGAGAGTTGGGACATACACACTGAACAGTGTGGCATGTTGCTGGTCACGGAGTGGTAGACGCATTGAGATGATACGGTCAGAGTGGCCAGCTGGCAAGCTTGGTAGCAATGGAGTCCCTGATCATGAAGCCAACACCTGAAAGGCGTCTCTCTGTCGCAGGTTTGCCTGACCAATAGAGGGTGTAACCTGCGCCATGATCCCTTAGACTTCCTTTCTCTGAAAAGTGGATATTTTATTCTTGCCTGCGCGGAGGAGCTTTCAAGTGAAGTGCAGCGTGCGCAGAACTGACCTCACCCTTTAAACCCGGGGTTCATCTGCCATGGTCTAGCAAGCTGGGACCGAGACAGCGAGGTCCTCGGGCCGTAGGTTTGACATCTGAGTTTCCCTCTCCTAGGCAGATGTCCTGCAAAGGCTGGAGAGATCTGCCTTCCCTGCTATTCCAAACCATAGCTGGTAGGTGGCCGGTGACTCCGTCGTGGGAGATCATTCGCCCAGTGATGCAGTGTAAACATCACCCCCTCACGCCGTTTAGCCCGCCAGCTGAGGCGGTGTACCGGGGTGTGGCACTAGGAGCCAGACGTGAGAGATTTAGGAGGTGGATGAGGACCCAGTGCTTCTGTCCACCCCGAAATTGGGTGCAGCTGCCAGAAAACAAAAACAGAAAAACTACTTCTACCCAGAGCTCCCTACAACCCAACAAACATTGTAAAATTAATAATTCACATTGAATTTAAGAATAGAAAAGTGCTGTTTAATGTAAAATCTATTGTAAAAAATTAATTAACAAACATTGCAGAGTGGATAATCCACATTGAATTTTATTTAATGTAAAAGATAAGAATATAAATATATATATATATAAATAGTGGGAAATAAATAAATAGTGGGAAATTATAAATTGAATTATATAAAAATGGTTTAAATGAAAAAAATGTCTGATTATGTTTTTTATTTGGAGTAACTAATTTATGGATTATAACAGAAGTAATGGATTTTATAAAACCAAAGCAAAGTTACTCTTTAAATTGTCTAAATGTCATTTCTTTGCAGTTACTATTCTTCTTAGTTTTGTTTTTTGAACTTAAAATCTTTATGAAAAGTTTGGTTAATACTGTTTTTTTTATTTATTTATTATTGTTATTTTTTATTTATTTATGGATTTTATAATTGAAGTGTGCCGTTCGTGTCCAAATACTTTTTGGGCTCCCTGTACATGAAAATGTAAATCCGAGTCTCATGACACTGTAAACAATTAGATTTTTCCTTAAACTGACAATAAATATGATTAAGTTGTGACTAATCAAAGCGATAATTTAAAGCATTACCCCATTAGCAGTTATTCCCAGCACTTAAAGGACAGTTCAGCTACTTAGCAGCTATTAGTGGTTTTAATGATTGAATTGTTGCTTTTACTCAGTCTGAAATGTCCCTGTGACAGGGAGACATAATAAATTATGACATAATAAATACAGGCGGATGACTGACAATGTCATCATTGAGTCTTTGGCAGCCAGAGGGCATTCAGTTGCATGTGTGTGTGTGTGTTTGTTTCAGTCTCCTCTATCCGGCTCAGACTCGCTTTGTCACAGTAACCCCTGAACTCTCTCTAACCTCTAAGCACACCATGAGATTGTCCTTAAAAAACACAGAGCGCCTTGTCTCACCACCCAGCCTGGCCATTAGGCCTTTATTTTATTTGCTTAATATAACGTTATAAAATCATGCACTCGCATTACGGGATCAGCAGAAAATGCGACGTGTAGTCGGGTAATGGCAATCAAATTAGCTGTACTTGAACAGCGAGTATTAAGGATTTGATGAGAGCGCAGTCTTCCTTCCTGTGGCGTTCCTCCTCCCCGGACGCCCCCTTTTTACGGCCGACAGCTGGAGCGAAGGGATTTGCTTAACCTTGGCATTGGCTGGAGGATTGTTTGAGAAAACATCTGATCTTGAATGTCAGACTCGATGAGGGGAATTTGCATCAGGGCGTGAAGAGGGTGACTGAAGGGTGAGCTCAGGTGTGTTTTTAAGGTTTTTTATTTATGGAGGAGAATGGCGCCGTGAATATGACCTGCGGGGAGCGAAATCTATCACCAAACAACAAGTGACCACAGCATACCTGAAAAATATCTCACGTGTGATACTAAAGATGGAGATCAGTGCTAACCGTGTAGGTTGATCATTAGACATCTTTTTATTATTGAAATTGTAACTTATTCAGCCAATAAGAATAGCTTATTAAATTATTAAATTGTATATATTTTGGCCAATAAAAACCCACATTAGAATATAACATCGTCACAGCTGGAAGCCCAATATATGGATGCTTGTGTTTGCTTCGGTTAAAAAAATAAATAAAACAAAATAAAAAATAAATAAAATTGTAGTTGCTACTTTTTCCTTGTAATCGCAGCTATTTCTCACAATTGTTATCTAATTTCTCAATTGCGACTTTTTATCGGAATTGCAAAAAAATTTCACAGTCGCTACCTCATATCTCTCAATTGCCCACCTTTTCTCATAATTGCTACTTCATATCTCAGTTGTGACTTTATTTCTCATAATTGCTACTTCATATCTGACAGTTGCAACATCAGAATTGCAACAATTTCTTTTAATTGTTACCTTCTCGAAATTGTGACGACTTTGTTTTTTTTTTTTTGTTTTTTTTTTCTTTTATAACGCACAGTTGCAACAACTTTTCGGAAAAGCAAACAATTTCTCATCATTTCTACCTCATATCACATTTGCGACTTGTTATCAGAATTGCAACTTTATTTCTCATAATTGCTACTTATCTCATTTGCAGTTTTTCCTCAGGATTGCACATTTTTCTCATAAATGCTACTTCTCAGTTGCAACTATTTCTCTGAATTGTAACTATTTCATGCAATTGCAATTTACAAGTACAATTACAAGAAACTGCAGTTATGAGAGCTATTCAGTGACATGAGTTACAATTACAGGAAACGGTTGCAAGAAAAAATAAAATTTTCTTGTAAAAGCAACTTTTGTTTTTCGTAATTGTGACGTTATTTTTTACATTTGACCTCCAAATTCTGACAGTTGTACAAAACAACAGAGCTGGATTAAACAAACAGGACAATCCGCTGTTAGTATTCATCCTTTATTTCATTCCCAATCCCTCGTCCTCTCACAAACACACTCACACATTGAGCTTTGTCAGATTGAGCCCATAAGGTCGCTATGCTAATGTGTTATTCAGTTCACTCCAGAATGTTCAATAATTCAGAAGACCGGTTTGCTTGATATTCTACTGCACCACCTTTTGTGTGTATGTATGTGTGTGTGTGTGTGTGTGTGTGTGTGTGTGTGTGAGTGAATGCAACGGAGCCCTCACTGTTTTACTGTGTCAGCATGTGATAAGCTAGGCCAGTTGATTAAGTTAGTCTAGTGACGAGGCCTCAGATGGGAAAGCTTTGTGGCTTGGGGATTGGGATCCATATCGTACACAACCAACCACCGATTGCGTGGGAGTTTTTCAGTACAACACAGTGGAGAATTGTGGCTCTTGAAGTAAGGAACAGCCGTATATTTCCATGATCCTCTGTTTTTCTCACTCATTTTCTCTCAAACTTTTGAGGTTTGTTGCATAAGGCACTAAACAACCCAGAGTCCCATGCACAAAAAAGGCACGGAGATGTCAGTAGCATCTAAAATGTATATAAATATTATACATATGTGTGTGTGCTCTTTATGTGTTCATTTGGACCTGTTTTTGCTTACTGAAGCCCTTCAGTTGGGTCCTATAATTTCTGTAATGCTCTTCAACACTGCCTGCCAAAATAAGACTTACCTTTAACCTGAAGTAATTATGAGAGTAATTATAAAGTATAGCACTGTTACAGTAGAACGTACCTCAATAATAATGAGTTATTACAATTTTGTTTTAAGGAATAATCTCAATTTTTTTTCATGTCTTAATTTTAACAGTACTCATTTGTTGTGTAACACTTTGTATGCCAAAGTGTGATAAGGTTTAATTTTTATTAATTTAATTAATTTCTTATATCATCTTTTGATTACTAGAAAAGATTTAAATACAAAACAGAATTTCTGTGAAGAGAAAAACATTGCATTTGCGAATTCAGTTGATTAGACATTGTTTCTGATCATTAAAATGTATTTAAACCATTAAAATTAAAGTCCAAAAAAGTGGAAAACTGAGAATTTGTTGGAAGTAAAGAATAAATAAAACATAGGACTTATATAATACATTATAAAATAATGATATATATAAAACACATTTTTAAACTTTTAATAAATTGTTGTTATTGTTTCATGATTTTAATTAAATAAACATAGTTTAGCAACAAATAACATTGATTTCATAGGATTTGAACAACAGAGATCATTCGCAATTTTTTAAAATATATTTTTTATTAAAACATTGAGCTGTTGAGCTCATGCTGGCAGTGCAGGTTCGAATCTGCCTCAGTTTCCCATCAAAAAATGACTGCAAAAAATTACATAATCTATTGGATATTTATTTATCAGTAGATATTTAGTTTTTAATTTTTGTTTTTCTAGTACATTTTGTTTAAATTTAACAGTCATTAAATTTCAGCGATTGTTATGTTTGTTATATTTGTTCTGTTTTTCTGTGCGTGTAGCTGCTGTAATACTGAAAATACTAAGAGTCTTTGCTAAGAGTACCTAAACTTTCTGTGTCTTTGTTTGTGTGTGTGTGTCCCTCTAAATGCTGATGTCATGTTCTGCCCACTCTTACATCCGCTTCCTGCCTCAGTGACAAACAAGTCTCAGCTATCCCAGCATGCCATGCTTCTCCTTTTTTCCTTTTCTGTCCTTTTTTTTCTTTCCTCCTTTTTTGAAAAGACTCCTCAAAGACTCAGAACCTCCCACTGGAAAGGAAAGAGCAACACACACACACACACACACACACACGGCTCAGGAGGTTGTTTGGTTTGTTGGTTACTCTTGTACCCAGGGGCTGTTTGCCTAGTAATTTATCTCAGATGTGAAGGATTGAGAATCATGTTTGGCTGAGCGAAATCCTCCTACCCTCTTGAACACGGCCTCCACGGCCAACAGCAGGCCGCTCTCCTCTGCCCGGCCCAGCAGAGCCGTGCCCTCTTGGCCAGACCGCCACAGACCTCTGCCAGCTCCAGACCCACACTAACGCGTTTAGCTTTTCGTTCTGCAGCTCTGATTTTTCACGTACTCTCACACTCGTGCCCTGTAGATCGTGAATACCAAAGTGCCCTCAACTTGGCAGTGGCTGCTGGGAAATAGTTGACAGCTTGTTAGTGAATTTTAAAGCTGTTGGTCTTTCAGCGCCACAGATTGTACGTCCCCGCTGTAGTCTGCCCCCTGTTGACAGGATTTTGATTAAGACGTAAGAAAACAAGATATTAGACATGAAATTAAGACATGTAAGACACATTGATCTACTTGTTAAAAAGAAAAGATTTTGTTTTCAAATAACTTTCTCCACTTTCCTTTTCAGCTGACTTCACCAGGACCTCTTATTTTACACCGGCTCTCTTTCAAACACCTGTCATATCAATTTTTTTATCAACCATTTAAGTCTTTTATTGAACATTGTTGCATTCAAAAGCATGTTAAGTCAAGTCAAATGCATTTGCGACTTTGTAGGTGTAGCGTTTAATTTATTATCTGGTACAATATAGAATATTGGCCAATATTGTATAATTGTGCACACTCATTTTGCCATTTTTTGCACACTCAGTTCTCTTATTTAAATTACATTTGTTGTCAGAGCAGGGGTTTTCAACATTTTGACTTCCTCTGTGTACAACAATAATCAAAGGCCCTATGATTTTCCAGTTGTTTAGGATTTACTGGATAAGGATTTTAAAAATATTTTTTGCTTGCAATTTTTTTCCCAAATAACGTCATTTAAAGCTGGGCATAAGTAGAAAAATGTATATTGATATTATATATTGTAAACATGCCCATGGAGTTTTAAGATTGTATTAATTAGACTTTTCCAGGTCTACAAATCACACTTTAGAAATGATTTTAAAAATAAAAGATTTTATTTTATTTTAATGCTTGTTTTTTTGAGACAAGTTGAGAACCACTGTTACACTGTTAAATATAATCTTTAGCAATTTCAAACTTAATAACCATTTGTTCTAATGTTGCATTAACAATTCATTTTATTTCTAATCACAATATTTTATATTAAAACCATCCATTTGATTAGTTTTAGGCTATGACATACTAATATAAAATAATCAACTTCAATATTGGTGTTCCTTGGTGTTAGTTTTTATTTGTTTGTTTGTTTTTAGGAAAAAATGGCTTACTTGGTTATGTTTCCATATCACACTGGGGATATCAGTGTTGTAACAAAATCATATTGTACTTTGAAAAATAAACAACCAAAGTAGTTTTTCTACCAAACTGTTGTGCCAACATTATCCCGGCCACCAGATTGTCATGGAAATAAAGGTTGTGGAGTGATGAATGAGATGGTCTAGATTTTCTTTCCCCACCTTATAAAGCAAACTCCAGAATCACATCGCTGTGGTTTCAGCAATGTTTTCAGGATGATGAAATATTGATGCAGTCATTCCTCAGTCCTACAGATGTGTTGCCCGAACCACAACATCTCTCGCTCGCTTCTGCTAACAAACAGACAAATGTGAACTAGTTTGTGCAACTTCAGTCATTGGTGTAGATTCAGGTTTCATTACATTGAGTGTCATAATCACATGCTGTACGTGTGCATCATGCACCACAGTGTAATGTCGTCCTGTGTTGAGTGAGTGTTGTGAAGTACATGCTGTGTACACAGGGCTTTGGTGTGGCATTGGGTGTGAAGCTAAGCTCTCCCAGCATTCCTTGGAGCACGGCCAGATTCATGCTTCATGCTCGTCACACATACATACTGATATATTTCATCATTTATATGTCCTCTCATACACAACTATTCTTTACACAAGAAGCAGTGTAGTTTACAGCTGACACACTTCTGCTAAACACACAGCACAACTAATTAAGTGGAAACAATGGCAAGTGTCTTTCACGTATTTCTCAATTAAGTCATGTTCAAGCATCTACTTCAGATTCTCTATTCAAGACAAGTAAATAGTCGGTAGTAAAATAAAGAGCAAAGAAACTCATTACAAGCTATTAAGCAAATAGCCTAAAAACAAAAGAACAAAGATGCTAATTGAGTAAACAGAGCTTTATGGGTGTCTAGTTTGAGTCATGCATTTATTGCACGTGCATTTATATGTAAAAAAAGCAAAAATAATCTAATGTGAAATGGAGTGCACGAGTCAGATTCTGGAGATACCATTAAGTTTCTCTGTAGGAGAATTGATTTTGAACAATTTATATTAAAAACTTTTTGTAAATTATAGTGTTTAACATCAGAATTCCTGGTAGGAAAAAAAATAACATTTCACATGATTTTACAAAGAAATCTCCTTATTTATTTTTTTTGTTTCAAATAATAGTTTGTGGTATTGTGGTTGACCTTGTAGCTGGATGGTTTGATTCATGGCTTATAACTCTTGAAAGAATACTGAAAAAAAAAAAAGAACGGGAAAGTACTTCTGGAACCAAGACGACAAAAAAAGGGAACAGGCACGTTTGCATTCCATAGAATTACTTGGTCTTGAATTATTGAATTATTTGCTATAATTATTCCCATTTCAAACTGTTTAACTCATTAACCCTACGTGTAAGCAATAGGAATCCTCACCCTTGCAAACAATGCTGGAAAAAAAAAGTCTGTTTTGATTTTCTGTCTTTATAAAGAGTCAGGACCTGATCCTGTTTCATTCTCTCTTTTAGTCTAATAAGGTCCCGGTGGTCCAGCATGCTCACATGCACCCCCTGACCCCCCTCATCACCTACAGCAATGAACACTTTTCTCCAGGAACTCCTCCAGCCCACCTCTCGCCGGAGATCCTGGACCCAAAGACAGGTACTGCACACTCTACTTGGTTTTAACTGGACTCTTTGTCCTCCGTCATGTGACTGACTGACTGACTGTGTACCTCTGGTTCAGGTATTCCTCGGACCCCTCACCCCTCAGAGCTGTCCCCCTACTACCCCCTGTCCCCTGGGGCCATGGGGCAGATCCCTCACCCATTAGGGTGGCTCGTCCCACAGTGAGTATCCCACAGACTTAGCTACTCTCCACACACCCTGATTCATACTGATTCACAGTCTCTCTCTGTGCATCTCAGGCAGGGTCAACCCATGTATCCCATCACCGCCGGGGGTTTCCGTCACCCTTACCCAACTCTTGCCATGAACGCATCCATGTCCAGGTGAGTTGTGTGTTTTGCAGATTGATTCCATAACACATTTTTAACTATTTTCACAGAGTTTGTTGATGTATTTCCATTTAAATGTAGCAGGATAAATTTTGCATTAGCAAGATACAAAATGAAAATGGTGAAACCTGAAAACAAGTACAAATTGCTTTGAGTGATAAATGTTCAATTATAATTAGGTAACACTGTATTTAAGGTGTTACACGCGTTACATGTACTTATTATAGTAATAACAGTAAATTATGCAAAATCACAAGCAAGTAACCCTAAAACAAACCCTAACCTTATCCCTATAGTAAGTACATTTAAGTCATTAACATTAGCACTTATTTGTGCAATTACACAAACAATGTCACCTAAAAATAGTGTAACCATTTCATTTTTGTTTGCTAGTTTGTTGAATGAATGAATCTGTAGTCTTATTTTTAAGTTGTGTGAGAAATGCAGTGCCGTACAACTGCCATAATCCATGTTTTTCTTAATTTTTCCTCTTTTGGGTGGTCATGTAACCTTAACAGGGGATTCTTCTTTTAACATTTACTGTAGTCTTCCATTTTACCTCTGTACATCAGCTGCACTATTTAACTCTGCTGTTTCTAAACCAAGACACATGCTTGGAAGAGTCTGTTTGGAGTTTATTTCACAGTCGTACACGCTCAAGATGAAATGGATCTGAATCGACAAGAACTGCTCTTAATTTAGCAGTAGCACTGGATTAAATAAGAATGATCTGTACTGAGCTTCTCCTGTTGTGTGTGTGTGTGAGGGATTCTTGAATTATTCATACAGAGTTCATAGTGATCAATAGTCCGTCCTCCTCCAGACCTTTACAACCAATGTCAGTATAAGCGAGCGCAAGCCCAACCCTGCTCGCTTCTCCGTTGGTATTTTTGTGATACAGAAACTACACTTTCTGTAGTTACTTTGAGAAGAGACGTATTGAGTGTTTGATTCAGTCTCTCCTTCCATTTGGTCCTGAATTGAAAAGCAATATCTGCTTTACATTCATATGATTGAACAATACTGAAATTTCACAAGCAAAAAAGATCCATTGTATAATGCCAATGTTGTATATGAAATATATGAAGCACAGCTCACACAGAAATCGCTTTCAAACCCAGCAGCTTCTCACATGAAATTCCCAATCACATGCATTTCTACTGATATACATACTTTCGGTCTAAATTCTCCTTTTGAGGAGACTGCTTTTAGTCTGCAGAAGCTTATCATGTGGAAACATGCAGTTAATGAAGTCTCTTCCTGGTATCCTTGTGCTGACGCCAACTGTAATTCAGAGATTTTTTCATTTAATAAAAGAGTTAAAGAGGAAGGAGGAACATTGGTCACTTTTTCTGGCTCTGGATGATGACAGGCCTTCATTGTGCGTTTGCCTCAGTAGAAGCTCTAGGTGCTGGGATCAGAACCGTGTCCCATTCAGCTGTTGTAGGAAGTGGTTTCCTTGGAATTTGGTCTGGAGTGTTATGCTTTTTGCGTTACCACAGCAATCCCATACTTCACCTGTAACAGGAGCGGATAAAAGAGCTTTTCAGCTGGTACTTTATTTGGACTGAATATAACACATGAATAGAAACAGGAGTGTGCCTTAGTCTAGACACAGCATAGTTCACCCAAAAATGAAAATTCTGTCATTTACTTACCCTCAGGTTGTTCCAAATCTGTATGAGTTTCCTTCGTCTGCTAAAAACAGAAGAAATATTTTGAACAATGTTGGTAACCAAACAGTTTCTGGTCTAGACTTCCATAGTATTAGTTTCTATATTATAAAAATCAATGGGTACCAGTGACTGTTCAGTTACCAACATTCAACAAAATATCTTATTTTATGTGCTACATAAAAAAGAAACTTATACAGGTTGAGGGTGAGAAAAATAACTCATTTTTGGTCTTCTTAAAGACCTATCGTTGAATTTTAAGTATTATTATGGGATGTTTGAGTCATAGTAATTCTGTCATTAATTACTCACCCCCATGTCGTTCCAAACCCATAAGACCTTCATTCATCTTCAAATTAAGATATTTTTGAAATCCGAGAGCTTTCTGATCCTCCATAGATGGCAATGTAACTGAAGGCCCAGAAAGGTAGTAAGGACATTAAAATAGTCATCAGTGGTTCAACTGTGCAAAGAAAACAAAAATAACGGCTTAATTCTACTATTTTTTTCTCTTACGTGTCAGTCTTTGACTTGTGTCTGACGTGTGACAGAATTACATTTTTGGATGAACTGTCCCTTTAAGGGTTAAAGATCAAAGTGTGCAAGGTGAGCAGGTGTGTAAATGTACTCAGAGCAATGATTTAGTGGTTTGCACATGTTTAGCCTTGGTGCTCATGTGGGAAATACAGATTCAAGTTTAGCAAAGTCCAAAATCCTGTTTGGAGGGTGCAGATGTGCTTTCCTTTGTTTCAGAATACAGTAATGCTTATTTGCCACTTTCTTTCTTTGCAGTTTGGTGTCCAGTCGCTTTTCTCCTCATATCGTTCCTCATCATCCTCACGGCCTTCATCAGACAGGCATCCCTCACCCAGCCATCGTCTCGCCGGCTATTAAACAAGAGCCCAATGGAGAACTCAGCCCAGCGGCTAATACGTAAGCACACTCATACAACACGCTTCCCTTTTGCTTATAACTGACAAGCACCCTTTTTTTATTACTAACGGCTAACAGCATTTGCTTCACACCCTCACCTCCAAATGACTCGGTGATATTTTGGAGAAGATATGTTTATCACGGTTTTGTCTACCAGCTTGCCACCATTATACATACACTCCTCCATATCCGTTTTTCTCACTGTCACTCCTTCACGCGCACACACACACACACACACACACACACATCCTGTACAAAGGCTGACCCACCTGTCGTGTGTGTTTGCAGAAAGTCTCCAGTCCCGACTAAGAAGGAGGAGGACAAGAAACCTCACATAAAGAAGCCCCTAAATGCCTTCATGCTCTATATGAAAGAGATGAGGGCTAAAGTGGTGGCCGAGTGCACACTGAAAGAAAGTGCCGCCATCAACCAGATCCTCGGCCGCAGGGTGAGTAAACCGTTTAGTCCTCATATGAACACCCATATTGAATAAGTGGTCAGAAACAAATGCTGGGGTAAATGTGATCCAAACATACATTTGTTGTGTAAATGCTAATGTGTCCCACAACATCAACACATCGCCTACTCGCCTGTAAATCGACCGTTCATTATTTCATAAATGTGTATGTATATATATAAATATTAGTTTTTACTGCATTTTTGATCAAATAAATGCAGCTTTGGTGAGCATAAAGACGTACAAAAATGAAAATATCTTTGAACATTAGTGTGTAACTATTTTTGCACGTTTGTTGCATGTACACACAACGCATGGATGTGTGGTCACACTGGTACGGGTGTTGTGTTAATGGCGTGTGTGTGTGCAGTATAAGTGTTTTTTTGGCCTTTGGCTTACTGTGGTGTTTGTGTTTACAGTGGCATTCTCTATCACGAGAGGAACAGGCCAAATACTACGATCTGGCCAGGAAAGAGAGGCAGCTGCACTCTCAACTCTACCCTGGCTGGTCTGCGCGAGATAACTATGTGAGTCAGACAGTTTCAGCACACGTGCTCTCATTTGTATGCTGTCAAACGCTACTTTCCATCAATACGGTACAGTTGGGTTTCACTTGCTGTTCTTGTAAAGCAGTAGAGACACAAATCCCATGATTTTTTAAATAATGTGTAATACATCAAAAATCTGTACAACATCACCATTATTGGTCTTACAGATCTTCTTAAATCAATTATGCATCATAATCTGTTGTATACGGATCCTTGTAGAAAAAAAAATGTAATTAAAAAAAGAAAAGAAACATCAAACAAATATTCTTTTGATTTTTGGGAAATGTAAGTTTATCAGTAATAACTAATAAACATTCTGTCCTAAACTACCTAGCCTTAGTGTATTTATAACCAGTGTTTTAGTATTGTTTTTTATTTACGATTAAATTTAGATTTTAAATGTTAAGAAATTGTTGTTTTAGTAATTGTTTTGATTTGTAATTGTTGTAATTTTTATTAGATTTTTTAAAACCTCTATATAGTTTATTCATTTTTATTTCAGCTTTTAGTTATTTTAGTACTAAATTAGATTTGAAACGGTGACTTATTGTTTATTTTATTTCAAGTAACACAATTTTGTATGGTTTTAGTTTTAATTCACAATAATTAGAATGCTGACCCTGTTACTCTGTTTTTCTTGGATGATAAATGGTCTATGTTTTGTTATTGTTATATTATAACTTAGTCTAGTTAATTTGGATGGTTATTTCATGTTTTTTACTAGAATGAAAACACAGAGTGACTGGCATTTAGTCACAAACCTAATAGAAAAGGAACAAACTAATATTAATTTTAACCACCTGAGGTTGACATCTTCACTACCTCTATTCACTAATCATTTGTTAAAGAATATTAGGCCTAATTTTAAACCCTATTCATGGAAAGTGCCGAATATTCTTTATATTATATAACTGCACTTTGATGCTTTTGTCCATTCTGTATTATTATTTTACTTCATTCTGTATTTATCGCTCTAACTCTATTTCCATCTCTCTCGCCCTCTGTTTCTCTTTCTGTATTTTTTCTATTCAGGGCAAGCGGAAGAAGAGGAAGAGAGATAATAAGACAGACTCAACACCAGAGGGTGAGGACACACGCACACACACACAGCACAGCCTTTTCTCTCTCGCCTTGTCCATTTCTAACCGCGCTCTCTCCTCCTTGCTAACATGCAGCTTATGAGGTCCAGTGCTAGCACAGGCAGGTACAGTATGTCTGCAGGCTTAGGGGCTGTTCACACAGGATACGCTCTTTTTTCTTCTGTTGTTTAATCATTGATTTACATACACATGCAACAAATGGACGTCTTTGGCAGTTGCACCACGTCTTGCTGTATTTTCATCATCTTGCGCCATTAGCAATGAGAGGCCATGTGAATCAGTGTCTGTTTAAAACAGTGGACCAATCTGATGAATGTGGGAGTGAGATGTAAGCATGCATTGCTAAGTGTTCATTGTGACGGGTGTATGTTAGTGTGCCTTCTGTAGTGCCCGTTTAGCTGTTTTTAAAGCAAGAGTGTCCTCTTAGACAGCCAGTGTCAGAACTGTAGAAGTCAGCCCACTCTTCATTGTGATCTCATCCACGACTACGTCCACCATTTGAGTACCGTGACATCAATAAACGCCATTTCCATTTTGTGTTGAGTATTGTATGGGTGAATCTCATTAAAGCTGCAAAGAAGAACATGTCTAGGTCATATTTCACCCCAAAATCAAATATTTTGCATAAGGATAATGAAGCAACATGACAATTAAGTACATTTTCCACCAGATTCTTATTAATGTAATGCAAACCGCTCAAAAGAAAAAAAATAATCTTCTGCCGAAACTGTGCAGATACCCTCATGTCATAATTATTATAACACAAACCAAATTTGGTTAAAATACGCTTAAGCAGGATACAGGAGATGTAGCCTCACGTCCATTTTGGCGTGTTCTTCGTCAATTTTGTTTGTGTGTTATTCAAAAACACTTTGACTAATCAACTTGAATTCCATAAAATTGTTTTTTAAATTCAGCTAAGAGGTCACGCCTTGACATATCAATCTTTTCTTCAGATTCAGGTTTACCAAACTTGAACTTTAGAACGTAGCGAATTGCGAAACGTCTTTTGCGTGAACTTGCGTTTCCAGTCTTTAGCATTAAAGTGTATGAATAGAAGTCAATGGAGTGAAATGTGTGTAGTGTGATCGTCTCTTAAAATATTCAGATGCATTGCACCAATGAGAATTTGGTGGGAAAATGTGCTTAATTGTCCCGAAAATATCTCTGGATCTAAAAAGACTTTAAAAAACATTTCTTGATTTGTGATGAATTTTTTAAAATTGCAGTTGAGGTTTCTGTAAGTGTATCATGACCTCCCTGTTTCTGGGTAAATTTGGTCTCATCTCTGCGGTTGTTTAAACTCTGAACGGTTAGAAATTCTTGCCATTCATATTGCGTGATTTCCGTCCTCTTTCAGATTTCTCTGTACGGAATAAGAAGCCGTGTGTGCAGTACCTCCCTCAGGAGAAGATGATTGACAGCCCGGCCTCCTCTCACGGCAGCATGCTGGACTCTCCAGCCACACCCTCGGCAGCCCTGGCCTCGCCCGCCGCTCCCGCCCCTACTCACTCTGAGCAGGCCCAGCCGCTGTCACTCACCACCAAACCCGACCGCCACCATCACTTCCCTCTGCTCTCCAAACCCTCCTCCTCATCATCATCCTCCTCTTCAACATCCTCCTCCTCCCAGCCAACCAGCGCCTCAGGCAGACAGTCAACTCCGCCTCTTCTGTCTCGGCCACTCCCCTTGGCTTCCCTGCATGCCTCGCTCCTGTCTCCGCCCTCCCCGTTCCATCAGGCCGCTCTTCACTCCCATCATGCTTTGTTCCAGTCCCAGCCGCTCTCTTTGGTAACCAAATCAGCTGACTGACTCTTCAAAAGCAATTCTCTCTTAATGTCTTTTACATAATGCTGTATATTGCTTTTTACCGTTTGGAGAAATAGATGTCAGGTTAACTTTTTTGATAAGTGAAAAGGAAATAAATATTATTGGTCAATATTTGATCATCTGCTTTTCTGTGTCTGTATAAAACAATGTATTTTTTGTAATGTCTAATTTGGAACTGGTTTCTTATTTGATGCATTTATTCAGTGAACTTGTATAAATACATGTATTAAAAACTACTTTTAAAAGACAAGAAGGAACAAAAAACTTTAAGCTTGCCTGTAATTAATGGTAGTTTTGGAGTTTAATTCATAGTACTGGCAATTTATTAGACCTCTTTGCAATGACCCCCTCTACCCCAGTTTTGAAGTGTGTGAACTTGATAAATAAAACTTGTAAATGGTTTCTAAAAATGGAGGTTATTGTCGTCGTCGTCGTCGTCTTCAAATGTATTTATTTATTGAATGGGTCTTGTCCTTTTCTTTTTTCTTTAAGTTGTCCAGCCATAAATAAGTCATGGGAATGAAATCTTAAAATGTTTTTATTCTATCAATAAATATTAAATCAAATAAAATATTAAAAAATGTAGCCTGAATTTAGCTATCAATTAGTAAGGGTGAGTTAGTTTGAGATCAAATGTTGATGTATGATAAAACATTTATTTCCCATAAATGAAATAAAAATACACAAGCCTTAAAATGTTAGGTTTTTTAAAATGTTTTTGAAATGCATTGCTTCTGCTCACCATCGAATATTTGATAAAAAAATATATATATACAGTATTATATTGTGAAATATTACAATTTAAAATAACTTTTCTATTGAAATATTCTTGATGTAATTTATTCCAGCATTACTCCAGTCTTTAGTGTCACACGATCCTTCAGAAATCATTCTAATATGCTGATTTGATGCTCAGGAAACATTTATTATGATCAATCTTGAAACAGTTTTAATATTTTTGTGAAAACCGCAATGCATCTATTTTTCCAGGATTCTTTGATTAATGGAACATTCAAAACCGCAGCATTTTTAAAGTGATAAATCTCTTTATAGATTGACTTTTATTTTCATGTCTTCTCACCCTATTAATCACGGTCACTTTTGTTGTAACAATAACAGTTGCATGCCAAATGTGGGAGACTGCTCAATATTATGTTTTGGTAATTAAACTGATAAAATACAACTTGCTGAATGTCATGTGTTACGACTTTTTAGTTTATTAGATAAAAGTGCATATAATATTTCACGACAAAAAAAAATGTGATTAGTTCTAATAGGATTCAATTCTAACAAATCAATGGCACCGTATTCGTGGGAAACGCCACAATGTTACCTCAAAATGCAGGGATTTTGTAATACTCCTCTAAAAACGTCATCTAGAGCACAAAATGATAGCATAATAATCTTCTCGAGAAACCCTGCTGATATAAGAGGAATTAGAGTTAAATCTTTAATAGGTGGAATTTAGGCAAACCGCACTGGAAAATAAACAGATGAGCCAGAGCAACAAAAATTCCTGCCAAAAATAAACACGGGTTTAAAAAAAAATAATAGACATCTGTTCCTTCCTGGAATGCAAAGTCCCAAAACAACGACAAAAAGCAGGTCAAACCCGACTTTCTCGCGTTGCGTCTTTATTTGTGGCTTGGCGAGCCGCTGCTGGAGCTGTAATTACGCGCGCGGTAATAGGATGGAGCTCCAGGGAGCTCATTAGGCTTTTCAATTAGTGAAAAATACACAAGGTAGAGTCCTCTGCTTTTTAGGGACTTTAGAAACGGGCAGGGATGCCAAGAACGGTCCCTTTCACTTCCCCCTCAGCTGGGAAACAGGGCGGAGGTGTTCCTGAGGGAATCCGACTCGTATCTGTGCGGTGAGACCCCTATCACACTTAAATCAAGGAATCCCGCTCATAAACTTTACATTTCACCAAACCCGAGGCCTCAGAGTCAGTCGGGGCGATGATGCTCAAATATTCACAATAACCACGCAACCAGAGCCGTATGCAGGGCTTTATAAATACCGACAATTGAGCTTGCTTACGAGTTGCATTACACCAATACATTTTCAGTTTAAAATTGAGAAATTAGATTACAGTAATTTGCATACCTTATTATTTCAGTCGATATTTGAACGCTTTCTCGTAAAACAGCTGTCAAATAGCCTTCTCTCAGTAGCCTCAGTGAACCAGGGGTGCCAGGTTTGCATAACAGAATTAGAACAATAGTAGTCAAAAGTGGCCATATCCCAAATATCAAAACTCCAAATATATTTCCATACTTAAATATTTTACAGGCACATTGAAATTGTAGTGATCATAAACACAGCTCAAAGACTACTAGTATCCTAGCCCTCCTAGGCAAAACGTAGGCTAGCATCTTCCGCAATTTTATCATTAGTGGAATATAAAATATTTCAATACAAGCATTTCAGTCAAATATAATTTATGTGCAATATGTCCAAACCTGTAACCAGCAGGGAGCAGTCAACCTGAAGCAGCACAAAACTGGGGACTTGGCAACCCTGCTGTGAACAGTCTGTTTACTTTGATTTGATTGGTCATAGCAATCATTATCTCATCTCCAATTTTGAGTTTACATCTTGCAATTCAGTTTTTTTCTGCCACAGAATAAAAAAAAATTAAGGTAATTGCAATTTATTTTTTAATTACCAAGTTCTGACTTTTCTCTCGGAATTGTGAGCTTATACTGTATATATACAATTTGGTCTTTTTTTTTATTTAATCTTTTTTTACAATTTTAATATTTTCCTCAGAATTCTGAGTTTTTATCTCACAATTCAGACTTTTTTCCAATTTTATTTATTTTTTTCCACCACAGAATTTTTTTTAAAACGCAATTGCGACTTTTTATCTCACAGTTTGGTCTTTTTATTCTCAGAATTCTGAGTGTACATCTCACAGTTTTGTCTTGCAGAATTGCAATTGAGATACGTAATACCTATATCTCACAATTCTGACTTTTTTCTCAAAGAGTTTATATCTTGCAATTATATTTTTCCACCACAGAATAAAAAACAAAAAAGATAATTACGAATTTTGACTTTTGAGTTTTTATCTCACAATTATGATGTTTTTTTCTCATAATTGTGAGATAAAAAGATTTTTCTTTTTTTTATCCTGTAGTGGAAACAAGCCTCCATACCTTGCAGCACCAAATTAGACTTAATATTATGCAGTTATTTCACAATTTTGATTATACAAACCTTGGGGGATAAACGAGACCTCAATGGCAGGTACAGCCATGCTCCCATGAACGTATCTGTGTGTGTTCACTGGATGAATAATATTGAGCTGCAATAATGTGCCATAACAAGATTCAGACTCACTCCATGCAGAGCTGTGAACGACGCGCCTCACACTGCCAGCAACAGCCAATCAAGTCAAGTTTGAGGAAACGCAACACATCATTATCACTAATTGCTTAATGATGTCTTACAGTGTGTGCTGGTTCCCATATGATTCAACTATGAGCGGTTTTAACAGCATACGGTTGCGCTGCCCCCTCGGTCAGATGTATCATGTGACACGCCGTGTGTGTGTGTGTGTGTGTGTGTGTGTGTGTGCGCGAGCATGCAGACAGACAGGTTGACACACGTTGAGTGCTCATTTCCCTCTCTGCCCTCAGGTGAGGTACAGACCTGTCAGTCACACACACACACATGCACACAAAAGCTTATATTTTATTTTGCTTGGCAGTCATTAGAGAAGCGAGAAATATGGCTTGCATCATCCTGGGCCCTGCAATGCTCTCTGGGGCCCTGTGTCTCTGTGTACCCATAGCCCTAGACCCATCAACCAAATTAAAGGTAATGAGTTGTCAGACAACAGAGAAAGCCTTGCTCCTTAAGGCTGGGACTCTGATGCGCTGGCCTATTCTCCATACGCCCACCAACACACACACACACACACACACACAGAGTGCTCACATGCGACCCACAGCGAGCCAGGCTGAGTGACTTTAATATGACTTCCCTGTTAGAGAGATTGGCTGGAGAAAGATATCTGTGATTATTCTCCCAAGCTTGTTTTCTCCAAGTCAATTCTTGGAAAAGTGCTTGTTAACTCCAGTGGAGTTGCAGGCACAGCACAATTTTGTGTTTACCTGATGAGTTCAGACATTATTTAATTGTGTTGCATTTCGTTGCATTAGCATTTTATCTTGTGTCTTGAATACACCTTGCTGGTAAGCAGTAATGCTATTTGTGATTTTATAATTTAACTGCACATTTAATATTTTATTGAGCTTGTAATTATATATATATATATATATGTATGTATGTATATATAATTATTTATTTAATTCTAAAATCATATTTAAATTATGTAATTATAATTAAATATATAAATCTGTTTAATATTGTATTATAAAATGTTTAAAAATGTAAACCTCCAAAAAATGTATTAAAAATATTCTAATTTAAAAAGATGTATAATAATATATTTGTTTAAATGTAAAATTCCATTAAATTTAATGATATATAATATATAATTATATTGTATTCTGAAATGTTTAAAAGTGTAACTCCCAAAAATGTATTAAAAATATTCTAATTTAAATAGATGTATAATAATATATAATGTTTAAATCTAAAATTCTATTCAATTTAAATTATATATAAATCATATATAATTACAATTAAATATATAAATTTATTTAATTATTAAATAAAAATATTCTAGTTTAGAAGTGTAAACCAAAATATTTAATTAGAAAAAAAAAATATATATATATATACATATATATATATATATATATATTCAGGTAATCAGAGCCTTACTGATATTTAATACTAGAAAGTATGATGCTTAGTAATTACTGAGTAACTTTACCATTCAAAAGTTTTGGGTTGGTAATTTAAAAAAAAAAGAATAATATATATAATTTTATACACTATTTTCATGTATTTTTAATTTATTCTTATGATGCAAAATTATTCTTATGATGCATGAATTTTCATTATTTCAGTCTTCAGTGTCACATGATCCTTCAGAAATCATTCTAATATGCTGATTTGCTGCTCAAGAAACATTTATTATTATTATCAATGTTGAAAACAGTTGTACTGCTTCATATTTCTGTGAAAACCGTTATGCACTATTTGATGAATAGAAAAGTACTGACTCCAAATATTTGCATGATAGTGTACATTACAAACACAATACGGCCAGCTTGTTGATTTAAATCTGTAATACAAGTGCTGTTATATGAAATATCAGCACGCTTGGAATGCGATATAATAACAGATTTTTCAAAATAGAATGTATACTACACACTTGTTTAACCTTTCTATTGCCAAATATTTTTGGTAAAAAGAATTGATTTTCTGTTGGTGTTTGTTAAAAATGTTGCGTTGTCTAACATTTAACCCCTCACACACCCTGTTCTTACTATGAACTCCTTCGTTTGAGGGAGCGTGTCTTTAATAATCAGATGCGGCCGGAAGGAGACAGCAGGAGACCTTCCCCTTTGAATGTGTGCATTGAACAAAGAAGTGTGCGCTGAACTCTCTCTCATAAGAGACATCTGTCTGCTCCTCACAAGGTCAGAATTAATACATGTTAATTCAGCTCATTAGAGCACACTGGCCCCTGGCCAAGCGGCTGCCGGTGGGCCCGGCTTTGATCTTGAATTCGTGCCAGGTTCGGCCCTTTGATGTGTCTGAATCACTTGACATTGTGTTTACATTCCTCTACTCCGACAATCAATATTAAGACAAAAGAATACATAAATCAGCTTGAGTATAGCGCTTGAGTGCAATGCCAAATTAATAGACCGGCGGCCTGATTGTCAGCCTCTGAAAGAGGAGGAACAACGTCATCTTCGGTTTGCTGATTAACCAATCAGTCGATTCATATGTGGTTATTGCAGATGTATGAATCTGAGATGGATTTGCGATTGATGAAAACGGTTGTATTGTGCCACGACGGGAACTGAAGACCGAACATGAATAGTAGCCTTTCATGTCTTCAACAATAAGTTTCTATAAAGTGAGGCTGAAAACATGACTGAATGCTTGAACTTGATGATTCACAGAAACGGAGCGATGTCAAGTTGATGCAGAGTTTATATCTGTGACGGTCTTTCTTTAGACAGATCAGACAGAGCCGTGGTGTGGATTCAGAAGAGGCCTCCAAACACTCATTTTGTTTCTTTATATGAATAAAGTCAGCCAAAACTTTCAAATGTTACCAATTTTAGATAAATACATATTTGAGTTCATTCTCAGTGTTCACATATATGCTGCACACTTGTTGCTGCTTTACCGCTCATTTAAAAAAATACATAAAAATAATAACAAACTACTTTGCTTATATATAAGCTGAAGCCTTATAGATCACAAGAGAAATCCAGTCGAGTGTGTTCAAACATTGGACTGGTAGTGTATATGAACTATATGGGTGTAATAAGAATCCACATCAAATATCAATGTGATGGGGTTTCAGATTTTCACACAATTTATTGTAAGGCCTGTCTGTCAATGTTGATGTGTTAACACACAAAAAATCCATAAAAATAAAAATACAAATGCTATTTTTTTATAACACTGCCTTAGAACATTACATTACAGTGAAAAGCACTTTACAAATAAATCTGAATCACTGTCATTTTGGCATAATGTTATATTCTTTATTAATATTTAAAATTGTTTTTTTATTTTTAAGTAATTTAGTAAATTAAGTTATTTGGTTGTTTTGTCTTTTTTTTTATATATATGTCTGTATTTTTTCTATTTCAGTTTTAAGCTGAAATAGAATAAGTTTAAGTTTTTTATATTTTAATTTGAATTTAGTTAAAGTTTATTTTATTTTAAGCAACAAAAGTTTTTTTTATGGTTTTTGTATTAGTTTATTATTAGTTAATAATAACCCTGCTCTGGACTGAACTGAAAATGTTTATATGTGGGTTATTGCACAAAAAAATAATATTTTAATAATTCGGCTTTAATTCAGCATAGTGACAACATAAATATGTATTATGATATATCCTTACAAACAATGTAAAAAATAAATCCGTAAAATAACAGAAAAAGTACTGACAGCTCATTACACAGGACATTATCCATTAATTTTACGAACATTTTCATTAATTTGAAACACAAAGCAATACAGTAAAATTCAAAAAATACCTGTAAAAAATAAATTCCTTCAAATTCTACCCTATTTTTTTTTACAGATTTAATAATATGTAATAATAATAATAATAAATTTAATCTCTATAATATAAAATATAATATTTTACCCACACAGTACAAATGGATTTTTATAAATGAAAATATTGAGCTTCCTTTATTATTTTGGAAGGGGGTTCCTCATAAGTGGAAAATCATATTTGGGGCTCCTTGACCTTAAAATCCTTTCCATAAGCGGTTCCACCTGTAGGGAACTTCACAAAGGAGGAGGTCTCCTGCTGTCTCCCACTGGCCGCATCTAATTATCAAGACTCAGTCCTCCAAATGAAGGAGATCAGCACTTTTCCATAAGTTTGTAGATAACGGCAAAGTCTTTTGGACACTTACAGTACTGTTCCTGTTAATATTCATTGATTGTTTGATCAACACTCTCATTACATTTGGCAGCGTCTCAGCTGGCAGCTCCTCGTGAAGACAGGTATCACCTGGCCTCGCGCCCAAAACCGCCTCTTAATGTTTTATTTACGACCATTTGACCTTAAAGAAGGAAACGCAGATGAAGAATAAGAGGGATCGTTTTCAGTACTAAATGTCGGGTCTATAATTAGGCCTGGTGGAGTATTTGAGGCTGCGGGGGTTTTGTCTCCAGCTGAGGAGTAAAACATTTATTAACATTAACATGATTTGCATGTTGTGCAAGATCTTTGGTCGCCGTAACAAATTATTCATGGCAATCGTTAAGGTCATACAAGATAAAGATTAGGCCAATTGTTTCGCTGTAGAACATATTTACATGGGAAAGATAATCTCTCACACGTGGTCCATCAAAAAACAAAGGCGTTTTTTATTTAATGGGAGCCAGTTTTGCCAGAAAAGAAGTTATTTACTCACCCTCATGTTGTAACAAACCCGTATGGCTTTCAGTGTGGAGCACACAAAAAAAAATGTCAGGCAGAATGTTCATGCTGCGCTTTCCCACATAACGAAAGCAAAACATGAAAAATCTGCTAAATCTTCATGTTCCACAGAAGGCAGAGAGACATGCGGGTTTGAAACAGCATGAGGGTGAGCAAATGATGAGAGAAGTTTCATTTTGGCTGAGCTACTCCTTTAAGAACCCAGACAGAGGACTTGGAGAAACATAAAGCATCGAGTTTTGTTATTAAAATTAAAGAGGACATCTGCTGTGAAAGAGACACTAGAAAGCATTATAAATCTGCTGGACCGGTCTGCTTTCTCCGATTCTGTCGTCTTCTTCTTCTTCTTCTCAAGCCATATTTGTGAATTTGGCGTGAGTCTGGCCCTCGATCTGCTCATTCTAGATTCAGAGTCTGTTCTGTTCTCCTGGAGGAGGAGCTCCAGTCCGTCTCTAGAGAGTCCTGTCAATGCATGCTCTGAGATCTGAGCTGAACTTCAATCAGTCTTAAAAAACATTTCACTCTCTCTAACATTGTGTTCACTTTAGTGATGAATGAGAGTGTTAATTAAAATTAATTGACAGATCACATTCATAGTTCTTCATGCATTTGAAGTTTAGTACAGCCGAAATGAAAGGGGTTTATTTTTAAGAAACAGAGAAAGAGGAAAAGGGAGAGCTGCATTGGAAAAAAAGCTGAATTGGTAATGTAATTTAGACTGAATTACACATATTATCCAGCGAACAAAAGGCTTTTGACAAATGCATGGTCTTACACTGCCCTCTACGGTCCAGACTTACACCTCGTTTCTCAACTATATCCATTATTATTTATACATTATTATTAAATTAATAATTATTAAATAGTTATTTTGCTAGAATTAATAATATCATCATTTAAACACTTTTATTTTATCATTTTATTTATTAAATCATTTTAACTGACATTTTGTTAATTTAGCATGCAGTTATAAATGAATGTTAAATGTAAAACTGATATTGAATGTGATGTATTTGATATTGATATTTAAATGATATTGAATCTAATGAATGAATTCTGTATAAAAAATAATGTAGAAATATAAAAAAATAAAATGAAAAAAATAAAATGAAAAACAGGAAGAAAAATGAAACAAAAGAAAATAAAAGCAATGGCCTGTGTTTGTTAGCCACTATATTAATTTTGGTCACACTTTATATTAAGTGGCATTAACTATTACGTACTTACATCAAAAAATAAGTACAATGTACTTATTGTGTTCATATTGTATTGCAAAACACTTTTGCTGATATTGAGGTGGGATATGGGTAAGGTTAGGGACAGGTTTGGTGGTAAGGGTAGGTGTAAGGGATGGGTCAACAGTGTAATTATAAATGTAATTACAGAAATTAATTACAGATGTCATTACATAAAGGTATTATTAACAATATAAGTACAATGTAAGAACTTGTATGTACACAATAAGCGCATTGTCTCAAATGATTAATTTAAATGTAAGTGCATAGAAGATAAGGCCACCTAATATAAAGTGGGACCTTAATTTCCCTGATCTGCTGACACATATCATTTCACATCTTTTTTATACTGGTGGACGCATTCAGTGACATGTCACACGTTACGGATGGGGGTGTTGACATCCTGAAAGAGAGCACTCCCAGTAGAGGACTAAAGTATGGTGAGAGAGGCCTCTAGTGGGAGATGAGCAGGACATTAGGTTCATGAGATGGAATTAAACTGAATTTGCCACATCCCAAATAATGTTTAGGAATCTGGAATAAAAAGTAAGATTTAGAAGTCTTCACCGACTTCCATAGCATGGGGGAAAAACACTATGGAAGTCAATGAGGACCAGAAACTGTTTACCAACATTCTTCAAAATATCATATTTTGTTTTCAGCAGAAGACAGAAACTCATACAAGTTTGGAAAAACTTCAGGGTGAGTAAATGGTGACAAAATGTACATTTTTAAGTGATTAAGCATATTTAATCTATACTATATAGAATAGCTTTTTTCTCATCTAATTTGGGATGTTCAGTAATTAGGCCGTCCAAAAAAGGCCGTATTTTACTTTATAAAATACACTTCTGTATTATTGTGTTCTCTAGAAGAAGGCTAATGTAGTTCAGAGGGAAGAAGTAAAAAATGGTTGTAATTTAAATGGTTTTGATGGTTCTGGAGACCAACATAACACTTCTAGAGAAAAAATATATATATGTGACAACTAGCCCCAGTCTCCCTAGTATAAATAAATTAAATTCGAGCTTCCTAGGACATTAATATTTTTTCCACTATGGCCCATATAAAACAATACTCCAATAAATATAACGTAACTTAAATGCTCTAATATGCAGCAGGTATTTGGATTTATTATTATTTAATTGTACAACTGAATCAGGTTTGCTATTTATTCAGTCCAAGTGTCATGAATAAAATCGCGCTTAAAAGGCATTCTCAGTCTCAACTAGATGTGTAACTGCAGTCTAGTCCGCAGTTTCTATCTTACCGTGAGGCTTTTGTGTGTAAACACGGAAGTCGTTCGTTGAACCGGATTCGCGTCGGTTTTGCTGCTCGTGTCACTGTATCACTGTCTGAAGCCATGTTGCGCTTAACTACGCTGTGTATCGTTGTCCTCTGCTTGTATCAAGGTGAGTTAGTGTATTAGTAATATTAATGTGATGTTTGTGGGATTGGGAGATAATATAGATTGAATATTATATTATAGATCTCGTGGCGTGTTTACCTCTAAATCCTTGTCCTGGTGCGCACTGCATTTGGAAATAAAAAAGAAAATCTCTGCTATCAGGCTATTCTACACGTCTAATTATTCGCCTAAAGTACGACATTGATTTTGTAATGCGTGACAGTTTTTTGGGACAGAGGTGGTAAAGCGTGGATCAACCACATTCCTGCGTATATAGGATGTTAGGTCGCCATTGTTTACATCTGTGTGCGTGTGCCTTATTTACTGTATTCTCTCAGTAAATCAGTAAAAAATGTCCAGACAGGTGAAAAATTAAAGCAAAACCAAAAGAACAGCGTTGTTTCAGCATGGAACATCTCTACTGGAGAAATAGGACATGCTTCTTTCAAAATATATTCTTTTATTTGGGGTTTGATGATACAATGAGCTTAAACTGTGTGTTTGCCCAAAATTTTATTGTAATTTTTGTTTCTTCTTCCAGTTTGCTCCCAACCATTGCGAAGGAGCGCTCCAGAAGAACCTCCTAAACCGGCCACAGATGAGGTTTCACAGAATACAATAGATAAACCAAAAGATAATGACGGGAACACATCAGAGAATAAGGATCCAGCAAACACCCCAAAGGAAGGACAGAGTGATTCAGTGAAGGGTGAAAAGGAAAAAGAAAACCCTCAAACTTCTGAAGATGACGCAAAAGATGAAAACAACCAAACCCCTCCTGATCCTAAAGCAGAAAATAACCCCCCCACACCGGAAACTGAAGAAGATAAAGGAAAAGGTGAAGACAAGCCACCTACACTTGCCACAAATAAAATAAACGATCAACAAAGCCACAATGAAGCTGTTAAAAGTAGTGAAGAAGCACCAAAAGAAAAAAAAGATGATGAGGCTAAAGAGATCGTGACCACAGCTGAACAAAATAAAGATGATGAAGGAAAAGACTTGAAGAAACCTGATGATAAACCAAAAGAGGATGAAAAAGGTCAAGAGGAGCATAAAGATGTTGGAGGTGAAAAAGTTGACAAGAAGCCGACCCCAGCTGACCAAAATGAAGAGCCTGAAGACGATAACAACCTTGAAACTTCTGATGAGGATGGAGATGAAACAGATGGCAAAAGTGAAGAGAAGACACCTGAGATCCCTACAGATGAAAACGAACAAAATGGTGATTCAGAAAATGACCTAGATGAAGGTGCAGGTACTTCAAATGAACAGGATCCATTGAACAGCAAAAATAAGGACAGTGACACGAAAACTTATCCACAAGAGGAGAATACGGAGAACAGCCACTTCTTTGCCTATCTGGTCTGTGCTGTTATACTGGTGGCTGTGCTGTATATCGCCAGTCACAACAAACGCAAGGTTAGTGCAACAGACCGTTTGTGCATGCACCTTGTTCCATCCTAGAGACTTTGTGTGATCTTAGGTTTTTACTGCTGTATTTTAAAGATGTCAAATGGCAATTAAATGACAGTCATTTCTTTCGCCTTCGCCTGCAGATCATTGCCTTCGTCGTTGAGGGCCGAAGATCAAGAGGCACACGGAGACCCAAGACATCAGATTACCACAAACTCGACCAGAATGTAAGTAGCGTTACGCACACAGAGCGCGTTAAGACTCCTATCTATTTAAAAATATTTGAAAAATACATAAACGCACATAAAAAAATCATGGTAACACTTTATTTTAAGGTGTTCGTAATACAGAGTAATTACCTAATTAAGTACTTAGTAGTAGCCGTTGTACTTACATGAAACAAAATGTACTTATCATGTAACTAAGTTATGGCACAGCCTGGACTTACAGTTTGTAATTATGTAGATGTAATAGGCAGCTACTGTTACACAGCTAAAAAACACTATAATTTAGAAGCAATAAGCTGTTTTCTGTCCTGTTTTTGACCCCCCTCATCAGAACGCTCTGTTTAAATAGGCGTGGCGGGTTATAGACTCAGAAGTAAACGCCCACTGCTGTGATTGGCTAATAGTTGTGTATGTTTGACAGCAGAAACGCATAAATAACTCAATACATATCAAAAGATCTGTAATAACAGGCAAAGCAATTAGTGATTATGTAATTAAAAACGGTTACTCACACTTGTCGCAATATAGTTGGCACAGCATTATCTTTTAGTTTCAATCTTTTTGAAAATCGAATTGTGCCCTGTTTGTAAACAAATATGCTGTAAAATGAAGTGAACAAAGGACAAAGTTCTGGAGCTTCATTAAATATAAATTTCGTCAAGTGAAATTTATTGTGTGGTTTCTGCGTAAACCTGCATTTGTCACTATCAAAAACGTTTTGAGTTCTGAAGCTTCTGAAAATATTTTTATAGCACAACAATCTCTGTCAAAATATAAAGGGAGTTTTGATTTCTCAGTTCATGACCCCTGTAATAAAGCTTTTATATATTTAACAAAACCACGTTTTAGTTTTATAAAAACTTAGGTCAGCTAAATCAGTCATGTTGTTTGACCAAAATGCATGGAAAGAAAAATAAAATAAAAAACATAAAACAGGAAATGATATCAGAGAGAGGAGCTGTGTAGACCCTCATTTGACTTTTTAAGACAAGACAAAGTTAGTTCAGAAGGTAAAATGTCACTAGGTGTGAAAACTCTCCAAAACCTTTATTATATTTGTAAAAAGACTGATTTTTTTATGAACTTATTCTTGCATATATTTAAAGTGTTCAAGGAAAATGTCATTATGATTATTTTTCACTTTTTACTTGGATACACCACATAAATTTTTCTAAAATTCCACATTCTCTAAAAATGTCAAGTTCCTTATTTTATAAAAGGTTTTCAAAATAATGTGATGTGGATATGTTTTAAGCTACTACAGTCGTGGTCAGAAATATTGGCACCCTTGGTAAATATGTTCAAAGAAGGCTGTGAAAATTAATCTGCATTGTTAATCCTTTTGATCTTTTATTTTAAAAATTAACAAAAATCTAACCTTTCATTGGATAATAAGAATTTAAAATGGAAGGAAATATCATTATGAAATAAATGTTTTTCTCTAATACACATTGGTCACAATTAACGGCACCCTTTTATTCAATACTTGTTGAAACCTCTATTTGCCAGTTTAACAGCTCAGAGTTTTCTCCTATAATGCCTGATGAGGTTAGAGAACACCTGACAAGAGATCAGAGACCATTCCTTCATCCAGAATCACTCCAGACCCTTCAGATTCACAGCTCCATGCTGGTGCTTCTTCTCTTCAGTTCACCTCACTCATTTTCTACAGGGTTCAGGTCAGAGGACTGGAATGGCCAGAGCAGAAGCTTGGTTTGGTGCCCAGTGACCCATTTTTGTGTTGTTTTTAAGGTTTGTGTTTAGATTATTGTCCGGTTGAAACATCCAAACATGGCCCATTATAAGATTTCTAACAGAGTCAGTCACTTTTTGATTTTTTATCTGTTGGTATTTGATAGAATCCATGATGCCATGTGTCTAAACAAGATGTCCAGGACCTCCAGCAGAAATATAGGCCCACAACATTAAAAGTACAGTGGTATATTTCATTGTACACATGGGGTACTTTTTTATCCCTGTGTTCACCAAACCCATCTTGAGTGTTTGCTGCTAAAAAGCTAATTTTTTTAGTTTCATCTGACCATAGAAGCCAGTCATTTGAAGTTCCAGTCGTGTCTGATAACTGAATATGCTGGAGATTGTTTCTGGATGAGCTAGGATGTGGTGACGTAGGTGCTGTTTGACAATCTTTTTAAAGGTTTTCTGACCCTGAAGCTCAACTTTTCTCTAAGATTCTCCAGCTGTGATCCTTGGAGAGTCTTTGGCCACTCAAACTCTCCTCCTCATCGTGCATTAGGATGATGTAGACACACATCCTCTTCCAGGCAGTTTCGTAACATTTTATGTTGTTTGGAAATTCTTAATTATTGCCCTGATGGTGGAAATGGGAGTTTTCACTGCTCTAGCTCTTTTCTTAAAGCCACTTCACTAATTTGTGAAGCTCAATTATCTTTTGCTGCACATCAGAAATATATTCTTTGGTTTTTCTCATTATGATGGAAGATTAAGGTGCCAATAATTGTGTCCAACGTGTATTTGAGAAAAACATTTTCAATTGTTTTAGTTCTGTGGAAGGTTTTTTTTATATATATAAATAAAAGATTAAAAGGATTAATAATGCAGGTTTATTTTCAGAGCCTTCTTTGATCATATTTACCAAGGGTGCCAATAATTCTGACCAAGACTTTATACACTGTATATATATATATATATATATATATATATATATATACAATGTATTTGTCTTTATCAGTTATACTCTTATTTGTCATTAACACAAATGTAAGTTTAACTCAGCTATGGCAACTAAATAAAAAGCTCCTTTATAGTTAAATGTAACCTAATTAGGAACTCTGATTTTGCCACTTTTTCATCATCAGCCAAACGGTTCCATTCCGAAATCTAACTAGCTGTTCCTTATCTTTCTTAGAACTGTTCAGCCTGACGGTGGAAAAGCAGCAAATTCCCACTACGGTAAAAACTGTTACATAATTTAATGTAATAAAGTGGCAACAGATGTTTTCTTTTATAAGTTGGTTTTATTTGATTAACATTAATGTTAATGTTATTCAAATAAAACCATCTATTAAAGAAAACATCTGTTGCCACCTTATTACATTAAATTATGTAACAGTTTTTACGGTAGTGGAAATTTAGATTTTAGACCAATCAATTCTCTTACATTTATTGAAATTGTATTGTGTGTTCTGTATTCTGTTTTCCAGTGAGAAAACCCCGTCAGATGAGTCAGCGGTGGATGAATCGAAATATTTTAACTGTGATTTTGAAACTTGAAGTATCCATAATGAGGCGTATATCACTACTCAGCAACATTGCACGGCAACTGTCACTAACTCGTCCAATATGTTATTAATAATGACAAATTCTCAACCATCCATAGCATGTCAGGTATATTGAAAACAATGTCTCTTGTAGTTCTAAAACTTCTAGGATGATCTTCAGTCAGGTTTAGATTGTTACGAACACACCGGTACAAATTGTTAAATGTTGATTCTGTGGCCTCTCGTTATATTTAATTTCCGAGCCATTGTTGGTAGCGTTGCGTGGTTGTCTTTGTTTTTCTTTTTCTCAATTTATTGCTGGGTGAAATGTGTAATACAGAAGGAACCAATATATATATTTTTGAAAGTATATGTTGGCTGCTTTTTCATGAATATGAATGATGTTTTATGGGAGATTGGGAACGAATGAGTTTTGAAATGTTGTGAGGGCTGCTGTACCACTTCTTGAAGCTGATTGCACACATTTATGGAACAGGTTAATTCTTTCTACAGGTGTGGATTATAAAAGGAGTGGCAAGCTTTTGTTCTTATGTGACAGATGTTCAGAACACCATGAAAGCAACTTAACTGCTCTATGAATGCTAAATTAACTTTGAAAGGCTCAACAAAAAGGATTTTATTTGCTGGCCCAGTCAGACCAGTAGTTCAGATTCATACTTGCCCTTTTCACCGGCCCAACAACAAAAATAATTTAATTCGTCAGAAAGAAATGTTTTTACCCAAAAATATTATAATTTATTAGGGTTTAAAGCAATAAAAGCCAGAAATGAATTGCAAATTTAATTGCACACAGTGTGCTCGCCATCTATGCTGTGAGGTGTTTGAGTCTGGTTAGTCTGTTTTTATTGTATTTGAATTGATCAGTCAGTGGTTCGGTTGTGGTTTTCTAAATGGACTGTGTTTGGACACCTTGAGGAAAAAAACACTATAGCCCTGTTTCTGACAAGTTGCACTTTTCATTCTTCTTAAAGCTTTGACTCAAGTGACTTTAATGTTGAAAGAAGCCATCCAGTTCTGCAGTCAGTCCACTGCATGTTTAGCTGATGAAGAAACCAACCACCTTTGTTGTTTGCAGCAGTCAATGATGCATTTGAAAGAAAATAGTTTTTGGTGTATAGTAGGATTATAATTACCCACGCTTGATTTATGAAGCAGGATTTCTGTGCTAAATCTATATAATGCCCAAGAGTGAGAAACAAACAGATATATATTCATACTCCCCTTGATCCTAAAAGTGTGAAATATTGTGGATGTTTTATTTGGTGCGATTTAAAACACAGTGTCCCTACTGTGGTCCTCGCTGTATTCTCTGTTAAGCCTGTGATTGAGGATTTGACATTTAACCAGTGGCTTTGCACATCAGTTTTCTTGAAATTCTGGGCACTATTTTGAAATATTGCGTGGGTAAAAATATATGAAGGGGGTTTAACTTACTGTGGTCAATCTTTTATCACTATTGAAACTTTTTCACAAGTGATATTCTTTCTATGCTGAAAAGAAATGGAATAAAGATTTGATTTCTTTCTCTGACTGGTCTCTTCTTGTCACCTGGGTTATTATTGTAAACTATAAGACTGAAAAACTAAACTAAAAACTTCAATAAACACAACGTTGAATTAAAAAATATTTTTAATTTCAGGTAATAAGTACTAAAATAAAGCTAAATAAACCTTAATTTTATTTCAAATTAAATAGACGGCATATAAATAACTAATATATAAACTACCAGTCTAAAGTAAAAGAGAACTGGCAGAGAGCGAGAGAGCAAAGACACACTGGTGCAGTCCCATGTAGTGCTTTGTGTGTTGCAATTAGAATTTTAAAATCAATCATTAAAAGCACAGATGTGTTCCTGTGGAGTAAGCACACGAGCAGCAGGATTTTGAGATTTAACTGGAAGGCCAGAAAAATCATTCAAAATCTTACTGTTTAAAAACTTTTGACTGGTAGTGTGTGTGTATATGTATATATATATATATATATATATATTATAAACTAAAAATGACAAAAGCACACAAAATTACTCAAACTTAAAGTTTGAATGAATACACGAAATATGAAATTAAATAAAATTCAAATTATTAACAAAAGCTATGACACTAAAATAGCATTGACCTGAATGTAAACATTAAAATAATAATAAAAAACCCTAAAGTGTAAAATATGTACTAGTTTAATAATAATTAACTGCATTCTGTCATTTGATCAAAACGGATCTGATCATTAAAAAACAGCAACACAAGCGTATAATCACTCAGTCATAGAATAGAAGGTAATATTTACTACAGCCTGAGAAAAGTCCTCCATAAAATGTCTATATTTTGCATATTTTCCCATTTAATATATTAATTGTAACATAGTATCAATAATAAATTAATTCTATTGTTTTAACAACAACAACAACCCCATAAATTCTATTACTAATAGTAACAACATAGAAATGATTTCTTTAAGAATGCTTCCTGGGTTCCTGGCAGTAAGTAAACAGGAAAAGGTGATTAGTTACATATTAACTGACACACCTTGAATCTGATCGATCGTGGAAACCTTTCTCATACCCTGAGCCCCAATGTGCATACCATCCCACCCTATCTGTCCTAAATAGCACTGAAAATGACTAATATCACAGAATTTAGGATGGATAGTAGCTATTCACACAGTGGAAGCACAGCAGCGAGACCAAACTGATCTGAGAGCGGCTCCGTACCTGCTGCTTGCTTGCGTCATACCGGAAGAGGAAGTGAGTGAGTGGTGGAGATTAAAGCGAAGAGGATGGCTACAGAGCCACATAACGCGACTTTATTTCAATGAAATAGAGTTAAAGGCGATGGATGAGTTTCCCCAGCTAATGTGATCGTGATCTGGAAAACAGAGACTGTCGTTATTACCACGGTAAGACTTTATAAAGCTTTATAATCTAACATTATCCAGCTAGCTGCGCAAATTCATAATCTTCATACTGTATCACAACTATTCACCTGGTTATTTTGGGATATGATACAAAATAATGTAAAGTTAGTTTTTGAATGTGATATATCACTTGTTTGGAGTTATCTTTATGTCAGCACGGTATTGTTAACTACTTATTAGTGAGTATAATATAAACTACAAAGTAAGAATATATGAATTTTGTTACTGTACCTTTAAGACATATGTAAACTAATGTGTCATTCATTAAGTTGATGTATTTGTATAGTAAATCTGTGATTATTATCTGAATTATTAAGTGCAAGAGAAATCCAGTTTTATTTGTAACGTGTCCTCATTTGTATCACAGGTTTGGAGGCATAGATTGAGGACGTTGGCCACATGATGTTGGACCACGCCGATGTGAGTTTGACCCCAGATGAACGGGTGCGAGCCTTGACCAAGAAGGGCTGCGCGGTGGACATGAACGAGGCAGTGCCCCTCCGCCGATACTTCCGCTCGGGTATGGAGATGATCCGCATGGCCCACGTGTACGCCGAGGAGGGCAACACAGAGCACGCCTTTGTCCTCTACAACAAATACATCACGTAAGAAGACCTGAATGCCGCTCTAGCTCCTTCTGTTGCATTTTAAACAGACACTTATCATTTACTGACCTTCATGTCATACCAAATTATCTTTATTACTTATTCTGAGACTTGAAAAAAGTCTCAGTGTTCTTCTGCAAAAGAAAAAAATTAAAATGGGTTGGGAACAACATGGGAGTGAGTAAATTATGACAATGTTCATTTTTGGGTGGAGTATCTCTTTAACTTTAATGGGAGTCTCCGTTATTTATGTAATGTTGGTAATATCCAGTTGTCTTATAACAGGTTTAACTCTGGTTCTTTTTAACCCACCAGGCTTTTTATTGAAAAGCTCCCCAAGCATCCAGAATATAAGCTGTCTAATATTTCTGAGAAGAAGGAGACTTTAAGGGTAACCTAGTCTAGTGAACTCTAGATCGATAATCTCAAATTTTCATCATACCATGTTAGTTGTCTCAATTTTGCTGTTGTTCCTCACACAGAAGCTAAAGGAGAACGCTTTTCCTCAAGCAGAGCAGCTAAAGAAACATTTACTGAGGAGATATGAGAAAGAATATGCTGAGTTCATCAGTAAAAAGGTGAGACACGTTTTCCAAACATTGGCAAACCTTTTCATGGAATAAAAGCATAACTGATGAAACCAACTTGTTTTTATGACAGTTTAACACATTTTCCTAATTCTGTTTGCAGTAATGCATTCAGAGATGTGTTTTTCCCCAAATTCCAGTCTTTTTTTTTTTAATTCCATAATTCTAGGATATGCAATATATTTTTTGTTACCATGGAAATCCCCAGAGCCACCCAATCCCCAGTTACCACAAAAACAAAAAAGTTAAATTCTATATAGCCTATTTATGGGTGTGTGTGTGTGTGGTAATAATTTTTTCACGATTTGAGAAAATTAAAAGTAAACTTTTTACACAAAACATACTATATTACTTGAATGAATATCTAATGAGACTAATGAGAGTCACAATACAATTAATTTATTTATTTTTATTCATTATTTTTACTATTTAATTATAAAAAAAATAGTATTAGTCTAATATAGGGATGCAATGTTTCATTCAACTCCCGATTCACGATACTGATTTTACAATATGATTTTCTCACAGTTTTTTTTTATTAGATTTAAGACAAATGAAAAGGTGTACTGTCCTTTTATTATTGCTTGGACAAAATGCTGCACATTTCTTTGCGAAATTAAAATATGCCATAAAATGAAAATAAATATAAAATTTTAAAACAAAACTAAATAAATAACACAAATAAAAGAAATCTGTTCATATAAACAAACTAAGGCTTTGCCTGTGCTCTTTCTATTTAAAATTAGAGGCAACCACTGTTTTTTAATCACAATCCAAACAAAGATGCTGCATACATGCAGCACGAGCAGTTTTTAATCCAAATTAGGTTGTATAATTTCGAGATTTGAAGCTAAAACAGCAGACGGGCTGAATGAAAATGCAAAGTCACTCTCTGTCAGCAGGTGGCGCTTATGGAACAGCAGCGACACAGCGTTTCCTTGGTTATTGCTGTAAAACAAAGCAGCTGCGCTTATGAACACTATTCTAATATGCATAATACCAAAGACTATAGAATACCCAAGACGTGTCTTATGGCCACTCTATCAAACGAAGCCCCGCCTTCTGAGCAAAAGAGCCAATCCCTAATCGGTAATGTCAGCGCGTCACTGCAGCTGCCATTAAAAGTCCCGGTTTCTATAGAAACCGTTAGTGTTCTGAGACATGTGCCTAGGACTGCACATGCACACTGGCAGGTCTAGCCTGAAAAACAGGCTTATTTGAAAAATAAGTGCTATTTGAGCAAAATAAACAACAATTATGATACAGTTGTTGTCAGATTTCATTGGTGATTTCAAATATGAAATTTAATCGTAAGCATGGTGAACAGTTTTAACGAATTTGATGTTTCCCCATGGATGAGGATGGCGATGACCATTCAAAGATGGCCGCCGAGTGACATGACTTGCTTTAAAGGGACTTTGATTATACACAGACAAGATGAAAAGAAAATACCATCTAAACTTTTCTGAAGGCAGTCAGTTCCCCTCAGAGATGCATTCATATAAACTCTGATTGTATCGCAATTCGTTTAACATCAACTTGAATTGTCACATTTGTTTGGGGGGCGTCGTTACATCCCTAGTCTAATTTCCATATACATTATTGACGTTTTTGGTATGATTCATTTCAACGTTAAAGATGCACATGTTTTTTTTTTTCACCTTGGTCAGTCTTATGAGTGTGGTTCTGTCATCTTCTAGCGTGTAAAAGATCAGGCACTGGAGCGGGAGATGTCTCGGCAGCGTGAGCTGGAGGCAGAGAGGCGGCGTGTGGCAGACATGCAGAGGAGGCAGCTGGAGCAGGAACAGTTCAGTATGTTTGAGGAGATGATCCGGCAGCAGGACCGTCACAGCGTCAATGAGTTCAACACACCATCGCCCCACCAAGACGACACACTGCTCATCCCTGGGATCCAGGGTCCCCCTCTGCCCTACCTAGAGTCCCCCACTCCCCCTCAGAGCCCACAGTACCCCTCGGCCAATCCATCAGCTCCCGGCCCAGCTGCACCCCCGACCTATGACCGCTCACTTAAACCAGGTCACGGTACGGCTTGCCTTCAATCTTCAGCAAACATAGAGCAGCCTCTTGTTCTGTGTTTTCAGGTTGTTATGGTGTTTCTCTTTGTGTTTCAGCTACATTGGTCGATGGTTTACGGCAGATCGCTGTTCCTGCTGAGCTTTGCGGTAAATTTCTGCGATTGGCCAATAACAACACCATAAGAGCAGTGGAAACCTGTGGGATACTCTGTGGGAGACTGGTATGACTTTGTGACATGATTTATCAATCATTTTATTATGATTTTGTACCATAATTGAATGCTGCGAGTCACCTAAATTTTGCCTGTTACCAGCCTCAATATGAAAGGCTTGTCAGACCAAGATGAATGTTTGCCGTAAAAAATTAGCTAAAACATTTAACATTTAATTGCTAAAACAGATAAAGATAAATATTTAAACTGGAATAAACAGCTGTTAAAGGCGTAGTTCACCCCAAAACGAAAATTCGCTGGTAATTTACTCACGCTCAGGCCATCCAAGATGTTGGTGACTTTTTTTTCTTCTGTAGAACAGCAAAGAAAATGTTTGGCCCAAACCATGGTCTTTGGTGATTCATAATATGTAGGTCAGCGGCTACCGGCACTTTGAGAGTCAAAAAAGCATATCAGGCGGCACAAAATGAATAGTGGCCCCTGATGATATATTGAGGCCTTATGAAGTGAAACGATCAGTCTGTGCAAGAAACTGAGCATTATTTACAACCTCAGGCTACAGGAAATTCCAGGTCTTTTCCTTGAACTGGATCTTTTGGACAGTTTGCTTCTGGTTCACATAATTGTTTCACCAGTTAATTTACATAATCATGCAGTGTCACATATACCCAATGATGTCATGTATACCCAATTATGTCTAAATATAAAATATGAACATATAAAATGAATGAACTAGTCTTAATAAACTAATAAAAACTGTCATTTCGCCACTTCATTCAAGTGCTCGGTTCATACATGCTCATAACGGCAGCTTATCAGTTCTTCAGTCTCAACTTTTTCTTCAATTCAGTGACTTTTGGAGGAACTGGAGCACTGAATGAGTTGGAAAAAACCCTGCATCATAGGATCATGCGCCGGTATTTCGGCTCATTTCGAGTCGGAGTGACTGTCAGGCGTCCGAAAGTGAGTTTTGATTGAGTAAATTGTAGATCTGTGCTGCTCGAGCTGCAAACTGTTACAGACGTTCAGTCCGATTTGGTGAACTGGTTCATCCAATAAATTCTTAGTTTTCTCCTGTTTTCTTTTTAACCAGATTCACTCGATATAGAATCTAACTATAGAAAGTAGCATAGAGAAGATGCATAGCAGTTTAGTACTTATGAGACCTGTCACAGAAAGACTTGATATTTGCTACCCTAATCAGGCTGAGTCTGCAGACAGACAGATAGATAAAACCCTTTAATACAATTCTTGGATAAGCTTTACCAATACAATGCATTAAGGCATCTGACTGGAGAGTGTTTGTGTGCCTGTTGCAGAACAGGAACGCATTCACGGTGACACACGTGATTGTGCCGAAGCAGTGTGGAGGTCCAGATTACTGTGACACAGAGAATGAAGAGGAGCTGTTTCTGGTGCAGGACCAGCACAACCTCATCACACTGGGCTGGATACACGTGAGTTGCAACCTTACATCACGCTTCTGCCTTCTCTTGCTATATAACTGATATGAACAACAAATATGCAATAGCATGTAATATTTTAAAATGATCAATGACAAAATATCTTTTTGAAATGGCAATTTCCCTGAATGTCTGTCAGTACAGTGGAGGCATACAGTTGTCTTACTGCAGTCATCATTCAGATATCGCTGTCGCTCTGCTCCACAGACTCACCCCACCCAAACAGCCTTCCTGTCCAGCGTTGACCTGCACACTCACTGCTCATACCAGATGATGCTGCCGGAGTCCATTGCCATCGTCTGCTCTCCCAAATTCAATGAGTAAGTCCAGTCATGAGAAAGATGAAAGCAGTGACGGCACAAGTGAGATGCAATCTGGACACTTCAACTCAAAGTGTCTGAATCATTCATTAGTGAATCAGAAAGATTTCATTCTAAAAAGCAATGGGAATTTCTATATTGAGTATACATTTTAAGGGATGTCAATCTTTAAAATATTTGTTTGCTTAGAAATTCCTGAGGAAAAAATGTAACCGGTCAAAAACAAAAACATGATTATAATAAGAATAATATTATATAAAATATATATAAACTATCTAAATGTATATAAAAAAAAGTTATAAAATGAAAGTGAAATGAGGGCCTTGGAGTCAGAACTCTTGAGAAGCGCAGATGTAATACTGATGCACCTGTCCAGGACGGGCTACTTCAGGCTGACAGATTACGGCATGGAGGAGATCTCAACCTGCACTCAGAAAGGCTTTCATCCGCACCCCAAAGAACCTCCTCTTTTTACTGTAAGTGACATCAACCTCTATTATTTACCTGTGTTTTGAAAGGCCATAAGTTTTATGTTTCATGAGTCGTGTATGATAAATAGTTTTTTGTCTTGTTTTTTTTTTCCCCTCAGGGTGGCAGCCACATTAGAATCACAGAAGGCACTGTATCAATGCTAGACCTGCGATGATCCATCTCTGGTGTTCACACAGCGCTACCATGAAACTTATTTTTTTAATCTCTCCTCGCTAACTCCTCTGATGGACTCGCTGTCGTATGGCACCAGCTTTCACTGGTGGTGGGTTTTCTACAGACAGACACTCATCTAAAGCAAGCACTTTTTGGGAAATATGAAGACACTAACTGAATCAGCGTCTTTTGTGACCTCCGTTGGGAGCTCAGGAACGCAAACACCTCCACAGGACAGCAGCCCGTCCGTTTCGGTTTGCTTTGTCCTAATGACATAGTGAGCCGTATGCAAATGTTTTGTTGCCCTCCAAGCTCTTAGTGACGTCTCGCACACTAACATATCACATCTGCAGAAACGGCATTAAAGCAAAAGGTTTTATAAACTACTAAGTATCTTTGGGTAAAGCTGCACCTTTTCATGAATGCCAGCGATTATCAGCTCAATTTCTTATATATTTTCTAAAAGCAACTTCATTTTTGGTAACAACAATCAGTCCATGATCTCAGTTCTGATTGGTTGACAATATGATGGGCCGTTCACATAGAATACGTTTTTGCATTTAAAAAATGTGCGACACAGGACAGTGGAATAAAGAATGCAAGGTTTTTGGAAGCCAAACTTCTTTTAACCTGACTATCATGTATTTAAAACTGTGTTGTGTGAGACGCTGAAAAAGACACGAGTGCAACGGTCAAAGAGACCTTTAAATACACGAGACAGGGCTGTGGGATAAAGAAAAAAAAAATCTACTTTTAACTTGAGCCATGCTTTTAGAACAGAATTGCTTTCAGAATTCTGAGTTTACACCTCGATATTCTAAGGCCCGGTTTACACTGGCGTTTCCGCTGCATTTCAGAAACGATCTCCATTTACACTACACGGTCATCAAGGATACACAGTGCGAATGTGGGAAGCCACGCCATCGTTTTCAAAAGTCTCAGTTTTGCTCCGTTTACACTGAAATGCAACCCTGGAGTTTTCAAACTAAAACGGGGGCTGCAGCGTTTTCAACCTTGAAAACGCCGGAGTAAACAATAGGCATAACCGTAGCAGAAGTTATGTGTTTTAAAGTGAAAACGCACTAGTGTAAACGGGGCCTAAGTTTGTATCTTCTCAACCTTCTGTTTATATCTCACAATTCCAAAAAAGAATAGTTTACATCTCGCAAGTTTATATCTCAATTATTTTCCCCCTCAGAATTGTTTACACCTTGTGAGTTTGTATATCTCTATTCGGAGTTTATCTCTCACATTTCTGACTTTTCCCCCCTCAGAATTCTGTTTACGCATCGTAAGTTTATATTTCGCAACTACGACTTTTTCCCCTCAGAATTCTAAGTTTACATCTCGCTATTCTAAGTTTGTATCTTCTCACTGTTCTGACTTTTTCCCCTCAGAATTCTACATTTATGCCTTGCGAGTTTATATCTTACACTTTTGACTTATTCCTTCAGAATTCTGAGTTTGCAATCTCTCAAGTTTATCTCATAATTCAGAATTTTCTTCTCAGAATTGAGAAAAACAGAATTGTGAGATAGAATTGCAAGAAAAACATGATAAAAGCAGCAATTTGGGTTTTTCTATCTCATGGTGGAAACGAGCTTCTATACTATACAGAGCTACTTTTAATTTGAGCGTTGTGAATGTAGAATGCCGTGTCATGTGTCTTGGCGAGCGCGACCGTCAAACGTCCATCTGGCGCACATTTACATAAAATATGGAAAAGCAGCGCAAAGAATGCAAAAACGTGTTCTTTATGAACAGGTTTGTTTTGTATGCAAACAGTTGTACAGTTTCATATCAGGAGGAAGCAGTTAAATTAGCAAAAGCCCCTTCAGCTGGTGTTTTATGAATGAGACAAGTTATATAGATGAATTTGTGGTGAAGGTGATAAAGGCCGAATGATTGACGATGGGCCACTGAATTATTAATACTTAATGCACACTGTGTATTAATTCAATCTGTTCTTCCTTACTGTAACCCATATCACTGCTTACCTTTATTGATGTATTTGACTGGTAACTTTCCATGTCACATTACAGTTTTCCCTCTTTTAAGGTAGGACCTGATAAAGAAATCAGTCAAACACTAAAGAAACTGTGACAGTCCGTCTCATTTCTTTATTAATATGCAACTAGTTGCTGTTAGCACAATGTATAAATATTAAGAACAGAGACAGCAGGCTGAATTACACATCAAGACCCTGTGTAAAAGATGGGCACATTATATCATAAATTAAGATAAAAAAAAAGTTATGATTTACAGTATTTGTAGATTTAAAGATGATTTTTTTTTATGTGCAGTAAATCAGTTTATGAGCAGCAGTAGATCCATACTGCCAGAGAGATTTCATTCAAATGCTTTTTAAGGTTTTGGCCAGGAAGTTACTCACTGTTCTTTGATCACAGAAAATACTGAAATGTTTCTAGAACCATCCCAACCCGCTAATTAAAGTCCGTGTCCACTGCGGCCCGGCACACAAACATCATTTACTCCTGTCAGAGATTGTCTGGCGTGGTTGCCGGCAGTCGTCTGACATCAGGCACTGTTTTTATTTTTTAAGACTCGATTGTGGAAGTTCACATCAGGCCAGCCAGTCCAGGTCATCTTCATCATCACTGTCATCACCAAACAGAGGGGCGGGAGGAGGGCGTCCTTTCAGACTCTGAGGAGATTCACACAACAGCATCAGTCAGTTCACCTGAACAAAAACAATGTGTATGGCATATACTGATTAATAATCTCTGCTATTGGTCAAACAAACAAGAGTCCTGCCCCCAAAATCACACTATTGGTTCAATTTTATAGTTTGTTTTCACAACAGAATACACAATGACAATTCAGTTACAATTCTTCACTAAATCATGTGATGCATCATGAAATCCAGTCATTATTTAGTTTGATTGACTATTTTGTAATGATGCATTTGGGCATATTCATAATTATGCACTACTGTTCAAAAGTGTGGGTATCAGTAGGAGGTTTTTTGTTTTTTTGGGGTCGAAAGAAATTAGTACTTAAAATGCATTAAACCTTGAGTTACAAAGGTTTTCAGTTTTAAATGCCGTTCTTTTGAACTTTTATACTCAAAGGATCATGAAAAAATAGTTTTTACAAAAATATTAAGCAGCACAACTTTCAACATTGATAATAATCAGAAATGTTTCATGAGCAGCATATTATGATTTCTGAAGGATCACGTAACACTGAAGACTGAAGTATGATGCTGAAAATTCAGCTTTGATCACAGCAATAAATTGCATTTTAAAATGTTAAAATAGTCAATCAACACAAACTCAGCACACCTAAGAAATTGATAGGTTCGTAGGAAAAACACTCCAACAACGATGTCGAATCCAATCAATAAAAAATATCCCGCACACTATCAGTCCATGCTAAATATAGAAATGTATTACAAGAAACAGCAACGTTTCGGGCCACTGATTGATGAAGGTTAGTGGACCGAAACGTCACTGTTTCTTGTAATAAATTTCTATATTTAGCATGGACCAATAGTGTGCGGGATATTTTTTATTGATTGAAAATATTAAAATAGGAAACAGTTCTATTAAGTTGTAATAATATTTCAAAATAGTACAGCTTTTACTATAAATGTAACTGTGTACACTATATTTGATCAAATAAATGCAGTCTTAAGAGACTTTTTTTTTTAAAACATTAAAGGTCCTTGCACACTGAGTCCGAAATTTTCATATGTTTTTTCTTTTTTTTCGTATTCATCATCCTTTCCTATCAAAATGCTTGCTATGGATGAGAAAACACAGAAAATCGAACCTGATTCGAATTTTGTTTTATGACAGACGAAAGTTTCGGTGGCAGTGTGTAAACATGAGGTAATATTTATTTTTTACCGTGCAAAAATTTTGGACTTAAATCTTACATATCGAAAACTGGAGTGACAACTTGCTCTGTAGTAAAATATTGACAAAATACACCAGCTAAGACTGACAAACTCAAAAATTAAAATCTGAATAAATCATTGTTTAATGTATTTGGATATTATAATGGTAAAATTATAATAAAGTACTGCAGTAATATTAAATTATAGTACTGTAATAGTATTCGAGTAATATAATGAATGCACTGAATTTTCGTTATGGAATCAATGCATCACAATGCGCTTTAAATTTTAGAATATTATTTTTTTATTATAATATATTGCATTTATTCATTTTATTTATGACGACTTTCAAGTGATTATAGTCAGAAAGGAACCATCATTTACAGGAGAACAGTTTTCTCCTAGTATTACAGATCTGTCTGGAGTCGCATGTTCATGGTGGGCATCAAACCAACAACCTTCTGGTAACCAACTCTAAACCACTACACCGCATTCATTCACACTATATTAAGAAGCATACTGGGAAACTGTCAATATCAGAAGACAATCTCTAGACCTTTAAATGACAAACAATCATTAATTAGGTTAATTACACTTTCTTAAAAACGACTTGATTTGTCTACAAAGGACATTTTCAGTTTTAAATGACAATCAAATAATTAGTTTGTGAGAATGAAGAGCAGCAGATGGATGTGGTGTGTGTGTGTGTGTGTGTGTGAGTGAGAGAGAGAGAGCCCTGCTCACCAGCTCCTCCTCCTCTTCATCGGCCGCTGCGGCTGCAGGTGCGGGTGTGTGTGCAGGTGCGGATGGGGGCTGGGAAGGGGTGGGACTCTGGAAAAATGGTTCCTCTCCATTTTCCTCTTCTACCCTCTCAGACAGACTGAGAGAATAGCAGGATGAGCACAGATGAGACGAGAGACAGAGAGAAACAGGACAGAGCGTCTGGATGACACGCATGCTCACAGTGAATGTTAAAGTTGTGTAAGCTTGTGTTAGTTGATACGCTTAAGTTAATTTACAGTGTTATACAGTAATGGGAAGATTTCTGAGGTTTACCAACAATCCTAAAAATGATTCAATTAGATAAACTGTAGTGCTGGGACGTCAACAAACTAAATTTAATTACTTGCAAGACTACTTGCTGTGAAATCAAATTACTGACTGTATCCTGTTTGTGCTGCCATGCACTTTCGTGGGAACGAGACTGCTCTCACATATTAGAAGATGATCTGTTACAGAAATCTATTTTACTGTGAAATGAAAATCCAGTCCTCATTTACTCACCTTCATGTTAATCTAATGCTGTTTAACTTCTTTCTTCCGTGAAACAAAAAGGAGATATTCTGAAGAATGTTCCAGCTGCTCTTTCACACAATGATCGTGAGTAAAAACAAATGGGACAAATAGCATACCATAAAAGTGCTTTATAGGATTTGTGCACTATTTTTTAAGTCTACTTAAGTCATGCAAGATATATAGACAGAGAGAGTTTTTAAATATTTTAAATGTATTGTTTTTTTTCAGTTCTTAAATATATATAATATCAAAATAACTAATATTATCTCGATACTAAAACAACGTGAAGGTGAGTAAATGCTGATTTTCATTTTCATCATTTGCAGTGTTTTCTCTTTTTATCTGTCGTCATGACAGTGAAGCACATTGATCATGTTAGCGGTTGAGTGCGTACCTGGAGAGCAGTGCAGATGTATCGCTGGACTCGTCCTGGAGAGCGGGAGGAGGTGGTGGTGGGTTCTTGGGAGGTCCAGTTAATGTCATGTGTGTGCTTTCTGGTTCATCTAAAGGCCCTGAAACACTCTCATCAATTACCTTCACTTCCTGTGTGGGACTAATGTCCTCCGGAGGCTCTGTGGTCACTTCCTGTTTGGATGTGATGTCACTTTCAATCTCTTCTTCGCGTTTAGTTTCTGCACCGCTCTCACTGATCTCCTGATCTTGCACATTGCGTTCTGTAACTTCCACTTCCTTCTCTTCTCCTACTTTCTCTTCACTCTTTTCTTCTACAACTTCCTGTTCACTCCTGTCTTCTTCTCTTTCGAGTTCCTCCGTTTCTTCTTTCTTCTTCTCTGCAGGTGAAACATCTTTCTTCTCCACTTGCTGCTGTCCATCTTCATCCTGCCCTGCAGAATCTGTCTCTCTCTGCTCCTCCTCCTCCTCCTCCTCCTCTCTCTGGCCGTTTATATGCACCTCATGTCTAGGCTGTGCATCAGTCTCCCTCTCCTCCTCATTCTCCTCCTCTTCCTCTTCTTTTTCACTGTGTTCAGATGAAGATCTCTCTTTTTTGGTGAGCAGCTGCAGTGTGACATTCTGCGATTGGAGGAGAAAAACACACTTTGTGGCATGTTTTATTGGCAGAATGAAGCATTTTCAGATTCTGAGCACAAAGCTCACATTGTGTTGGACAGAGATTTGCCAGACCTTGATAGTGCTGACCAGCACTCGGAGTACAGCACTTCCTGCGTAGGTCTCGTTCAGATCAAACTCCCCTCTGAGAGACTGAAACACTCCATTCATCACGCGTTTCACCTGAAAATAAACACAGCAGAGCTTAGAAAGTGTGATCCATCCAGACTATGCTTACTATATGATGAAAATTAAACGCTTTAAATACTTTATTTTTTTAAATAAATAAAAAAATACAATAAAAACTAATTTTGAATTAAAAAAATTTAAAATAACTTTCTATTTTAAGGCATTGCAATTATTCCCAAAGCCGAATTTATTCCTGAGATCAAAACTGAATTTTCAGCATCATTACTCCAGTCTTCGGTGTCCCATGATCCTTCAGAAATCATTCTAATATGCTGATTTGCTGCTCAAGAAAGATTTCTGATAATTATCAATGTTGAACACAGCTGTCCTGCTTCATATTTTTGTAGAAACTGTATAAAACCATGGAACAGAATAAGTTCAAAAGTACAGCATTTACTTGAAATCTTTTGTAACATTATAAATGTCTTAACTGTCACTTTTGGTCTTTGCTAAATAACTTAAAAAAATGCTTTTGGGTTCAGCAAGACTTTTTTTTTTTAAATAACTATTTTTAGTCATTTAAAAAAAACTCTTACTGACCCCAAACTTTTGAATAGTAGTGTATACATAAATTAAAATAAAAACAGATTAGGTCAATAGTACCAGTGATCAAAATTCATGTTACATTTATTTAAATTAATATTTAAAACATTTATTATTTTTTTTAATAATTTAATTTAATAAATTAACTTTCAATGTACATACTTCCTTACATTTTTTTGTTTAACTCATTTATTAACTTTATTATACACAAAATGTATGTAAACGTTATTACAATAAGGCATCAAATTAATGTACAGTATAATAACACCAACATTAATAATACTGGAAAACAACAGTCAGAAATCTACGGTTTAAGATAATGATTCAAGACTTATATAAAACCAGTTTACAGAGGCGTAGCTTGTTTGAACATTTACTCTACTCTTGGTAAATCTTGTGCAGATTTATGACATTTGCTCCAAACTGAGAGGTTTTGATGCATTATACTGACACTGACACTACAGCATACACCCTCTTCTTCTTATTATTATTCACAATTATAATGATACCTTATTAATTGGTTTGTTGATGTAATACAGTTGGAGTTGGAGTGGTAGAAGTCTCACCTCTTCTGCTGTGTCCGTCTGTTGCTGCTGCTCCGTCAGTTTCCTCTCCAGCTCGGAAACCCGCAACTCCCCCTGCTGCTTCAGCAACGCCGCTCTCTGCTCCAGCGCAGAGCACTGAAACACACGCAAGACCACTGTCAACATGTTACACAACCTATACACAAGTCCTGAAGACACCGAAGAGCTTAGCCAATTATTTACATATTGTTATTTATATACTATTTAGTTACACATTTTTATTATTTAGAAGTCATTTACATTTAGAAGTCTTGAAAATACAGTGGCAAAAGGGTCAGAGAGAGGTTAAAAATTGTTGGGTAAAACTAAATAATGACTATTTTTGGTGCAAGAAAACTAACATTACAAAACCAACAGACTAACATTGAAAGAATTAAAGAAATTCCTTGAAAAAAAAAAGAAGAAGAATTTAGTCCTTTAAACAAATTCACAGAGTGATGAAGCCTGAGGCTCAACTTGATGTAAAAATTACAACAGGTGTTTTTATGCTGACTGGAAAACTAGAAACTGGTGAATCTGGTTTTTGCTCAGTGTTTCACCTTTTCTCTGAAGGCCTGTAGCTCTTCTCCCTGGTCCTGCTGCTGTAGTAAAAGCTGTTCCTCTGATTCACGGGACTGTTTGAGTGTATTAAACTATGGACAGGAGATTAAAAAAAATTGTGTTACGGTAGTTTGATTAAATAAGTGATTGTCTGTTCAACCGATTAAGAAAAAGACTAAATATGAATGAGTTTAACAAGACTTTTCTTGTCAAAGTATGATTAACAGGTGCAGACTTTCTTCTGTGTCCTTGCGTGCGTGTCTTCATCTATAGCATAGCCCTGCATCATGAAAACAATATAAGCTGATTTGCAAAAAAAAAAAAAAAAAAGGCCTATTAACATTTGAAATGCTGAGATTAAAAATATCAGTACAGACTTTCCATCATGTATAGCCTTTTTTCCCACAAAGAAAGATTATTTTTCAAATTATATATATGTATTACTTATCAATAAAACAAAAGCAGTCAAATGTCAGAAGCTTCAAAATGTATTTCAAAATTTTAAGGATAAAAAAAGTATTCAAAATGTATCATTCAACTTAGAATGCTACAAAACACACCATATTTTGTGAGAAAGTTTGATATGCTCAAGCAAAACAGCCACTACTTTTGGAATAAGCGCCCAAAAATTAGTATGAAGTACTGGATTTGATTCAGCACATGGTGTAGTGCAGAGGTCTTCAATCCTGTTCCTGGGGACCCACTATCCTGAAGAGTTTAGCAACAACCCTAATCAAACACACATGGAGCGGCCAATCAAGCTCCTCAAGACTGCTTGAAAATTGCAGGCAGGTGTGCTGAAGCCCGTTGGAAATAAACTTTGGAAATCAACCTAATGGTGTAGTGTATGTGTACCTTGTCCTGCAGCTGTGTGAGTTTGAGCTGCAGTGCGTCTCTGTGCTCTGTGAGTTCAGTCATCTCTCTCCTCTGCTGTTCACGTGCCGCTGCCAGAGCCTGATCACACTTCACCTGCCACTCCTGCTCCAGATCAGCCTGCAGCTGAGACAGCTACACACGGGCACAAAAGTAAAACTACTAACTTAAACATATATTCAGTGTCAACAGCTTTACACACCCAGTTACTGTTAGGAACGCGTAAGGAGAGTTGCCATGAATTCAGCATGGATTAATTATTGTCATCATGTGCGAACACATTTACCTGTTCAGCTGCGGCTTGGTTGGTGCTCGTTCTGGCTTTACGTAATTGGCTCCTGAGGTTGTCTAACTCCTGCTGGCCTGCCCTCCTTACCTCTTCCAGTTCCTCATCGCACCGCTGTCTCTCCAACTGCCACTTCCTCTTTCTCTCAGAGAGAGTCTGAATCACACAGTTTAATGCACAAGATGAGGATTCAATCATTTGTTGTTTTCCCCTCACACAGACAGAAGTGTGAATTACTCACTCGTTCCAGACTGTCTTTCTCGGTTTTCAAGTCCTGTAGCTCTTCCTCCATGTTGTTGAGTTTGTGCTCCAGTTCCTTTCGTTTCTGTTTTTCCATCTTGTATTGACTCTGCACTCTGTCTGCTGTCTCCTTCAGCTCTGAAACACACAGATACTTACATCAAGCCTTAACAAGGTGTTTTCCATGCAATTTTCCATAGTTACTAATGTTTGACAAATTTTTCCTTACTGAAAGCAAAAATAGTTCCAAACAATAAACAAAACAAAACTGAAAAAAAAAAAAAACCTCAAAAGATAAAACAAAAGTAATTTTATAAAGGCCAAATAAACAAAAAACAAAATAAAAAAACAAAACCGCAAAGCAAATTAAAAAAACAAGAATATTAATTAAATAAACAAAAAACAAAATATATAACAAAAGAAAAAAGGAAAACAAAAAAAAAACATGTCCTGGTCATTTTTCACCCCAAAATGAAAAAGAGAGAAGAATAAAAGCATATTTTAACTAGAGAAAATTAAGCATTTTTTCATTATTTTAGTGTAAAGAGACTGATTTTTGTGGTAAAAACAGGAATTCTGGGAATATATTCTTCTACATCTCTTTTAGAGAGACCATGGTGGCTTTTCCAAATGGTTGGGCCTTATTTAGGCAAAAAACTAAGGCAGAATCACGTGTATCCTCTATAAAAAAAGTCTTTAAGAAATAATTAAATCTAAAAAAAAAATAAAAAAATAAACTATTTTACTTAATGCTTTTTGGTCAGATTACTTTTGAACATTTGCTGATTTTTACAGACTAAAGTGACTGAATTTGCTGCAGCTTCTCTCAAAAATTACTGTGATATTTGCAGCATTTTGGTTGTATTTCAGTGTAAACCCACCAATAATCATGAAGTACCTATATAATTAGCGTTAGTGACAGTAAGAGAGAAATTATCTGGAAATATTTTTGTGCACAATGACTGAACTTCCAGTTCTGGTCAGCGATGCACATGGCAATGGTGACTCCAGCAAAGAAATACTCATAATTTTGCACTGCTGAAATCACAGCTTGCACACTGACATTAAATCAGTAATCAGTCACATTGATTATATAGTATACATGTTAAAAATTTATATTTAATTTTTAAGAATCGCAAAAATTATAATTTAATAGTGAATAATTATATATTAGTGTTGTCAAACGATTTAATCGCAATCGCATCCAAAATAAAAGTATTTGTTTACATAATATATATATATATATATATGTGCAGTGTATTTTTTATTATGTATACATAAACACACACAAAGAATATATTTACATGTATACATTTATATTAATAAAATTTATATTTCTAATTATTATATTTTTATTACATTATATTTCTAATTTAGATATAAATATATTGAATATATTAACATAACCTTTTTCTTAAATATATACATGTATGTGTGTGCATTTATCTACAGTATACATACTAAATATACACAGCACACACACATATATTATGTAACCAAAATTTGTATTAATAGTTTGACTAATATACATTAATATATACTAATATAGGAAAAAAGGAAAACAAAAAAAAAACATGTCCTGGTCATTTTTCACCCCAAAATGAAAAAGAGAGAAGAATAAAAGCATATTTTAACTAGAGAAAATTAAGCATTTTTTCATTATTTTAGTGATAATTTTCAAAACATTTTACCCACAAATTCATTATTTATGCATCATGATAATACTTGTGATGCTGCCTTTATTTATTTTCTTATATTTTAATGATGTTTAAAAATACTGTAATACAATAATACTGAAGAATACTGGAAAAAAAAACTAAAAAGGTAAAACATTTGCATTTATTATGCTTAATTAAAAATAATGTAAAAATCTATATGCAAATCATTTATTTTTCTTTTATTTTTTAGTGAAATGTGACCTGTACATGTTTATTGTGAAATTCACCCACATATTTATTGTTTAATACATATTTTTGCAAATTTCGATTTTGGACAACAGAGATTTCACTGCAAGAAAACTAGAAACCAAGCGATCAACAGATCATCTTGCAGTGAATCACTTGTTTAACTCATGCTTAACAGATGCTGCTCACCCAGTATCTGCGCCTCCAGTGTTGTGACGTGTGTGCTGTGCTGCTGACTGTCCTGCAGGGCCGAGTTGAGTTTGGTCTGCAGCGCTGTGGTCTTCTGCTGCTGAGAGCTCAACTCCAGCTGCAGCTCCGACACGCGCGCCGTGGACGAAGCCAACTCCTCTGTCAAGCGTGCCTTCCAGAGAGATACAGAGAGAGACGACATTAAACCAGCTCATCCTCAACTCATGTTACAACAGCATTACTCAGATGAAATGATGATGGGACTGGAAAGAAAAAAGATACAAGAAACAAAACCAGTGGCAAGAAGATACGTCAAATATGGTGGGAGAACTATCTATCTCTGCTGAGAGCTGAATGCTGATTGGTTAGTGAGTGGTGCCTGTTAAAACAAAGAGTGAAAACAGAAAGAGAAATGGGAAGTGCTTCACTGAAATAAATGATGGGAAACAGTGAGTGAAGACTATAAAGAAATGGATGAGGCGGGACAGCGCTTTTGCTCACCTGATCCCAACTCAATTCCTGTGGCAGTGCATGCTGGGAAAAGAGAGCAGTCACCGCTAAAGGCTCTCAGCCAATCAGAGCAGTGTTAATTAACCAATCAGAGCAGAGATACATGGCTTAGCAGCAAATGAAGCGTTAACAGTAGAGATATTTAAGAGTTTTTGCTAATGTTATGAATACCAGATTCTTCTGTAATGTTAAAATTTGTGTGTAAAGAGACTGATTTTTGTGGTAAAAACAGGAATTCTGGGAATATATTCTTCTACATCTCTTTTAGAGAGACCATGGTGGCTTTTCCAAATGGTTGTGCCTTATTTAGGCAAAAAACTAAGGCAGAATCACGTGTATCCTCTATAAAAAAAAGTCTTTAAGAAATAATTAAATAATAAAAAAATAAATAAAAATAAAAATATTTTACTTAATGCTTTTTGGTCAGATTATTTTTGAACATTTGCTGATTTTTACAGGCTAAAGTGACTGAATTTGCTGCAGCTTCTCTCAAAAATGACTGTGATATTTGCAGCATTTTGGTTGTATTTCAGTGTAAACCCACCAATAATCATGAAGTACCTATATAATTAGCGTTAGTGACAGTAAGAGAGAAATTATCTGGAAATATTTTTGTGCACAATGACTGAACTTCCAGTTCTGGTCAGCGATGCACATGGCAATGGTGACTCCAGCAAAGAAATACTCATAATTTTGCACTGCTGAAATCACAGCTTGCACGCTGACATTAAATCAGTAATCAGTCACATTGATTATATAGTATACATGTTAAAAATTTATATTTAATTTTTAAGAATCTCAAAAATTATAATTTAATAGTGAATAATTATATATTAGTGTTGTCAAACGATTAAATCGCAATCGCATCCAAAATAAAAGTTTTTGTTTACATATATATACATATATATACATATATATATATATATATATATATATATATATATATATATATGTGTAGTGTATTTTTTATTATGTATACATAAACACACAAACACAAAGAATATATTTACATGTATACATTTATATTAATAAAATTTATATTTCTAATTATTATATTTTTATTACATTATATTTCTAATTTAGATATAAATATATTGAATATATTAACATAACCTTTTTCTTAAATATATACATGTATGTGTGTGCATTTATCTACAGTATACATACTAAATATACACAGCACACACACATATATTATGTAACCAAAATTTGTATTAATAGTTTGACTAATATACATTAATATATACTAATATAGCACTAATATATATTATGAATTACATTTTTTTTTACTTATTTAATGAAGAATTCCATACAACTATGAATTGCATTTATATAATACAATTTACAACAGTAACAACAACAAATATTTAAAAAGTGCATAGCCAGTAAAATTATATATTTATTTAAATCTAATCTACTGGTGAAATCAGGCATTATTAAGACTAACAAATATCCACCCCAATATATGTTATATTCATTATTCCATATGCTTACATGTAAATATAGTGGATCTCTTGCACAGAATCGAACAAATTGCAAGTTGTGAATTAATAAAGATCACTTGGAAATATTAAATATTACCCTCTCAAATGGGCCTGTCCCATATCAGAACATTTCTTTCCTTTCAAACACTTATTAACCTAATGGTAAAGTCCCAGAGCTATATGCAGTCTGTCCATTATATTGCTTCACACAATTGTGGGAATTTAGACAAACTTATACAAAAACCTGCTGCAAAAATTTAGAGTTTGTTGGATTTCGAGTTCAATTCTGCACTCCCAAATTCGCACAATCCTGAAGCGACCGAGTATCACACCATTATATTCACAATATGCTAACATCAAACTCTATTGAAACACACTGGGAGTTGAGTCTCCTGTGCGCTTCACCTCAGGAGCGCTAACTGTATACCAAGTGAAGATGCTGCCTAAGAAGAGCACTTCAGATCAGGCACCTGATGTAGTTATCAGCCCAAGTAGGCAGTAGAAAGCATGGCAGCTCACTAACTTTTGAAACAGAGCTGTTCTCGTGTTATTGTGTGTGTGTAATAGATTGGACTGTTTAATAGAGTTACCTTGTCTTGCTCTGCCTGCAGTATTCTGGCCTGATTCTGTTCACTGCTGTTCTTCAGAGAGTCGTTTCTCTGCTCCATCAGCTGATTACTCTGCTCCATATACCTACACAAACACAAACACCCTCGATTCACAATCTTATTTGACATGACAGTCAAAACAAGACAAGAAGTGATGGGGATAAGAGCAGGTAACAAGACAAAAAACATAGAAAGATACAAAAAAGTAAGAAGTCAAATCTAAAGTGAGAGTGTTGAACTGAATCCTGACCTCTGGTTCTGATTGATGAGCTCGCCGATCTTGCGGTTCTGCTCCTCAATGCGGGAACTTTTCTCAAAAACCTCTTTCTTCAGACATTCATTCTCCTGAATGAATGAAGTCACATGACATGCAGGTCAACAAAATATTTCAGCTTTTTTTTTTTTTTAAGTATTTTATTTTGATTGATTGTTTTTATTTTACAATTATTTATTTATATTTTACATTTTTAGTAGCTTTTCATCAACTCATAATCCGTCTGTAGTTCCCTCACAAACTCTGCAAGTACTGACAAATATGAATGACTGTCAATCACCTGTATGATTCTCTGAATGTTGTGCATGATCATTGCTGTTTCCATGGATACATTCGATAAGCCCAACGAAACACTGCCTTGCTTTTGTAGGTCATCAATCTGAAAAACAAGAGAGATTTCTCAAAACATTGTGCAAGTATGTAATGTAGTAGTTAGAAATATTGACTAATAATATACCAACCTTCGAAGACAAGTGGTCCAGTTTGTCTGCCACTTTACCAACACCCAATCGGATTTCAGTGTTGTGTTGTCGAGCCTCTGTCATCAAGAAGGATGTGACTGAAGGATCACTAGTTCCTTAAAGAGACAGACAATCATTTACAATCCCAACCTTCAAACATTCACATCTGCACCTGAAAAAACTACAATTAAATGCAATATTTATATCGAAGCAGTAAGAGTTTGAACTGTAGGTTGTACAGATTTTATAGTGTCCAGCTATGATCTTTACCTTGGTAAGGCACAGTCTGTGTGGGGTACATCTGACTTACAGGCTGCAAAGAGGAAATCACAGTCAACTGATGTATTATATTTGGTGTTAAGGGTCTGTTCAGGATAGGGTTGCACCAGCCGTTTGTAAGTTTTACTTAAATTGGAACAATAAAGTCCACACTAGAGGTTAATGAACCACTAGCTAGTTTGTAATAAACTCTTTTGATTACACAATTTGTTCTTAAGGCAGAATGTAGCTAGTAAGCACTTTACTTTACTAAAGTAATGCATTGGTGCATAATAAAACATAATAAAAAATGCATTTGAAATTAATATAAAAAAATAAACACTGAAAGAAAAACACACACTGTTTAAATCAAGTGTGTGTTAAAGAGCTGCTAACAATAGCCGGGTTTCCATCCAAAGTTGCGAATTTAACAAAATTGGAATATCGCATAAAACATTTGCGAACAAGCACCGTTTCCATCCAACGAGTCAAAGAGAACAAAATTGTCACTTCCTGGTAAACTGGCACTAAATAGCCTATAGAAAACTAGGATAAGCTACTGAATATAATAATTTTCATATATGAAAAATTACTTGCGCCTCAGAACGAGCAGACGAAACACAATAAATGCGGTTAATGCTTTCGAGGTGAATGCTGCTGTTTGTGAACGCAGTTGTTTAAGACAATTATACAGAAATACTTTGATGACAGACTTTGCTCAGGCATTTCAGAACGACCATAACAACATTTCAGATGCTGTGGATTGAGATCAGTCCGCTGCTAGTCAAGTTATTCTGTCTCATAGCGCAAAGTCACATGACTTTTTTGATGCGCTTGGAGGAATTTATTCGCAAAATGCGTTTCCATCTCCCATTATTCGCATTAACCCTTTTTCGGACACAAGTCAAAAACCATCTCAAGTGAGCATAAAAACTTTTTTGTGAATTAAGGGATTTTTATTCTAAATTTGGCGTTTCCATCACTCGTTTCTCATGCGATACTTCAAAATGTGCATTAAAACAGGGTGATGGAAACCCAGCTAATCATTTATTTACATGTTCTCTCTCTTAAAAAGCAGATGAGTGTAAAAATGATCATATTTCTAAAGAATTGAAGTTTGCCTGGTAAAACATGGGCTTTCTGAAGCAGAGTTACATTTCAAGTTTTACTGTGCAATGCAAGCAAACATACTGCACAAGTTGTAACTTTGTGCCTCTTTAGGTTGCAACTAAGCTAAGTTACACACAGCTGGTGCAACCGGCAGCAGATCACTAACTGACAGTAGGTGAAATAATAATAATCATCATCATCATTTACTCACCCTCACGTTGTTCCAAACATGTATGAGTTTATTTCTTCAGTTGAACACATAAGAAGTTATTTTGAAGAATGTTGGTAACCAAACAGTTTCTGGTCCGCATTGACAGACATACACTTAGAAGTCAACATTCTTCAAAATATCTTTTTATGTTCAACAGAAGAAAGAAACTCATCTAGATTTGAATCAACTTGAGGGTGAGTAAATGACGACAGAATGAATTTTCATTTTTGATATCAGTCTTAAGTTACACAGCACTAGTGAGTTAGCCACCTGAAAGGCATGTACTGCTCCCGGCATCATAGGCTGTGGATTGGCTGTTGCCATGGCAACCGGTAGAAGGGCTGAAGATGGAATGAAGAGAGAGTGAATACAATGTCATAAAACTAAAATGAACTGTATAACAGTAAATAGCTCAGCATTTGGGCAATGGTTTTGTAGGTTTATTCTTAATTTCATTACAAAACAATAAGTATATCTTATAAAAAGTGCATTATTTTACACTATGCTACACTCCTGGCCTTGATCAGAATATGATTTGATATAGGCGTTACCCTGCACTGAAGGTGGTGGGCCGGAGGAGATGTGCACAGGCTGCGGTGATGGTGCACTGCTTCGTTCCTTGAGTCTGGACACACTCGGGTCCTACAGCAATGATAACAGGATCAGAGCGCATGAGGATTATCTCTCATATTTACACTGCATATCTTTATCAAAGGACAAAAACATACACTACAGTGGCAGATTTTTGTGCTGTGTCTGGTTAGGAGACAGAGTAAAACCACTGCAATGAAGCTCTGAATGAATGTCTCACAAAAATAAACCTTGCCTCAAGTTCGGAGTCACTAGAGTCTGGCTGTGAGGGCGACGAGGCCGGGCCGGTGATGAAGGGCAGCATTGGCTGGCCCATTTTAGCCATGCGTGAAATCAGTTTAGCTTTAGTGGCATCAGGATTCTGAAGACATTGCGAAATATGTCAGAAAACACAAAGACATAATTATTATATTGCAGAAGGTTTATTATTAGTGAAGCATTGATATTAAAATTCTAGTTGACAATTATTTTCATACTATGACTGATTACTAATAAAGCGTCTATAATAAAAGTCACTGTTTTATGTAAAAAAGAAATATTACTACAACTACTACTACTACTAAAAAAATAATATAAACTAATTTGGGCATCAAACATTATTATTAAAACTATGACAGATGAATATTCCCTTCTGAGATTTGATAAACATTTAAGAGTGTGATTAAATATTAATTAACGTAGACTGCTATTCCATTCCAAAGTTTGAGGTCTGTATGACTTTTTTTTGTTTTGTTTTTGAAAGTCTCCTATGCTCACCAATGTTACATTTATTTGACCAAAAATATAGTAAAAACAGTAATATTATGACATATTTGTAATTTAATTTAAATTTAATTTATAATTTAAAATAACCGTTTTCTATTTGAAAACATTTTAAAATGTAATTTATTCCTGTGATGCAAAGCTGGATTTTCAGCATTATCACTCCAGACTTCAGTGTCACATGATCCTCAAGAAATCATTTTAATTTGCTGATTTGCTGCTCAAGAAACATTTCTGATTATTATCAATGTTAAACACAGTTGTGCTATCTTCCCCTCAACTTTTGAACAGTAGTGTAAGTCTAAAGATAAACGACAACAGTAAAAATAGAAAATATCAGCCTGAATTATTAAAAATACAGTATATTTTCAATATCGACAGATACTGATTTGACAGACTAAAATCATCTTTAATGTTGGCCAATAATCATTTTGTTCCTGATATACCGTGCACACCTATTTGTTATAAATGCATATGTTCTGCACTAAGCCACAGCTCCAGATGTACTTATTTATAATAAAAATCTGCATTAATAAAACAAAAATGTGTTAAACTGAAAAAAACCAAATCTTACACTGAGCTGTTCATTGAGGGAGTTTGATTTTGCTCGAAGAGGCGGTTCACTGTAAAAAAAAGAAAAAAAAAAAAAAGAGGAAACAGCAAACCTCAATCAAATATTATTAATATAAACAATAATCTCCAGTCAGGCTACAACAGAAGGCATGTAGGGCTCACCTGGGTTTGCTGGATTGTGGGACAGTGCTAAGGGGCTGGATGAGCTCGGAGGGGTTCAGACTCTCCACGCTGGGAGCAGGAGACGGAGCCGCCGAATCTCTTGAACTTCCATCCTTTGCAAACTTAACCTGAGCATGCATCAAGAGAGAATACAGATGAAGAGATGAATCTCAATTTGCATATTCTACAACACTATAAACTGTATCGAGGATGTAAAAACACATACTTTTGAGTATGCATTAACATTAGACAATATACATTATACAGTCAACATGAGGAAGTAAAGGGAAGCTCTGAATATGTTAGAATGCTGTACCCGACGGATCTCAGCTTCAAAGACTAGCGTGCTGTCCGGTGGGACATGGCTGGCAACACCCTGCGACCCGTACGCGAGACTGGGGGGAATCACCATGAACCGTTTCCCACCTTTACGCATATTCAACATCCCCTCCTCCCAACCCTGAGAGACGGACAGACAGAGAGAGAGAGAGAGCTTTAGACTGCCATATGAGTGATAATGACACATGTAATCCAGCCCAGCCAACTTCCCCCTCACCTTAATGACTTTCCCAGCCCCGAGCTTCAGTCTCAGCAGTTTGTCTTTATTCAGATTTGAATCAAACATCTGGAGGAGAAGGAAAAAATAAATAAATAAATAATATATTACATATGCATATATATATATATATACATATACATATACATATATATATATATATATATATATATATATATATATATATATATATATATATATATATATATATATATATAAAGCTAGGTAGCAATAAATAAAACTATTTATCTACAGATTACTTCAAATAATATAATTTATCTATAGATATTTCATTATGCTCATAAACTACAGTCCAAAAGTTTTTTTTAATAAAAAGTCTTACTTTTATTCTGCAAGGACACGTTAAAGTGATCAAAAGTGACAGCAAAGACATTTATAATATTACAAAAAATGTATATTGCAAATAAACGCTGTTCTTTTGAACTTTTCCTGAAAAAGAATTTCCACAAAAAGACGTGTTTTTAACATTGATAACAATAAAAAAATATTTATTGAGCAGCAAATCATCATATTAGAATGATTTCTGAAGGATCATGTGACAGTGGCATGTGGAGTAATGATGCAGAAAAATTGCAAACAGGAATAAATTATATTTGAAAAATTAATCAAATAGAACAGTTGTTTTAAATTGTAGTAATATTTCACAGTATTAATGTTTTTATTTTATATCTTAAATAAATGCAGTCTTGGTGAGCACAAGATACTGAACTTACTGAACTTTAGTGTTGTTCTACAATTCTCATAAAAACCATGTTTACATTCAGAAGAATTTTAATCAGAATTCAGCCACATTCTCATAATGTATGCATCATGCAAATTCATTAACTTGCTTAGCACATAGTACATTTTGGATCATAATGGCATCTTATTTACTCACCAAAGCCATTTTTATTTACACTGTCCATATTGGACACTGTGCACACGTAAATGTGGTCATTGACAAAACATCTTTACCTGTCCAATAGTGTGGTTTTGCAGTAGCCAGCCAGAGTAGGCCACTTCTAAAGAGTCTCCGTTCTCCACAGACTGACCCTCACCGAGAACAAGATCCTGGATCAAGACCGAGTCTAACGCACTGCTGCAGTTTACTTTGGCAAGACAAACCTGAAACAATATTATTACTGCGTAAAAAGCTCCTCATGCAACACCACAGGAAAGAACCCATAAAATACAAACCTCTTTACAAAAGTCTGTAGCTGCTTTCTCAGATTCAAACATCAGCGACCAATTCTGTCTCTGGTCATCATAAAATGTGCAGTAGCTACTGGGCTGGACCTGAATGTGAGAGAGACAGTTAGAAAAAAAACATATAGAAAACAAACGTGTTGTCTGACTTATGTGAATAAGAGCTCACAGTGAGGACGAAGCCGCTGTGGATCCTGGCGGCCGTCACCTGCTTCTGTTGACTGACATACAGCAGGATCTTGTACTGAAATGGGTGCAGACATGCAAATGTGTTAAAAAAAAATAATAATAAATTCCATTTAAGACTGTCAAAAGAAGAAAAATGTGATCATTCGAACCTCTTTAGTTGAATGATTTCCAAGGACGGCTGCTCCAAGCTTGCCTTGTTTCACATACTGTCCGTTAACACTGCACAGAAAAAAAGTGACCACTGCATTTCTCTATTCATAACATCAGTCTGCAAACTTCACATTACCACAGACAACCAGTACACAAGATAAATTCTTGTAAACGGCACTTTGCTTCGGAAGACAGGTTTAAAATGTGCAGCACTATCTGTACATTTTTTTATGCTTTATTCATTACACTTAAAATGAAATAAATAAAAAAAATAAAAAAAAGCTTCTGCATCTTTTCCAACTTACTATCTGTATGCATGTACTGCAGTAGCAAAGAGAACAGCAGGAGAGTTTGGAGGAGGTGCACCCTTTTGGGTTGGGGGTCCTGTAAAACAGAATATGTCATAAAATGTCAAAAAAAACAAAATGCATTAAAAAAGGATTATCGTACTTCATATTCATTATTTTTTCCCTATGAGGTCCTCTTACACTACAGTTCAAAAGTATGCATTAAAATTATCAAAAGTGATAGTAAAGATATTTACATTGTTCATAATTATATTTTAAATAAATGCATTTCCTTTGAACTTTGAAAAATGTATTACAGTTCCAAAAAAAATCTTAAGCAGCACGACTGTTTTCAATGATGATAATAATAATATGAAATGTTTCTTGTGCAGCAAATCAGCATATTAGAATGATATCTGAAGGATCATGTGAAGACTGGAGTAATGATGCTTTGATCACAGGAATACATTACATTTTAAAATACTTAAATACAACACAGTTCATTTAAATTGTAATAATATTTCACAATATCACTATTATTAATGTATTTTTAATCACATTAGTGTAGTCTTCATAAGCCAGAAACCATTACAAAAGATTCTTATCAACACAAATTGTTTTTAGCCTAGGCTATATAAATATATAAATGAGATGTTTGAGTGCACTTTCACAGTTTTAGCAGATGCAATTCATTCTTAGAATATTGTGGTTTCTTTCCTATCAAACAAGAACATTATTGTTTCAGAGACTATTGATATGTACGTTTGCGTCAATGTTTTTTTAACCCGATGCAAACTGACATCAGTGCTAAATTCAAAGGTGTGTTTGTGCCATTGGCTGATTTGCATTGTTCCCTTAGCAAATCAGGCACTAAACTAGCACATTCAGCGTTTGTGGCATTTTTTCTCTCTTGGATCCTTGCAATTAAACCTTTAGAAACAACCCTTTCGTATGGAAGGTTTTGGGTGCTGTGCTTGCAGATTTGCTGTTGTGTTAGATATAGTTTGTAATTATAAATTATGTTTTTATGCAGTTTCTAACTTCCCACCAATTTATTTTATTTAAAACAAAATAGAAAAATTTGATTCCTCATGATATGACCACTTTTAAGCGTCAGTTCACACTTGCAGATGCTCCTACAGTCTTACCTGAGTTGGCAGAGCTCTTGCGGGGCTGTTTGGGTGCCGTGTACTGGAAAGATTCGTTCCCCTGGCTTGCTGCCTGATCCAGTCCAAACAGAGAGGCTAACTTTGCTCTGGAATCACAAAAAAAGCAGCAAGTAAGCCCACTATAACACTGTTCCACTTGTGTGAGATCACATGAGAGTCTGAACGACGCTCAATTCTCAAATTAAAGCTGACCTAATTTTAACTTTGAATGACTTTTTGATCAAACTTTAAACTGAGAACATCAGTGAAAACCTGCAACAACAAATGAAACTGAAAAAGTATGACTTCCACAATATCATCAGGAAGCTATAACGCATACGGCACTGACCCATGGATCTGTCTCCACTTGTAGTCATTGTCCCGCTGTCCTGCCATGCTCAGCTGACCTCTTTCTGACCTGCTGCCTGAGCTGGAAGCTATGCAACCAGTCAATCACTCCTCATGTGCATATTAGCTTCATGCCACATTTCCAATTCCATATAATTTCAGATCTCTTTAGCAGGTCTGGCAGGGACTACAACCACACAGCAGCTCCGCGTGACTGTGGGCGCCCCGTTCCCAGACCGAGGCCCTGCTCTGATCCGGGACGTGTAACTACCAGCATGTGAGCGGCATTAACACACTGACTCTCCACCTCTCTACAATCCTTCTCAACAGCTTCATATTCCCCAATCTCACGTGTGGATGCCAGCGCAGAATTGAATTAATGGATATAACCTCGGATAACACCAGAGAGAAGAAATGTAGTGGCTACAAAATTTTGTGGCACTTAAAGAGATTTGAAAATGGGGTCTGGGGACCTAATGTGTTTGGGAGTCGGTGTAAATGTTTAGAGAAAAACATAAAAACAATGGGTATATTTGAAGGTAATTTACTATCATTAAGCTATTTAATTAAGATGGCATTAAAAATCATGATAGCTTATCATTAAGAGTAATAAAAATAAAAGAAATATTATATATTAAAATAAGCACATGAGTAAATAACACACCTATCAGTATAGCACTATAAAAAGTAGAAAAATGTAATGTAATGTAATCCTGTAAATCCTGACATTTGAAAGAACAGACAGATTTCTTTTTTATGATAACACTTTATTAAAAAATGTAAAAAAAAATATAATATAAATTTTTAGGACAGGGATCTCTTGCATGAGAATCATAATATTTGAGGGTCGATGGCATCTAAAAAAAAATTAAAAACCCTAAACAACACTTAAAAATGTCTGAAAGTCTCACATTACATAAAGCAGAGTTAGTTCTGCAATTGAGAGTTTAATGTTTTTGGTGCCACTAGTGGCCCTTAAAAATGGGCTGTGACATTTTGGAATTTTTGGTTTAGAAAAAAATGATCTGGCATTAAAATACTTCACAGGCTGAGATGATTTTAGTGGAACTGACCACATCAACACCTCGAGCATGAGGTCTCTTCAGCAGGACTGCTAAAGATCAGACATCATATGATCATGGGCGTCATGAGAGGGACACATGTAACGTTCAAGTGTTGAATGTTGAAAGCAACTCGATGTTATTCAACACATCAAACGACTCACTTGTCTGTTCATGCACTTTGTCGCAACAAAAGTTCCTTCAAGTTGATCTGTCAGCCATTAGAAAGCTGCACTATATCTGCTATATTACTGTCCATTATTAGCCAATGAGTGACACTTCTCTTCTCTCTGGCTCCAGAATTGTTTTTCTTCCCCATACCGTCGCTGCATTTTAGTGTCGGTGTTACACATCTACCGAAACTTAATTTAAACAGTGAATGTCGTTTATCTGATGACTTTTGGCTCATGATTTTGTCTGTGTCCGTCAGGAACTCACCCTCCTGTGGGAGACAGAAAGTCTCCGTCCTCGTCGTCTGCAGCAAACATGGCCCTGACTAATCTTCACACCGCGAGGCGAACTGAGGCGCCAGATTTACTTATATTCCAGTCTAGATATGAAGTATTGATCGCCTGCATGCGGTGAATAAATATTAACGAGTAATAATTCTCTCCAGGCGCTTCCTAGTTCTGCTGGTGTCACCTGACCGCGCGCGCTTACGTCACGGCACTTCCACTCAAACTGGCGCGAGAAAAAAACAAAACAAAAAAAAAACTAGTCATTATTTGGAAAATCTAAAATATTTTAATGTGATTATAGTTAAATATACTGAGTTGTTTAGATTTATTAATAATACGAAAAATAATTTTAAATAAATTATTAAATATAACGGCTTTCCTTTATTTATTCCACTACGTATGTTTTATTTTAATTCCTCCTGTTAAAAACACATAACTAATTATTATTTATGTTTATTTATTATTATTATATTTCCTATTATTAGTTATATTCATTTCATATTGCATCAACTATAGTAAAACTAATATAGGTTTGGCGAAAATGTGTAATAATCTTAATTTGAGAACCTATTTTATTTGTAAAACGGATCTGATTTTCATAACAAATACCAGAGCAGCATCGCATCGATTAGCATTAGCGCGTTTACAGTGAAAGCAGGCCAGTGACGTGTTCCTGCTGCTAAGCAACCAATCTTTACACAAGCAGAGGCACAAGTTTGTTATCGCTTGCGACTCGCGAGGATGTACTCTGATGTTTGTTTTAACAAATGAGGTTAGTGTATATAAATGTATATAAGTGTTATAGTGCTATTACACCAAATGGACAACATTTTAGAACGAATCCAGTTCAAATAAAACGTTAAACTAAGCGCTTTTCTTTAATCCTAGGAAATGAATGATTATCACAGTAACAGGACATGGTCTGTTTTTATTGTCACATTGGCTTTTGATTCAGTAATTTAAATGAATAAAAGCCTGTGAGGTTATTTCCAACGTTTCTCACTAATAATATTTTATATGATAGAATATTAATAGGCCTATATAGGCTAAAAAAAAAGACTCTTTAAAGGAATATTTCAACCAAAAATCAAAATTTGCTGAAGATTTACACGCACTCAAGAGTCAGGCAGTCATCCGAGATGTAGATGAGTTTGTTTCTTCATTTGAACAGATTTAGCATTGCATCACATGCTCACCAGTGGATCCTCTGCAGTGAATGGGTGCCGTCAGAAAACAGCTGATAAAACATCACAATAATCCATCGTCCATCTAAGTGCTCTATCCATAATACTGTTTTCTCCGGTGAAAAAGTTGTCTCTCGTCTGAATCGGGAGGGAAATATGCCCAGATCAAACACTGTTTATAAGTGAAAACAGCCTGAAACAGTGGTGAAGATATGGATTTTGATGTAAGAAGGCAAAAACAGATAGACGTTCGTGGATTTGTCTTTTCTCTTCGCAAGACATTAAATGATGGACTGGAGTGGTGTGGATTACTTGTGGATCATTGTGATGTTTTATCAGCTGTTTGGACTCTCATTCCGACGGCACCCATTCACTGCAGAGGATCCATTGGTGAGCGAGTGATGTAATGCTACACTTCTCCAAATCTGTTACGATAAAGAAACAAACCCACCTTAGACGGCCTGAGGGTGAGTAAAGTACGTTTTCATTTTTAGGTGAACTACTGCTTTAAGTCTTTCCACTCACAAGTCAGATCAGGTTCACTGTAGTTCTTTGAAAACTCGTCTATATTCCCTCATTTTTCAGGGACTTTGAGGCCAGTGTGGATGGAGCTCATTGTTTCAGGGTGCTGTGTTCGCACCCATGCTGCTGGGACACCGAGCGCCGCTGCACCAGAGGAATCAAACGCCACACTCCAGCACGCCCGAGGAAACACGCTCTCAAAAATGGTGTGTTTCCATTCCAGATTTCTGGATATTGTGTCATTTCTTTGTGTCATCTACATCCATTCCCTTATTCATTTGATTTTTGTCTGTATAATGCCATATTGTTATTCTGGTCTCTTGTGATACGAGCAGAGGACTTTCCATCTCTGAGTATAGTTAATGTCTCTGAATGGGCTGGACGGGGGAGTCCGATTAAAGAAAGGCCACTGTATGGTGCTGACACAGAGGCGTCTTTGAATGATGTCTCTTGTATTTCTCTCAGCAAACAGACAAAAGACACTCAGAAGATTAATAGGTAAGTCTAATACATCACTGCATTAATACAACAGTGATCAGAACTATTATTTTTCTATCCCACTACTCACAGTCTCTGGTTATTGTTTGGCAGGGCAAATCTTTCCTTCCCAGACATCATGTTGCCCAGCAATAAACCAAACAATACTGTCAAGGTATATAGAGGTTACACTTGACTTCCAAAATATTAATAATCATATCTGAATCAAATAAATCTTGCCTTGTGATTACAGTTAAATACAGTTGACATCAGTCCTCTGATGGGCCGCTCTGAGTTGCCACAGTGTCCAGTGGTTATGTGGATTCCCAACCCACACCATGAGCGTCAGTGGCTCCGCCAAAACAAGTAGGCCTGACCTTACAATAATTGCTTCCCATTGTATCAATGTTGTTTTATAAAATATATAAGTAGTACTACATATTATAGTATTTTTAAACCACCTTTTCTGAGTTATGGATATCAAACATGTGATGACCATATGTCCTCTTTTTCCTGGACATTGTTTTATAAAATATATAAGTAGTACTACATATTATAGTATTTTTAAACCACCTTTTCTGAGTTATGGATATCAAACATGTGATGACCATATGTCCTCTTTTTCCTGGACATGTCTTGGCTTGTCCGGGGGTTTCTAAATTGCCTTAAATGGATGGGTTTTGGCTTTGTTTTCCTATTGACGTTCTCTCTACAATCCTCATACATTATATGTATGAAAAATGAAAGTGTTGTAAATGTACATATATTTAAAAAAAAAAAATTAAACAATTTTGCAGGATTTGCAATGCTGATGACCGTCTATGGTGGGTCTATAGGAATATAAATTCAAATCCTAGACATTTTAGGCAATTAAAAAAAAAAGTCCTGACCAGGACACATCTGAGAAAACGAGAACGTATGTCTACTTGAAAAATAAATTCATTACATGTCACATGTACAATGCTTTTTAATACTTGCATTTAACTGATGTTTGGCATCTGTTTTTCACTATAAAGGTCTAAATCTCCAAACATCACTGTAAAAGAGTTAGTCTGCCTTCCATCTTGTCCAATGACCAAGCCGTCCATAGTGGTGAGTAACCAGGCAAGGTGTCTGCTATAATTATGCAGCCATAATAATATATATTTACAAAAAAAAAGATTTATATGTCATTTAAAATGTGTATTATTAGTATTAATACATTTTGGATATATTCAACTCCTTAATAATAAATACATAAATTTGTCTCTCTGTATAATTATTACCTGTATTTAAAAAAAAATACAATCAAACCAAAAGTTATTCAGACACCAGATATCATTTTGGATATTATTTTACTAGTGCATGCAGGATACTATAGTTCATTTAGGCTAAGTGAGGATAGCAAAATAAAGTAATCTGACATATTATACCCAAAAATTCTTCATACAGTAAAACTGATAAAGAATTGGGAGCAAAAATTATTCACACTTTGACCTGACCATGTTTTGCTTAAGTTTTTTTTCTTTAATTGCTAATGAAACCTTTTTACACCACAGACTGAACAAAATGAAGCATTGCTTGGTAATTGGTTGAGCTAAATTTATATTATCTAATTTTGTACTTAAACTGAACATCTGACAGCTATTCAACCTAATTCATCATCATTACACACCTTTCTATCAAAGTTATCTGACATTATCAAGATGAATTTGTTCTGACACAGTTTAACTGAGTTCTTGTCATACTCTATTACTAGTTTCGAAACTATAGCCAATAAACTGTGATATTGTGAGAAATGTTGAAGGTGTCTAAATAAATTTTGGTTTGACTGTAAGTGATTTATTTACATTTTTATTTTTACTTTATTAATTATATGGAACTCCTAGACTTTTAAAGCATAATTCTGCTGTTTTTGCTTGTTTATGTTCAGGCCAACCAGTGGAAGAAGTGTAATGGTTGTAAAAGGAGAGGGAAGAGAGGAATTAACTCTACACAAGAGGGCGCTGGCAGCCCACGGTGGGTGGGCATTGGCTTTAATCCCGTTCCCAAAACCACCCCACATCACCTCTCCCACAGCCTAGCGTACAAAGGTGAGCATACATGTGTTTTGGGATAAAGCTACACTTTGCCTTACTGACCCATATTAAATGAAATAATTTCTCAGTTCTTTAATTGGAGTATTAGAGTACTACCAACTTAAAGGGATAGTTTACCCAAAAATGATGGACTGTCCCTCATGTCGTTCCAAACCTGTATGACTTGAACACAACAGAAAATATTTTGAAAAGTGGTTACCAAACAGTTTTGGTCCCACTGATTGTTTTTGTCCATATTGGACAATGGAAGTCAATGGGACCCGAAACGGTTTGGTTAGCAACAGTCTTCGAAATATCTTCTTTTGTGTTCAGCAGAAAGTCATACATGTTTGGAACGACATGAGTGTGAGTATAATATGATATAGCATATTATATTTCAGTGTTCATCATCTATTTCTTTGTTCCTTTTCTTTCTGTCTCTCCCACTCATCTGTCCACAGAAAGTGGGTGGGGATCATTGGATCAAAAACTGCCAAGCCTAACCACACCACACCCAAACCCAAAGAGCAGAAGTGTCAGTCCAACCTTGAGCCTGAGTTTAGGATCAGTAAAGTGCTGGAAAGGCCACTGAAACAGACCTAAACAGATCTCATACTTACTTACGCCACATTAAGAAGACAGGTTTTTAACTGTAAATGGAAAGTCTGTTCCAGAAGTAGTTGGTCGTGTCCAATGATTCAGTGTACTTTGTCTTGAAAGTCTATTCCTATTTTAAACATTTAGACTAGTTTCAACAAATAATTAAAATGTAGCCTACATAGTTTGTTTTTCACTGCCTGAACAGTTAATTTATTCACCAATGTGCATTATGAGGTGGCAGAGGAGATCAGAGAGATTCAAATCCTAACTGAACTGAACTTGCAAAGTGATTACAAATTTAGTGTGAGTTCAGTTGATGTATGCTATATGAATAGAACTGCAGTTGACAATGATCAACAACCAAAACATCCACTATTGTTGAAATGTATTTTTATGTTTTAAAAAGAAATCAGTTCTTATGTACAACCAGATAGTGTTTAGTATGTAGTTAAAATCATGTTTTTACCTGTGATCACAGTTTAGATCACTGCTTTCCAGACTTTCAAAAAATAGGGCTTTGCCAACACAGATAGTTTATAATGTATAAAAATACCTCTATAAAAACAAAAAACAGTCTCTTTTTTTTTTTTGCACCAACAAAATTTTGAATTTTAATCCTGTTTCTCTTTTACGAATTAACTTTTAACTTACATGTGAGGATGTTTAAATAATAATTAAAAGACACCTACAATTAAAATTAAACACAGAGGAAGATTTTAATCACAAAAAAGAACTAAAACTAGATCAACCAATCTTTTATTATCTCTAAATTTTGCTTCAATTCATCCTTAATGGTGCAACCCCCTTTGTGTTTTCAAAATTGTGAATAGTAGTGTATGAAAAATAATAATAATAATCTGGTGAAACATCTGCTACAGCATAACCAAGGGTTATAAGTAACTGTGAAACTACATGTCAACTAACTCTCATTAGAGTTTCAGTAGCCTGTTAGGACCATCAAAATAAAGTGTTAGCAGAAATTATGCAGACAGTCTTCTACTCTAATGGCTGCTAGTTGACATGTAGTTGCAAAGTTACTTATAGCTAGTCAAATGTGGAATATCAAAATAAAGTTTTACATAATAAAATATTGTAATGCATTCAACTACTTTTCACTGGCAACCAATGGAGAAAGAAGCTTTCTGGGTCCATATGATGTACGTATTTACTACGTCTACTGGCAGAGGTTAACAGGGCCATGCTAACAAGCCTAACCTTGACACCTTTGGTACAAGCACACACACAGCTGCGGTGTCCACCCTGGGTTGGTTCTCACACCCAGCGTCTGTCTCTGTTCCAGGTAACCTCCCGTCTCACCGCACTCTCATGTCCACACACCCATTGCACTTGTTTTTCCATTAGCACAGAAACATTGAATGAGTTTATGTAGGAGAGAATGGGCAAAAACACAGAGAGAGTGAGTTCTGTGCACTGGGATTTCCACAGCTGACGTCCAGGAGAGGATACGGTTGGTTCCTCACCGCTCACAGATGCTGGGATGCTATAAACATAACGTTTGTGACACGCCAGGTGTGACCCAAAAACTATTCACTGAATACAGCTCTGGGTGACATGCCATATCCACCCAAATGAATAGGTCATGGTTAGCATGAAATTTGTTTGTCACTGAGGTTCCTCCCAAGTGTGCAGGTGCTTCCTTTAATCTGAATCATAGAATTTATAATGGCTGTGTTTGGATTGGAATATTAGTTTGCTACTTTTTATAATCTACGTCTAATATAGCATTAAAAAATACTTTTGGAAGAGAATGTGTTATGCATTAATAACATAATCAGTAGTATGATCATTTAATTGTAATATTTAAGAATTATGGCAGAAACAGAGAAATTGTAAATAAAACAACATCTAATAAACACAATTTGCGCCTTTTTAAAAACTCTGTATTACATTACACTGTATTATCATGTTGAAATACCTTTGTCGGAAATTGGAAGGTCATGTTGAACGCATTGCATTGTGGAATAAAACAGTGAGTGCAGTGTGTTCACATTTTAGCAAATGTTGTTTTATCTGGGTATTTCATGCATACTGGACATTTGCATAAAGTGCACTGTATACGTATACTGCACAAATAGTAAGTGTGGTAGTACAATATGCTTGTCCAAATATAGTCTGTCTCCTAATTTAGTCAGGTGGTAAAACATGACTGGAACAAACACAACTCACAAAGACAAACTGAATAGAACTGCAGTAAAGCGTTACACACGCAACGGGCCCAGACACGTCATTGACTACCAGTGTTTGTTCAGAACAGACGCTCACAACCATGGGACTGACCACAAGATCCTGACCTTCAAACACACACTTAAAAGAGAAATGTGATAAAATGACAATGCCAGACAGATTTGTGTGATTTCTTGGAAGAGAACCTGACAACTGTAGTCATGTATAAAGCATACTGCCATATCCTTACTATTTCTGTAGTAGGGCCTACACTTTTTTTTCTGTATACGCATGTCATCCAGGTGACTATTCTAGTGTAAATTTGCCATTTCCAATGTGATGAATACACCAGTGTCATGAACAATTGGGTTCTTCTGTTGAATCGAATCTACCGAGGACCCCTGCACTGACCCCTATATCAGTGTGCACTTGGATGGGTTAAACGCAGAGCACCAATTTCGAGTATGGGTGACAATACGTCACGACTTTACTTTACTTTTTTTAGTAAATCTAGCAGCAAGTGTTTGCATCAAAACTGAAGTTTAGTTTGCTAGCGGTGTGTTAAGCTAGTACGCTCTTGCAAAACCTAAACTAACAAAAAAAAATGATTCGTGCCACAAATTAAAGCTTTGGTTATAAATTATATTTTGTAATATACGACATAAAAACATAAGTAGTCGTAATAGATTATAAAGTGGTTATATAGTATTCTAATCAGGCACTGAATATAGTACCATTTAAAAGTTCTTTCAGCTAGTGCAATCATTTTGAAGTCCTAAGCAATGTCAATTTTAATGGGCGGAACAAATATTTAAGGACACCAAAAGCAATAGCAACCTTTTTTTTACACATTTATTTGATCTGACTCCCAAAGTTGAAGACATTCTTACACAAAATTAAAAATTACCATTTTTATTTCCAACTCTTTTGAAATAATTATCATTTCATACTGTTTAACTTTAGTAGGCAATATTCAGTTTATACTGCATTTCAGCAGCACACTGGTGTTCCATTACAAATTCAAGTGAGGTGAAGCTCATTCATTAAGCTTTATAAAATGTGTGTATGTATGATTATATGTGTTGACCTAATTGCAGCAGATTAGCTCTGACTTTGCGGAGGATAAAGGCATCTTTTGATGGCCGGTGAGTCAGGGAAAGTCTGAGAGCCTCCGCAGGCAAATAGATTTCATTCTGTTAAATTAGCGTAGGCACCAAGCCGTTTGAGCAAATAGATGATCTGATGGGTCAAGCAGAAATGTGAGTCGTTAAAAAGTGAAATAAATAACCGCTTGTGGGATTGCGGATTGTAAAAGTGCCATAGCGGTGATGTGAATCAGTTTCTTGCATTTCTTGATCATTGCATTTTTTCTCCTGTAGTCATAATTATTAAGCAGGACCTTTGCTAGGGGTAATTGGGGACATTGAACTTGTCCCACTATGGTCCTCTATGATACAGACCACTCATTAGGCCTGGATGGGGAAGGGGGCCACCCATAAAAATGTTATCCCAGGATAATTTGATAAAGATATAGCCATAAGGTCAACCTTCACAGGCAGGCTTTCAGCGTATCCTGTGTGAGGATGTGTGCTCAGCAGTGTTTGTTTGCTGGTAGCACTGGAACACTCTGTGATAACATTTTTCCTCATGAAATCAACAGGCTGGGCTCTGTAAGAGAAACCGGCAGAGTGGTTTTCCCCTGTGTGAGAGCACGTTGCCTCACAAACCCTGACACTTTACCCGCTTTGAAAACACTGTTTACCTTATTTTCTGTGTGCTCAGCACTGCATAAGAAGTCACCTCAGATTCACCAGCAGAATGATCAACTGTTTTTGAACACTGGCTTCTCATAGTAATCAACTTATAATCAACTTGTGAGAAAGCTAACTAAGGTCTGACAAACCCATGGACTATTTACAGAGCATTCTTTGGTAACAAAATGGCAAGACATGACAAACTATCAAGTTGTAGTCTGATTGGCTGGCTTCTATGTAATTTCTTTCAGAAAACACAGTTTTTATCTGCAACAATTAGCATTTGTTGAGGTTTGAGTTTGGGGGTTAAAGGGGTCATCGGATGCAAAATTCACTTGTATATGTTGTTTGAACTTAAATTTGTGTTGGCAGAGTGTGTACACACCCACCCTAGAATAATAAAAATCTACCCAGTGTTTTTTTTTTTAATCCCTATAAATAATATCCCCTTTCTCAAATCAAACTGTTCTTAGCTTCTTGGCTGTGTGACATCACACATGCCAGTGCCCCTCCCACAATTGTCCCTAGCGTTTTACCTTAGACCCGTCCTGAGTGAGCTGTCATCAGTCCGCCATTGTTTCGACGCCAGAGCGATTGAGATGTTCTGTTGGATGTAATAATGTGTCATTGTCAATGTGTCATTTACCCCTGACATCTGAGCAGCTGAAGATGCAGAGGATTACCTTGTTTTTGAAGGGAAAGCACCCCCCGGTCTATCTAAATGCGTCTATGTTCGCGCGAATCATTCGTGATCCAGCTTCCCCTCCAGAAGAAGTGAGTATAAGGTTCTTTTTTGAATCTTTGCAAATCGCCTTTCCTAATAACGTGCTAGTTAGCAAGTTCCGTGGCTAAATGCGGCTAAAGTAAATAGTACTGCTCGTCACCCCATGGAAGAGAGGGGCGGGGTGAGCAGATCTCATTAACATTTAAAGAAACTTGCACTAAAATGGGTTGCTGTGTGCAGAGCTGTTTTTGACAGATTAAAAGTTTTTTTGTAACACTATTTTAACCAAAGTATGCTATATACTTTTCATTAAGACCCTAAAGAATCATATCAACTTGTGGAAAATGGGCATCCGATGACCCCTTTAAGGCACAACTCTAGTTTAAATGAGTACAAAGAGTTTCTCTCATAACTTTTAGAGAAAAATAGCAAACTGAACAGTGCTTGTGTTCATGCATGCTATCAAATGATGTGTACTTTAAAGAGATAGTCATTAATTAAGTACTTTAAAAATTCTGTCATTAATTACTCACCTTCATGTTAATCCAAACCTGTAAGACCTTCAGTTCATCTTACATGGACTATTTTAACGATGTCTTTACTACCTTTCTAGGCCTTGAACGTGTCAGTTTCGTTGCTGTCTATGCAGGGTCAGAAAGCTCTCGGATTTCATCAAAGATATCTTAATTTGCGTTCCGAAGATGAGCAAAGGTCTTCCGGTTTTGGAACGACAAGAGGGCGAGTGAGTAATTAATGACACAATTTTCAGTGGTGAATTATCCCTTTAAGCATTCGCATCAAACCTGAAGTAAACTTTGGTCTTAACAGACCATATGTCTTTTTATGCCATTAATTTTTTTTTAAGTTTATTTATATAGCACATTTCATACACAGTGGTAATTCAAAGTGCTTTACATAAAAGAAAGTGAAATAGACATTAAAATCAATAAAAACATGGAAATAAAAATAATAAAAACAAGGAATTTTAAAATGATATAGAAAATGATTTAAAATAAATTTAAAGAAAATGATTATACATAAAATGTATTGCAGTCAGTTCGGACATATAGCACAGTGCTCATTCAACAAATGCACAGTTAAACAGAACATTATTAACCTGCTTCACCACCTGCATCATTAACGACATTCCTCTTGTTAACCAGCGTGGTTCAAATAATGAAGGTGTGACCTTGTTCTTGTGGTTTTGGGAAACAGTTGTGCCTAGTTGGTTAGTGTTTCCAATGATGAATCGTACTATGATAGTTGGTCGGTGAGTTATAGGCCTACATTGTTGCACAGGAAATGCACTCCAGAGTGGGACATGGACAAGAGAAGTACTTTATACTTTCGGCTTTATACTTTCACATAGTACCTGACAAAATTAGCATTGCATTATAAACAGAGTCTGATGCTTATGTATGTTTTTTAGTCATCATGGCAGGAGAAATTCATCAGGTGATGGAGTAGTCAAGAACACTTTCGCATTTTTGAAAGTTAATTCAGGTGTCAAACACTAGTCCATAGTCAAACGCTGTTTGCCAACAGTCTGGCTCTGAGCTACTAGCTAAAATAATGTTAATACTCATAAAGGAGGGAATGGACCTCAGCTTGCCAAAAACATGCACACTCATACTCTTTGCATTTTTGTCCACTTACACACACTTGGCACACCTGTTCAGCCAGCTGAAAGAAAGGTGAGTTATTGCTGGGCATCAGCAGTGATGAAGGAGGTGATCTCAGAGGAGCTTTCATCACTGCTATTAGATCGATAGAGCCATGCAGTGATCTGTCAAGCCAACACAAAGCCACATTAAAACTCTATGTATGATCATAAGAACTCTTTATATAGAACTGAGATTATTGAATTACTTTCACTCTATCACACCTTTGGAATTATATGTTCATAATCTATTTTGAGACTTAGTTTTGATAGCAAATGTTTGTTATCATTCCAAGGAACAGTGTGAAATCATCCATCATGCTATGTTTGCACTGTGTTTTCAGTTTTTAATCTTTCGCCACAGAGACTACAACTGTTCCAAAACCAAGTGTGATGCTATTTACACCAAGTGCAAATAGCATATTTTTTTAGTGACAGATGCTATTTACACTAAGTGCAAATAGCAATGGATTCTATTTACACCAAGTGAAAATAGCAGTATTTTTTAACGATATGCTATTTACACTAAGTGCAAATAGCTATAGATTCTATTTACACTGTTAAAATAGCAAGATTTTCTGCTATTTATACTACTTATTGCAAATAGTGGCAATTATCTGCACCTCAGTATTGTAGTACATTATAAAACAGTATGCAATAATAACGTACTGAGTGTAAATTATAGTTTTAATTCAAATGTATTAAATGGATGCCACCTTATTGGGACAATAAAGCCCTCCCTACACCTACCCTAACCCTACCCGATACTTTATTTTCAACTTTTTGATTATTTCCTTAATTTTTATTGAAAATAAATGCCTTTCTGATGCGATATGAGATTTGAAAAGGGAGAAAAAAATGTTTGGCAAAAGGTGGGCTCGAACTCGGGTCGATCGCTTCAAAAAGCATGTGCCTTACCATCTACACCACTGAAACTGATGTTGCACTAAATTCTTTTTTTATTGTTGACTAATCCAATCACACGTTAGTGGGCGGGGTTAGTGTAAATAGCCTTTGCCAACAAGATGGGCTATTTGCACTTAGTGTAAATAGACACCCCCCGTTAATTTAATTAGTTGCTAGATGTTCTCCCAGCTGAATCTTTTCAGAATTTCTTGCATTTTCAGCCCTTTGTTGCCCCATGCCAACTTTTTTTGAGACCTGTAGCAGGCATCAAATTTGAAATTAACTCATTTAGTTTACTGCAGCCATGGAAGCCAGCAAACAAACTGGGTCAGAGATTGCACATTGTACCCAATCTAAAAAGCCTCTGCATCTATCTAATAAGCTCTATGACCCGAGGCATAATAAAACACACATAAATAAACTCATCAATTTACAGTGTAAGACTCATCACCTTCCATCATCAGTTGCTCTTGTTTCTGTTGCGTCTCCCCAATCTGGCAACCCACGTGTGATCATCGAGTCTGAGGAGGAGTAGGCAGGAGAAACAACTCTCTCCAGTATTTTGAATTTAGACTGCAGTACCCATTTCATCCACTAGTTGTCTTAAAGTCACACAAAAATGATATTCCAACTCAAACCATTGTACAAAACACACAAATACCATGAGCTGGTTAGGACAAAATCTGATTAAGATGAAAAAGATACCTTTCATTTTGTGTCACATCATGCTTGGTTTGAACGCAAAAAATAAAAGGGGTAAAACTGTCACTTTTTAATTAACGGTATACTTTCCTATACCGAATCAATTTTTTTTTTTTTTGTCTTTCCTTTTTGAATATCTTGGATAAATTTGTCACTAAGCTCATCACAATGCATTCTGGCATTGCATTTTTCTTGAATATAATCTATGAATCTAAATTTGTTTCAAATTAGGCAGTTGGAAATGGCATTTCCGTTGGGAGAGTGTCTTAAAATGCTGTCTCTGTGGCTTTTGGGACAAAGCCTACAACTTGTATTATGCAGTATGTGGATGAAGAGTGGTCCTTGCTGTTTCAAAGTGCAAGTGCAGTGTGTTTTCTAAAGTGTGTGATGACGCAGGAAGCCATGCTCTCAGGAGATCTTCAGGACGTCCTCATGAGGAATGTGTGTGACCTTTGACCTGTATAGGGGGTGTCAGCTGCAGATCGAGGGCTCTGTGAAGCGCAGATGATTCCACACATCCTGACTACTGACACCAGCATGTTCAAGAAGAAGACTTGCATTGCCTCAACTTAATAGATTGCCCATGTCTTTGGAAATTTTGAATTGGAACATTTCAAAAGCTTTTCCAAGAGAGACTTTTTTGAGGTGAAGTTTTATAAAGCATTACTTAATTGTGTAAATGGTTCTTTTAAGAGTTTATAATGTGTCAGTGTTGCTATAATATCTTTTTCTGTAAACATATCCTCACACTCTGTTTGGCTTGTCCCGATGAGTCAGTCATTGAAGCACAAATTCCATTACAGTGCTGTGGAAAAAACAACCCTTCCATCACACTTCACACACCCAACGTCCTGCTGACTCACTGCACCCTCTTATCCATCTTTGGAATTATATGATGTGTTTACAAACGCACTGGTCTGAACACAGGTCATTGGACCGACATATATAGACAAACATATGAAGCGTTTAATGAGGTTTCTTTATTAAAAACTGTGGAACACTGGTTTTTTAATTTATACACAACTTGATTTTGACATTTCTGAGGAAAGTGAGTGATGCATGCTTTGCAAAAGTAGCATATGTGGGTGCCTTTTCATTAATGGACGTCTAAGGATTTTTAAAAATTATATTATCTAATATAATATATAATCCACAGTTGTTGTTTTTTAATATACTTACAAGATTTGAAGTACACTACAAGTGCAAATTCAATACAATTAAATACACTTCTGAGAGGTTCTCTTCAAAATAAAGATTCTTCAGTGTTCTTGGGTTCAGTAAAGACTCATTTTTACTGCATGGGTTCTTGAGGTGATTGTGTGGATCTTTGGTTTCTCATATTATTAGTTTGGCTTCTTGGCTTTTTAAAGGATTAGTTCACTTCCAGAATAAAAATTTCCTGAAAATTTACTCACCCCATGTCATCCATGATGTTAATGTCTTTCTTTCTTCAGTTTAAAAGAAATTTTAGGATTTCAGGATTTTTCTCTATATAGTGGACTTCAATTGCGGTCAGTGGGTTGAAGGCCGAAATTGCAGTTTCTCTACACGATCTAGGCTGAGGAATCAGGGTCTTATCTATTGAAATGACTGGTCATTTTCTGAACAAAAAATAAACATTTATATACTTTTTAACCACAAATGCTCGTCTTGCACTATGAGGTTAGATCTCTGCCACAATTCTGTGTGCGAAAGATCACAATTTGAGTACGCAAAAGTGCATTTTGCACGCACGCAAACTGAGTTTTGTGGAGAAATGTTCGTCTCGCAAAGAAGAAAGTATTTTGATTCTACAAAAATCAGTTTTGCATTCAAAATAAGTTTTTGGATTGGTGCAGACCATCTTTTTTGCACATGCAACGTTTCACTAGCTTGCTCCCCTGATGCCCGTCCTCAGTGCTCTCTAAATGGCGACGGCTCGCTTGCTGAACACAACCCAGCATGTTACAATATGTCATAATTCCAGCCAATCAGAGACGAGGCTGCTAAATTCTGATTGGCTGACTTGACAACCAATCACAGCATTCCCTGCATTACCGACGACAGAAGAAGAGGAAAAAAAATACAGTGCGTGTGCATAATTATTGTGCTTGATAATCTGATCATATTTTTTTCAAAGAACATTTTTACCAATTCCAAACACATTAATCTTAATAACTTCTATTAATCTTGCATTTAATAATTTAAAACTGATATATAATTGTTCATGGCTAGAAATTAAAAACTCCTCATATTCAGGTGTGCATAATTATTATGCAGGTTTTCTTTAACAGATAAAATGAGCCAAAAAAAGAGATTTAACTCAGACTGAAAGTCAAAAATTATTAAATGCCCATGAGAAATATTCAAAATGGTGGAACTGGAAATTAAATGTAATTTCACACCTTAATTCCACATTATTTTGCAGTTAACATGCATCTTTTCTTCTCCACGTGTTTTTGACTGAGTCTGTTGACCCACTGAGCATTTTGTTGTCCAATGGTCATGCTTTAACTTTGCAATTTCTAGTATTGCGTTAGTACTGCAACCATCTCATGGGCATTTTTATTAATTTAAATAAGTTAAATCTCTTTTTTGGCTCATTTTATCTGTAAAAGAAAACTTGCTTAATAATAATGCATACCTGAATATAAGGTGTTGAACAATTATATATCAGTTATAAATGATTAAATACAAGATTAATAGTAGTTATTAAGATTGATGATGGAATTGGTAAAATTTTCTTGGGAAAAAAAATATGATCAGAATATCAACTTGCATAACTTGCTTTTTATAATCTGAAGAACCTTCTTTCGTAACAAAGGAACTTTTGTGAAACAGAAAGGCTCTTCAGATGTTAAAGGTTCTTTATGGAACCATTTAGACAAAAAGGTTCTTCTATGGCATCACGAAGCACCTTTCTTTTTAAGAGTGTAGTGCAAGACGAGCATTTGTGTTTAAAAAGTATTTAAATGTTTTTTTTTTTGAAAATTATCGATGGTTTTGCTAGATAAGACCCTTATTCCTTGGCTGGGATCATGTAGAGCCCGTTGAAGCTGCATTGAAACTGCAATTTGGACCAGTTGGCCACCATTGAAGTCCACTATATAGAGAAAAATCCTGTAATGTTTTCCTCAAAAACCTTCATTTCTTTTCGACTGAAGAAAGAAAGACATGAACATCTTGGATGACTCGGGGGTGAGTAAGTTATCAGGAATTTTTTATTCTGGAAGTCAACTAATCCTATAATGCACTGTTACGTAGATGTTTTCTTAAGAACTTGACAATGAAGACAATGCATTATTTGGTGTATATAACCTTGTCCACTTGACCTCTGCTTTGGAAAAGTTTGTCTGGTCCAGTAACAATGGCTGGGATTGGGCCAGACTGTCTAATAGCAAGTGTTCATAACACCCTCCCTCTCTCACCCTAGTTTTAATGACCTCTTCTCTCCGTCATCATTCAGCGTGAGAGGGCCAGTGCACATATCCTGCTTTTGTGGGACAGGAATCTCTGGAATTCTGGCCAACTCCTTCGCTTTCCCTTCTTCTTCTTCTCGCTGGATTGATATGTGGCTCTTCCAAATAGTGCAAGAATTACTACTGAGCTGACCCTCCTTCTTATGATTCCTATGTCTGGGCATTTGCGTAAAAGGCTGTGTGTGAGGTGCGTACTACACACACACATACACACTGAAATCACACTCACACTGTCAGCGCTGAAATCCTCCTCTGTAATGTCTTTATGCATTCTCTCACACACACACACCTGGTGCGCTCCTACCTGCAGATCATGTTTGGCTTCACTCCTCACTTGTCTGTCAAAGTTACTCGCTCACATTTCTCACCCTCCCATATGAGTCATTCCACAGTATCCAAACTCCCATGCACCACACTGAATTCAGGAGGAGATTTATATGTAATTTAATCAGTTTTAGTAACATCTGATGCGAAACACCTGTTCAGTGTTGCAAAGGTGAAATTTTGCTTCAATAACAAAATAGTGGATAGAAAAAATTAGTTATTTATTTTTATTACAGTTTATCTATTTGAATCTAAAGCATATCTTTATCAGCCATAAAATCTCCAGCACATACACAAAACGTTTGTTATTCCTATCTATATTCAGATTTTTTCTTTTTATATATACAGAGAAAGGTTTGTTCATATAACATTTGCCTGATTTATATAACATTTTTTCTCTAATTTTTATTTTTAATTTTCTTATTTTCTATATGGAGTGATAAAAAGAGATACCCAAATCTGTAAAGCACGTTAAACTGTAACAAAATCAAACAAAAATGTTGAACCAGGCTTCATCCCACGTTCCGATGGTCTTGATATATATGCAAATTAGTGCATTTTAATGAGAGAATGCCTCATTTGCATATTTAAACATTACATTTGTGAAAACTTACAGTATCTGCTCTTAATGTACTGTGATTAATCAACCAGGGGTTTGTCCATTGGTTTATTTTACCCTATTGACTTGATGTATCATTTTTAGTTAGTACTAAAGATTAAAAAAACAAAAAACAATAATGTCAGTATTTGTCAGTATTTTTGTTATTCTTCGAATTTGATTGTCTGAGTGGCCTGCGTCTGAAATCGAATACATTCCTACTTTATATGCGACAAACAGTACACCAAAAAAGAAGTATGTACAAATTCATAGTATTCGGAAAACAGTAGTTTTAGTTTAAACAAATGTACAATTCATATGGCTTTCATTCTTGGAAAAAGTTCATTTTGAAATCTTTGAGTTTTTTAAAGGTAGACTTTAATATCTTAACAAATCTGAGCCCAGTTTGAGACATTGTTGAGATGTCTTAAACTCTGAAGACGTGTGAGATTACTAGGATTTTTTTCTCAGGAGAAAAGACTGAAAAGCACAGAAACCTATAGAAACTCTTTCTTTGTTCTCTGTTTATTTGATTGTTTTGGAGGCTATTCCTAACACTTTCGATTTAAAAAAAAGCATATATTATTATATATATTAAAAAATCATAATAAAATTTGAATCAGATGTCAAATCAGGTGTGTCATTCCAAGAAAAATCAGCAGAAACGGTGCTGAATTGACTGCTTGAAAGCTGTTATATGATTTATATGAAAGCAGTCTCTGGAGGTCAGACGCTGGAGATCTTACTCCCTTCCCATGCTTCTCTTCCTGGGTTTCATAACACAAACCTGAGGCCCAGTGGAGAGCTCTTCCTGCAACTGAATAGAAAACACTTTTCATGTCCTTACAAGATGACAATGAGAATGTTTTGATTTTCCTACAAAAACACGGGAACCTGTGTGAACGGCCGGAGTTTCCTGAATGTGGCCGCTGGTAGGAAACGGTTAGAGGAAGTGAGAAAGCGCAACAGGAAGCGCTCGGTGTGCGAGGATAGTAGAAAGTGTTTCGTGTGTTCGCATATGAGTGGGAAGTGTGTGTGAGAGCTGAGTTGTTTATGGGGATTTTCCTTTGCATCTGCATCAGGACTTCCCATCCAAATGGAAAACAGCTGGAATTCCCTTCTCATTTGTTCCACTATTATGACAATGTTTTTATGCACTCCAGGGCGGCTTTCGTAACACACAACAAACGGCCAATTAAACCATGTGGTCAGGTGAACACCCTGCTGGACCTCTGTATTAAGTGTCTCGGTGGTTTTGTTTCATATAACTGTCCTTTGTAATCCACACTACTGAGATGGGCAGTCTCGTTTTGCAGTTTTGCATTTACACCCTGCTCCCTAGAGCTCCAGCAACACAAATAATAAGGGATCCCCTTATTATGAAGACACACTCCCACTGCTCCGATCCATGCTGATCTCTCTCTCTCTCTCTCTCTCTCTCTCTCTCTCGCTCTCTCTCGCTCTATAAGGTGACCTGCCTCTTTGGAAATGCTCTGACAAGGCATCTGCATTTGAGTCTTGCTATAGCTTAGTAACTAGACTGACTGATGCCCTTTGTAACTGGACTAGGTTTGGAACATTTGCCCTCTGAGGTCTTTGGAGTCATTTAGAATAAAAGTGGATAAACCTGCTTTTGCACTGGGGATTTTTACTTGTTTTTTACATTGGGATTCATTTTTTGAAAAGCTTGGAAATGTGTTCTGGAAGGAATCAGAGGACTCTGGCTGCTCTTTGCACCATCTTGATGTTTCTTGTATGTTCAGCTGAAGGAGAGGTGAGTAGATTTGAGCCAGTGTGTTGCACACATGTAACTTAGACATTGCAGAAGACACCTCTTCATGTTTGAAAGCTGTGCAGGACTACATGTTTCTCCTTCCTTACAAACATTTTATTGTTGTTGAACTCTGGTGCTAATTTCTCTTTATTTAGCATAAAACATTTTGAAATTATGGAACCAGATGTTTGTTTGATTTCAGCTCAAGTCATCTGATTTATTCTATTCTCATAACTGTTAATGAGGCAAACTGATATTGTTTTCTTGAAGATATTTATGAAGATAAAAAAAGTTTTAAAAATGTGTTTAATGTGGTAACAGCTAAATGTTGTGTGATTAAATTTATTTTTAATTTAAAAAAAAAAATAATATTTAAGATCAAAATATACACTACTGTTCAAAGCTTTTGTGTCAGAAAGGCAAGAAATTGATACTTTTATTCATAAAATATATATACAGTAAAGACATTTATAATATTACTAAATATTTATATTTTAAATAAATGCTGTTCTTTTGAGTGTTCTATGGATCAGAGAATATTGAAAAAATGTATCAGAGTTTAAATAAAAATATTAAGCAGCTTAACTGTTTTCAGAAATGCTTCTTGAGCAGCAAATCAGCATATTATAGTGATTTCTGAAGGATCATGTGACACTGAAAACTGAAGTAATGATGCTGAAAATTCAGCTTTACATCATAGAAATAAATTAAATTTTTAAATATATTAAAATAGACACCAGATATTTTAATTTATTATTTTTTATATATATAATATTACTGTATTTTTGAACACTTAAATGCAGCCTTAATATGAATAAGAGGCTTTTTTTTCAAAAACATTTATTAAAAAATATGTGTGGAATGCATTTATTTTTAATTTTAACATTTTACTTGAATATTTAAATTGTAGAAACATGACCTTTTGACCACAGGTTGCATCAGCTATTTGTTTAAAGAGGTCACATCAGATAGAAATAGCTCCTAATGGTAACAACGGCACAGTTTATCTTACCGTGTATATTTATGATTCAATTCTACAGTCACATTTCAAACACAGACACCTAAGTGAGTGTATTATATAAACACAGCCGAACCCACTCATACAAACTTACAAAAACATTGGCCTGATAACTCCTACACTGTCATCTCAGTGAAAGCCTTTCATTTCTGACTGCTGGCGTTATGTAATGAAGCTGTGTGCTCGTCTCTCATCTGCTGTTCCTGCAGGCGTCCAGAGGCTGTTCCCAGCCCTGCTCCTGCCCCCCGTCTCCACCCTCCTGTCCGCACGGAGTGAGCTGGGTGCTGGATGAGTGCGGCTGCTGTAAGGTGTGCGCTCAACAGTTCAACCAGGACTGTAGCCCTGACCGACCCTGTGACCACATCAAGGGCCTGCGCTGCCACCTAGGGGTCGGAGGGGACCCTCGACACGGTCTCTGCAGAGGTAGGAAAAAACACAATTATTAGAACACCTGACAGATCTGAAAATCTTGACCTTTTTTTGCCTCCAAAACATGATTTTTATTTCTCTGAGCTCTGAGCACAACAAATATCAGACAAATATCAGAGTCGTACTGTTTTTATCCACTTTTAACTTTAATATTTGGTATGTCCACCTTTTGCAGCAATTACAACACATTTCTCTGGCTGAGTGTCAATATATTTCCTGAGAACTTCAGCACTAATGTTATCCTATGCCTTCTGCAACTCAAGCCAAAGCCTTTCCTTTGAATGTACAATAGATCTGTCCAATTTGCTCGATGGGGTTGAGGTCCGGATTTTGAGGGAGCCAGTAAATCATTTTCAATATTTCAGTAGATTCCTTCCGTCGCAGGTAGCTCCGGCAATACTCTGTTTTATGGGTATTGTAATAGCCAATTCAACAAAATCAACTGAAACCTCTTAAATATGCCAAGTGTTCTGATCATTTTGGCCACCACTGTATATACTTTGTCTATGCTTATACTTGTATACTTAGTCTCTTAATTTACTTCTTCCTCATTTATAAAATAGAAAGGATAAACTATAGGGCAACTTCTGCTCTATAATAGATGAATAAGAAATGATGTAATATGTTTGTTTTAAAAATGTGACATAGATAGATAATTTGGGGAATTGGGGAATTGATAATTTGTTAGATTTGTTATTTGTTAAATAGTAATTTTAGTGCTGCATCTCTGGCTCTTGACGGAATGACTGAAGACAGTTGTCATGTTTGTTGTGTGTCTCAGCTGAGGCTCAGGGCCGTCCGTGTGAGTTTGCTGGTCGTGTGTATCAGCACGGAGAGGATTTCCAGCCCAGCTGTCAGCACCAGTGCAGCTGTATGGATGGTGTGGTGGGCTGCATGCCGCTGTGTCCACACAACATCCCTCTGCCCCGCAAACACTGCACCAGCCCGCGCCTGGAGACGCCGCCGGGACGCTGCTGTGAGGAGTGGCTGTGTGACGATGATAACAGTATCAGGGAAGACCCACCGGACCCCCGTCCCAATCACACCCCATCCAACCACATCAGCAAACTCATACAGAGCCCTAACAGCGTCCTGTCCCGAAGGGGCTCCTTTCAAGGTATTCTTATTATATACTTTATATATTATATAGTGTGACAGTGTTATTTTAGTATCTATTATTTTTGTTATTAATATTTTAAATTTGTTTTAATTTTTAGATTTTCTGTTTTAATTTTAATTTAGTTTAGTTAAAGTTTTAGTAACTTAGTTGTCTATATATATATATATAAAACTATAGTTTTAATTAATTTTTATTTAAGTTTTAGTTATTTTATTACATCAAGTTAAACAAGATTAAAGAAATGCTGATAAAAAAAGTTGACCATTTCTAAAATATTTTATTTTAATTTATTACAGTTAACATTTATTTTATTTCAAATAACAAAAGAGTTCCATCATGGTCTGTTGAGATTGAGTTATTATTTATTAAGGAATAAATTCAAACAACATACATAATAAAAAATAAATAAATATTATATATTATAAATAATATACAATAATTTATAAAATAAATACTTCACAAAATTAATAATTTTTCTAACCTAATTTAAACTTTTTGAATATGGGTTTTATATATGGGTTCTGTATTGAAGCAATTTTTATGGAAGATGTTTAAAGGCTGTTAAGATATAATCAGTTATCATATTAACTAGTAAATTTTGTTTTTAAATATCATTTTAAATGAGACTTGGGGTTGGGTTCTTTTGACTTAGACCAGTATGTAACTGCCTAACAACCACCCAGAACACCCTAGTAACCACCGTGGTGAATTGTGTTCTTCATGGCTTCTCGTTCTGCAGAGTGGGCGTCCCTGCCAGTGTCTCGGGTTCCCTTCCCATCATCCGAATGTTTCCCACAGACCACAGACTGGTCCAGATGTTCTGCTTCCTGCGGGTTTGGCATCTCGAGTCGTGTGACCAATAGTAATGCCCAGTGCAAGCTTGTTAGAGAGACTCGCCTTTGCCAGATCAGAGAGTGTGACATTACTCCAGCTATGAAGGTGAGATGCTAGTGAAATGAGTGGGTTCACTTCATTTCAATATAGTCAACTTTAGACATTTTACTAACTATAAGTAACTTTGCAACTGCATGTCATCTAAACAGTGTTGGGGGTAATGCATTACAAGTAATGTGTTATGTAATCAGATTACTTTTTTCAAGTAACTAGAAAATTAATGCATTACTTTTAAAGGGCAGCTATTATGCAAAATCCACTTTTACATGTGTTTGGACATAAATGTGTGTTGGCAGTGTGTGAACACAACTACCCTACAATGATAAAAAATTTTGCTTGTGTTTCAGCAAAATTTGGCCAGTTGCTTCATATATTTAAATTCACATTGTTCCAGAAGAAGCCAAAGGCTCAAGCTTATCACTCATATTAATGATTTCTTGTGGCTATTTATGTCATGTAGAAAGGAAAGACGTGCAGGCAAACCGTGAGGTCTCGGGAACCGGAGCAGATAACGTTCGCCGGCTGCTCTACGGCTCGCCGCTACCGGCCTCGTACCTGTGGTTTGTGTGTGGATGGCAGGTGCTGTCAGCCGTCCTCATCTCGCACGGTGCGTCTGCGCTTCCTTTGCCCGGACGGTGAGAACATCACACGTAACGTCATGTGGATCCAGCGCTGCCACTGCAGCAAGAGCTTCTGCAGGGTTCAGAGAGAGCGATCCTCACCAACCGTCAGCCTTCACAACGACATACACACCTTCTCTGACTGAACACACACTCACATACAACGCGCCATCACTCCATAATGGCTAAAACTCGCTTTTCACTCTCAAAGAACGTTCCAAAGGAGTTTCCTGAACTATAGAATAGTAAACTGTACTAGATTGTATATAGTTTTTGCACTTTATGTGTTCCTCCTTTGCTTTGACCTACAGGCCCTGATTCTTATGAAAACATGTCCAGGTCACTTTTCTTGAGGATTTGTCAGAAGGCGTTGTTAACTGTTGTTAGCCCATCTTTCTGCTTTTATTTATTCAGTTTTTTATAAATCTGAAGTGTTTATTGTATCTTGAAGGATAAGTGATTTATTTGGCATCAGATGAATGACTTCCTGTCACTCGATGGGTAAGAGAATGCACTAGTAGAGAGGGCAGTGAGATATTACCTGATTAAGGGATAAAATGAAAACTTTTTCTGTCCATTCTTCACACTGCAGAGTTTTTGCTCGTATAGTAAAGGGATAGTTCACCCAAAAATGAAAATTTGATGTGTATCTGCTTATACCCAAGGTATCCAAGATGTAGGTTTATTCAGTAGAACACAAACTTTTAACAGAACACAGATTTTTAACTCAAACCGTTGCAGTCTGTCAGTCATATAATGGCAGTCAATGGGACACACGGCATACACAGACAAAACAAAAATTAAACCCTGCGGCACGTGACGATACATTGAGGTCTTAAGACAGTTGGACATTGCGGTGGATCAGAGGTAAAAAATTATATAAATACTGTTCAGTTTCTTGCGCAGACCGATCGTTTAGACCTCAATGTATCATCACGAGCCACAGGGTTTAATTTGGTTTTGTCTGTGTATGTTTTTTTTTTTACTCTCAAAGCCGTGGGTCCTGTTGACTGCCATTATATGACTGACAGACTGCAACGGTTTGAGTTAAAAAAAAAAACCGTTCGTTTGTGTTTTACTGAAAAAACAAAGTCACCTACATCTTGGATGCCCTGGGGGTAAGTAGATAAACATCACATTTTCTTTTTTGGGTGAACTATCCCTTTAAGGTCTTTCGCAATTTTCAAGAGTTAATGTGTGGAGGAAAACATGATAGAGAAGTGTTTTTAGCACAGATGAGTGCGAGCAGATGACTGGAGACTTGCTTGGTCTTTTGTACAGTGTACAGGCTTCACTATGGGTGGAGTGACTCTTTGAGACTGCTTCATTTTTCGGGGCATGCTTTAAATTCTAGACGCTCTCTTGTTTAGGAGTAAACGACTATTTGTATAGTTAAGATATTGAATATAAATGACTTTGCCGATGAGTTTGTTGCAAAAAATAAAACTTTTTCAAATGCTTGTTTGTGTTGTTTGTAACTGACAAATTATTTCTTTGTTCTCAAGAAAAACTTCTAAGGGTATGGCTTATATTGTTAAACTGAATTAATTAAAATGTAAAAACTAAACATAAAATTAATTATTATTGTTTTTAATTGCACTGCTGAAAAACAGTTGTTTTATTAAAGAATATACTAAGTGAAGTTTGATGATAAACGTTGATGTTGAGTTTTAGGTTTTATTACCAGATAGACAGAAAGAAAGTCAAATGAAGACAGGAAAACAAATGACATCTCAGGTTGACATTTGATTGTATTAAACCCTCCAGAAACCATATCAAATCAGTTCAGACCCCAAGCTACCTCTTCAGACCCAATTAGACTACACAAAATCACTAAGAAATGGCACATTTCTAGCATGTTTCCAACAGTGTTTCTTAGCAAGTGTTGTTAGGCAGTGTTAGCGTGTTATTTGGTGTTATTAATGTGTTTTACAACATGTCTAATGAAATTGGCAAAGAAAGCTCTATCTACTTTTAATAGTGTAGTGATACATAGAACAAGCGCACACAAGTCACACGTCATTTTCAATTTAAATCCGCATGACCAACTTTCACCCTCATGTGTAATTCATGATTGCGTGGATTCCCATTGAAATGAATGGATTTTGAAAATTAGCCAAAGACACATTAGCAAAATAGCATGGTTAAATTATGGTTAGTGTGGAAAAGATTATGGTTGATTCGTAGTAGGCTAACCATGTTTTATTAGTTTTATTTGTAGTAAAACCATGGTTAATTTTCATAAGGGATTTAACTTTAACTTTAACAGTTAACTTTATGCTTCTAGCAAGTTTTAAGCACACTGCTAGCATGTTCTTCACATATCTTAGCACATAGCATATTTTAGCCAATTTTTAAACACACTGCTAATTTAATTTGCTTTTAGCATTTTCTAGCATGTTGTTAGCACACTGTTAGCATGTACAGTACAAAGCAAGGTTTTCAGTGAATAGCTTGAATTTCTTATACGTTTGAGAAGACTTGCTTTTTATGTTTCTTTTTTTGAAATTCAACAATGTGAACATTTTTTTAGACTAACTCATCTGGATTAAATAAAAACAGGACTTTCATTTTTTTTGGTCTATCCCTTTAAACTTGTACTTTATGTATGCATCTGAGAGAAAGAGACAAAGAGAAAATGACTTGGCTTCCCTTACGAAAAATAAGTTTATTCAAGCATGCTATTAGTATACTTCTTTTAAACTAAAAATAGGAAAGTATACTTTGTTTACTTTTTATGTACTTCTCAGAAATATACTTAAAATGACATTTTAGTATACTTGACCTTAGAAAAAGTCTAAATATATTTGACCTATACTGTGTTCCTAGAATCGGTGTTTTCATTGTTATATGGTACAGAATTTCAAAAGAAAAAAAAAAAACACAAGTGAAGAACAAAAAGAAACAACAGATGCTTCTACATGTAATCCAACACGATCATCTGACATAAAACAACATCAAAACTGTGTAACGTTATGGAATAAAATGTCGACCAATGAAGAGGTAATAATGACTGCAGAGCTTTGTGGTGTTGATCGACTCCATCTACGTTTTGATTATCATTCTGAATCCAAATCATAGTCTTTTTTCAGCTTTTTGTTCAAAATGTTGTTTATTTCTTTATTTTTTTATTTATGAAACTTACCCACATTCAAGTGTTTAAAAAAAAGAATGCATGACGCTAGAATAAAATGTTTTTGTTTCTCTTCTTTCTTTTGATGTTTTGTATGTTCAGATATTCATATAAAAAAATATATACACAAATTAATACCTAAATAGGGACATAGTAGTATGTATAATGTAAAGTTCACTTAAAGAAAACATACTTACGGTATAAAATGACTAAACTAGTAGTTTACTGAGACTGTACTTCAAGTGTACTAAACTGCTACTACAAGTATTTAATTAGCAAACTATCAGTATACCTATAACTTGCTTTTAATATAGTTGCAGTACAAGCTAAAAACTTTGATGAAAACTAGTTGTGTACGCAAAGTTTACTACTGTTATACTTAAAGTATGCTTAAAAGTATACTTTTATATACTAGAAAGTGGGCCAATTTAGTCCCAAGGAGTATGTAACACTTGATCAGGTCTTTATGCGGTTTAGAAGATCACTAAAACCCAAACCTCAACCGCAGTGCGTCTGAAAATGCTTGCTTAATTAGAAGTCAGTATGTACTGTAATGAGGCAGCCACAGCAGTCATGTAAAATACTTGAAACATCAGCAGCCTATCACTGGTCTTAAAAATTTAAAGTTGCCTTCAAGGATATGGGCAATGATTTTTGTTAAGTATATGTTATAAAATTAAAGTTAAAGAAGGCTCATAGAACTGCTTTCCATTGCCAGGGACAAGCTAACGTCATCACTGATGTAAAATGTGCCAGTTTCTGAGATGTTTGCTCTATAAGGCCCTCACAGATCCCCAAAAGACTGTTCAACTTGTTTGCCAAGTCAGAGTAATTGTTCTACTTCAATTGTGTGCAGGCTGCCTTTGTAAACTTTAAGACGTGTCCCTTGACAACGACAATCACCCAACAAAGAGAAAAGACTCCATAGTAGTACAATAGTACAAAATAGCAGTGTATGGAGCTTTGGGTTTAAACCCAAGTGTCATGTGACGCAGTAATGGATTCATACAATTTCCATAGGTAACAAAATAGCAGTTGAATCTTTTAAAAATTCAGAGAAAAGAGGGGCTTAACCTTCAGGAAGTGTTGTTTGTTCACCCCAGGTGGTCAAATTACATGTTTTATTTTCTCTTTATGTTATATTTATTTTAAAGAATGTTCCATTTAAAACATAAAAATGTTTATGGCAAAATATCGGACACACACGGCCAGTGTTGTTATTAATAACTAAAACTATTTATATAAATGTTTTTTATTATTTGAAATAAAGCTGCACTAAAATCTGAATATAAATATCACACGAAAAACTCAAACTTAAAAAACTTGTGATCGGCAGAGCTGCTGAATATAGGCTAAATAACATTATGTGGAATAACTACATTAAAAAATTAAAGCTCAATTGAAATGTTAAAAAAAGTAAAAAAACGTACTAAAACTTAAATTAAAAACTGAAATTAAAAATAAAAGCTTATTAGAAATATTAATAAATGATCAATATAATATATTACATTATTTATATATTATAAATATAATAGTATGTAAATAATGCTTTTTAAAACACTGCTTGGGTACACAGTTAAATATTTAAACATTTTTGGCCCCTGAAATAACACAGGAGAATTTGTGGTGTATAATTCCTCCGTTAATTAAAGGCCGGGATGATCCAGGTCTGCTGCAGTCTAACAGCGAGATGAGAGGATCAACACGGAGGAACTGGAAGTATGTCGGAAACCAGAACAGAAGGCCACAGGGTTAAAGGCTAGCACACATACATTTAACTTTCACAGCAAAAAATAAAACCTGCATCTTCAAGTTAGTTAGCTACAATGAGCATATTGATACTTAAACAGGAAAAACATCATATCAAATCTGGATAAATTAAGTCTTGGTGGAGCAGTAAAGAGAAAAAATAGGAAAAATGCTCAAATTATGTTTTTCAATAAAAAAAAATTAAATAAAAAATCGACATCTACAGAGCTTTTGATTACTCTACAGCACTGACCTCTAGTGTTACCACCAAGAACTTGAGGTGATTAGAACGTAAGAATGTAGCGAGTCTGCGAAAAGTGTTACTAAATGACCGATTTCACTGTAAAACTCTCTCTTGTTGAGATTATGAATTCAGATGATCTGTTTGTGATGTCAGATTTTTGAATCGTCCTTTTGAATTTTATTCTGGGGGTCAGATAATTTAATAGCAGAAATATTACAAATAAAACATCCTGGAAATTATATTATATATTACTTTAGTTGCATGTGAGTTCGTCCTTAAGGAGAATAAATATGCGCACAACTTTAGTGTAACGCTTAATTACAGTGAATTTTCATAAGGGTTACTTTATAAATACCCATGTTATCTGTTTTGTTTGAGAATAAAGATTGATTATCCGGTTTATATTTTTGTAAAGAAATTTAATATGGAATATGTCTAATTTGCGTGATTTAATATTCGTGATGGACAAATATTGATTATGTTATAAGCCACGCCCCGAAATGATCAAACCTATCAAGGTGAAGTGTACAGCTCTGTTACGACACGCCTCTGTTAGTCAGTGAGCTTCGCGCGACGCTCGTCTGCTTCATCAAACATCTCACGGAATAAAGTCCGCACTCTCGAGGTCTTTTGGAGCGCTGCACTATGCAACGGAGCCAGTAACTATTCACTGTCCAGCAAAGCGACGTTAATTAAACCGTGTTGCCGGTTATTGTACAATGTGGGCGTGAAGAGGAGGACGAGTCACTCTGGAGGTGGATAACTTCAACTTTATACAGTGCAAGAACTCACTGGAGTATCGAAGCTCTTCAAGGTCAGTCGCATTTGGATTTGATAGGTATTTGCACTATAAATTCAAATGGACTAAATTTCAATGTATGAGCTGCGAATTTAAAGTTTAGAATGCATGTCATTACGCATGTGGTTATGTAAAAATTCAACCGGTTACTTATTCTTACCTATACTTATGATCAGTTATCATACTAAACCTAGTGGTTTAAAGGGAAAAGATGTAAGAATTACAGTTAATTAGTTTTTTGTGAGTCATTTTTTAATGATTCTTCTTCTATGCCTGACACGATTTTTTGGTATTCTTACACTAAGTGGCATTGTAGTGGATATCATATAAAAAAATAAAAATGAAATATACAGCATTAAGTAAGGTTTACTCTGGACTTTGTCTGCTTTTTGAGGTTTTCTATTGCTTGCTTATTGAAAATAATAACAGTTTTATCACAAGACAGGATGTTAAATGAGACATTTTGTTTTAATATCCAAGCTTTCCTTAAATATAGAAAAACACGATGAATCATGAACTTTTTTAGTGTTCACTGTCTTCACTTTGGCACTATTACATTATATCTTATATAAATTTGTCATCTCAATGACCAATATATTTGCATCACTGTGTAGTTTAGGATGCATTTGATGGCGACTTGTTTATTTGGTTGCACAGCCAACAAATATTAATTTATTTGAGGTACTGAAAAGTTTAAAAAAGACATTGTTTAGCCACTGCTATACTGTTACATCTAAAGATTTGTTTATGTGATCCTGGACCACAAAACCAGTCATAATGGTAAATTTTTTTCTGAAATTGAGATTTATACATCACCTGAAAGCTGAATAAATAAGCTGGAAAAATGTATGTATGGTTTGTTAGGTTAGGACAATATTTGGCCGAGATACAACTATTTGAAAAACTGGAATCTGAGGGTGCAAAAAAATAAAATGCATGAAGCATGATCTTTACTTAATATCCTAATGATTTTTGGCATAAAAGAAAAATCGATTATTTTGACCCATACAATGTATTGTTGGCTATTGCTAGAAATCTACCCATGTGAATTACGGTTTTGTGCTCCAGGGTCACATATAGTTTGTTAATAATCATGCATGGTTAGATTAAGTTCATACAGCTGGTTTTCTCATTTGCCTTCTTGCAGCTGTAGCTATGGTGAACAGCCAGGTTACAGGCGGCACGTGTGCGTCCAGGTCGTGCGCGGGCTGTGGTGGTCGTATCGCTGACCGTTTCCTGCTCTTCTCCATGGAGCGCTACTGGCACACGCGCTGCCTCAAGTGCTCGTGCTGTCAGGCTCAGCTGGGAGAGATCGGGACCACCTGCTACAGCAAAGGAGGCATGATCCTCTGCAGAACAGACTACATCAGGTCAGACGCAAGCTCCAACACCAAAGAACCTGAGACATTTAGATTTGTTGTGAGAAGTGTTACAGTAGATCTATTTGATCAACTGATATTAGATGACAAAATTAATCGAGCATGATAAGTAGCTTGTTTAAAACAGTATTTCTTAGTTCAGAGGTCATGACCTTCTCAACCACATCTTGCAATTTATCATATTAACATAATCTGTTGAACTCATTGTAGTAAAACTCTTTAACTAATTTTAATCACTAAAATGGGAAAAATTATAATAAAAAAATAAAAAAAAAGTAGTCTGAACCCTGTTACTTTCATTTTTTCCCCTTTACAAATAATAATAATTCCTTAAATGGTGTCACCCAGGGACTAACATCATTTGGACCTTTTCTAAAGTATTGTATTGAGCATAACCCTTCCACCCTGTTACCCACATTTTTGTGAACAAACATGTTTTATTTTATTTTTATGTGATTTATAGGTTACTACAAACCAGCATTTGGTCCTAGACTAGCTGTTCCTACTGAGTTACGGCTTGATTCAACCTAAATTGTCAACCCTGTTACTTGTAACCGTTTACATTTTTCCAATTTTTTTTTAAATTGGATAAGTCTGTTTGATTATATTATCTGCTAAACTTTGATGCATTTTAATGTTTATATAGCTAAAAACACAAAAAAACAAGATTTTAAATTGTTTAAACTCTATCTTATTTTAGTAACAGGGTTGAAAATATGGAAAACCACATATATAATAATCAGAACATACAAACATTTTTGTATATTTCGTTTGACCTCTTAATTTTTACTACACTGATATAACTTCTACGCACGTAATTTCACTAATCAAGTGCTGTATGGTGTCATCATTTAATTGCTCAGTGAACCATAAATTGTTCAGAAAGTCTACAAAATGTAGGAGCAAATTACAAATGGAGAAATTCATCTTACACACTTAAAATACCATCCATGACGTGAGTTAGATTTAACAACTAATAATGAGTGTGAAAAAGGCTTTTAACTCATAGAGCCATGTTTTTTCACCTCCACATTTAGTAGTGACCACATCCGAAATCTTAATTATTATAACAAAGACGCAAGCCGATAATGAGACTGTTTGAGGCAAGAGTCTCCACAGTCATTTGCAATTCAAATAGCCTAGCCAAAGTTGTCTGAAGCTGTAGTTGTCATGCTATGCTGACAAGCATTTTGTTCTTGTGTTGATTTGCATTGGACTCATTTGCATCCACCGAGTGCTGATGATCTCTGCAGATACATTCTCACATGCTCCCACAGAGAACATCAGAGACACTGCATGCTGTCTTAGATGTATCACACGGCATCATTTAATGTTAAGCCTGTTGTGTCAACTCTGTGGGAGATAACACTGCTGAAGTCATAGCTGTTCTCCTGCAATAAAGCAAAACCAGGTTCTACGTGTTTCTTCTACTTCATTTGTGTTTTCTGTGCTTTCCAGGTTGTTTGGTCACACGGGGGCTTGCAGTGCATGTGGTCAGTCCATTCCAGCCAGTGAAATGGTCATGCGGGCACAGGGCAACGTCTACCACCTCAAGGTTGGTTATGTGAAGCACAATTATGACAGCGTTGTAAAAGTTCACCCAAAAATAAAAAATACTCACCGTCATGTCTTTCTAAACCTGTATTAAAAAAAGCAGTTTGCTTACATTTGTGTCTTTTTAAACCTGTATGCCAGACTTTCTTCTTGAAACACAAAATTTTTTCAAAACATCATCTTTATAGTCGAGAGAAGAAAGAAAGTCATACAGGTTTGGACGACGTGAGGTAAATGGCAGATTTTTCATTTTTTGGCTGTGCTTCTCTTTAACTTGAGTGCTATATTTAATGGGTTTCTAAATAGCAGCTGTTCATTAGAGCTGAATTAAACATGTGAATCTTTATTTATTTATTTGTCATATTACAGTATGGTACATTTATTTCTCTGGGCCAAGCCTAGATATCTTACAGCTTCTCATAATGTGCTCCTAATGCTAACCTTGTTCACTCTTGTTCTTTTACAATGAAACTGACCTTGATTGCATGAGGATTAACTCATTAAAAAATAATTTTAAGCACTGAGATGAGGCAGTTAGTTCAGGCTAACCCTGACTAGCAGCTCTGCATACTTTAATAAAACACATGGCTAATAATTCAGCACTTACAACACACTGCAGGGTCAAATTTACTCGATTCCTCTCTTTTCTGTTCTAGTGCTTCTCCTGTGCAACGTGCAGAAACCAGTTGGTCCCCGGTGACCGATTCCACTATGTAAACGGCACCATATTTTGTGAACACGACCGGCCAGGAGCTGCGCTCCTTAATACTCACCTGCAGAGCAACCCAGTGCTACCGGACCAGAAAGTGAGTTTTACTCTTTAAGGTCATATTACAATATGAGTTTGGTCTTTGTCTGCAGTCCATAACTAAAGTGTTTTCAAAGAGCATAAACATGCAGTTTAACCAATCTTATGTCTTGTAGGTTTGCTGAAGGACTCCCCGTCTTCTTTGTCCCTTCCTATTCTCCTCTCTCTGTTTACCCTCCAGTGTCCTTCCCATCACAGCTCTTCACTGACATCCTCCAGACACTTCTCCTTTGATGCACTTATGTTTTTACAGACTAAAATGAAAAAGTATCTTTGAGTGGGAGAACGAGTTTGGGCTGAGAGCGATGGAAGCATTTCTTTATATCTGACTTCATATCAAACTGTGGTGGATTCTGCAGTATCTCCAGTAACAGAAGTGACTTCTATTTTCTCACAGGATATCCTGTCTCTCTCACATCTAACCTCAGAGAGAAGGCTTCGGCTGAAAGCAATGTGTGCTTTTTCGAGTCGAGATGAAACTTCCTTCACGACCCGTTTTTGACATATATCTGATTTAAAAAAGATATTTAATCATGAACAAATACATCAAGAATTGTTTGGAACTTGAAAAGTGGCCATTACATAAGACAGACTGGTGATGTCAGCCTAAAAAGGTGAAAGTTATTACATTTTGTTGAATTTTTATGACTTTTTTTTTTAGTTTGAAAAGATAAATCATGCACACTAAAGGTGCGGTCATAGCAAATTTCAGCAGTTTTGCTGTAAAAAAAATATCTGTTGTCAATACTGTAGCAGTATACTAAGCACAGCTCACACTTGAATCACTTTCAAACCATTTCCAATTGCAGTGAATTTGCGTGACCAATTCAATCATGAGCAAAGTCTGTGTAGAAACAATTTTAACCAAAATTGTAACCTATTGACTCTTCGCAAAGGATTCAAGCTTGATTCAAAGGCGATCTGACCAATCATAACGCTGAATCTGCCATCTTGTCTGACAAACATATCAGACAGGGCTGCGTTTCCCAAAAGCGTCGTAAGCTTAAGTACATCGTAGACCCATTGAAACCAATGGAGCTACGGTCAACTTAGGCTAATGATGCTTTTGGGAAACGAAGCCCAGAAGAGTAGATTAACTTCGGTGGACTCAAATTTGAAAAATGGTGTGTATTGATGTCTTTCCGCGGTTGAAATAAAATATGTCCTGATGTTCATTCATGTTTATTTCATGCTTTAAATATGAAAAGGCAATCAGTTCATGTGCCGCTTGAACTGAGGCCATACAGTGACCTCTCGCGACACATTAAAGAGACATAAAACGGTATTGATTGTTTTAATTTCTTTAAAAAATTTGAAAGCTGAGACCTTGTTTCATACCAGAAGTAACCTGCTTTGTTTTGTCTGTCAGTGCGATGTCAGTTTTCTCTTTGTCTCTTGAGTGAGTCGGACATAGCAACAGTAACTAAGGTGGGTGGGTTTTTGCGAAGGGTCAAATGCCAAACAACTGGATTTCGCCCACAAATTTGCACCAAGAAGTAAATGTGACACACTTTAACATCAGAAATGTGCATTTAGAAAGTAAATGGGGTCGGTTTTGATTTCATGTTGACCAACATCAAAAACAGAATATCTTCGTACATCTTTTGGACATCGTTTGGGGTGTAGAATTGTAAATATGTTTTTATACCAGTACTCTCTGTAACGGTTGAATTATCTGCTCAACATGTGATGTCTATTTAAGGTGCAATTATCCAATAAATGGGAAATACAACAAAACCCAGCCGCCAGGAATGAATTTGTTGTCCCTTTTTACCATCCAGATTTCACTGTTCATTGTTTATTACTGTTTTTCTGCTAGTTATTAGCTTTGCTCTCAGTGGTGCAAACCTGATTACCCAAAGGGTTAGTATGAATAGGGCTTGAGCTCGGACCATTACAGAAGCAATTAAATGTGAGTGTGGAGTATGTAAGTTCATTGTGAGTGCCGTATCTGTGCTGCTATTGCACTGGGGAGGCTGAACTCTGCTCTGATCCCGTGTTTGAATTTAATAAGGACTAATCTGCCGCCTAGTTAATTAAGAGGCAGTCGCTCCTTTCCGTTCGCTGCCTCAAAACAATCAAACACGTTAAATGTTTACCATGTTGCAATTAAAGTACACAGCACAACTTTTTCACCCCCTCTCCCTTCCCACAACCTCCTGCCCTTGAGTAAGCCACCTCTAAACTAGTGGGAAATTGCTCTTTTTTTTAAAAGTTAGAGACAAGTAATTGACATATATATATATATATATATATGTATTTTTTTTTCAGTAGTAATTCTCCAGATTTTTGCAACCAATAAATCAACAAATTTTTGTAGTTATCTTATTATTTTGTATGTGTATTTGTTTTAAGAGAAAACATACTCTGCATTAATTTCTTGTTTTATATGCATTAATTTTATGTCTCATGCACGGCAGCAAAAAAGCAACATGAAATTCACAAGGACTTGTAGGAAAGATGCGGCGATACGTTCTTTAAATTAGCTCCAAAATGGCACCTTAATGCGCTTAGTTATAAAAAAGCATCCCTGATGTCGGTGTAGGTACTGATACTGCATCAATTATTTATTTCACATTCGATTGAAAAGCATCAGGCAAATTCATTAACGTATGCAAATGATCACAATTGCAATTATCTTCATATCTTGATAAGTAAGGAAATCAAAACCTCGGCACAATTTGAATCCCACCGTGCCTCAACTTACACTCTGTATTCAAACCAATCAAGCTTCATCTGCATATTCCTAATTAACCACGCATATTCACATGCCAATTAGAGGGTCTGAGGGAGAAAAAAAGCCTCTTAGTCAACAGGCATTATCCTCTATCAGACAAAGTTTGCAGGTGTATGAATTGCTATGCTGCTTCTGTCATGGAAAAAGTGTTTATACTCACTAATTAATCATATTAACACATGCAAATGAGTGTAATTGCCTGAGTTTCCATGCCTCGCGCTGTGAAAAAGTGGGAAAGAGAAGAGTGTGGATATTTTTACCAGCTAACAACTAAGAACTTTTAGAAACGCTTTGTTTTCCTCTCTCAATTTCTGTATCTAAATATCACACGGCCGCTGTCTTCCATTTCAAAACATTCACTTATTCAGCCTTTTCACCACTTTCCAATGCTTCCTGTAATTTCGCCATGCACAACATGCTCTCAAAAATGTTTTTGTTGGTCCTAGAACAACATTCTATCAACCAATCACATTTTGAGGTTAGGGTTAGGGAATGAGGTAATATGCTTTTTATATATCACATTTACAGTATATCATCAATATATGTCCCTTTCATTTTAGTTAAGGCTTTTGGATAGAATTAAGAACAAGTATTATGAACAATTGTAGGTTTAAAAAATTGCTTCAGGAACAACAAATTGATTTTGAACAGGCATAATCATGGTATAATAATAATGATCAGCACTGGATTGTAACTGATTACATGTAATCTAGATTATGTAACCAGATTGCAAAAAGTACTTGTATTAGATTATATTACATTTTTAAATACTTGTAATCAAACTACAGTTACGTTTTTGATAACATGATTACATATTATTGACACAATAGCATTACTCATAATTTATTGATTCTCCTTCTTCTTTTTCATCTTATAAAGTTTCCTTTCTAAAGTAGCCCATAGCTTATATATTTGCTTTCTCTTTGTATTTTTTATATCAATATGGTGTAAGATTATCCTATTTAAATCAATGTGATAAATTAGGTCAAAAGTGACCAAAAAGTAATCAGAAAGTCTGATTACATTACTAATAATCTGTAATGTAATGGGTTACGTTATGGGATTTCGGCTGCAACCATAGAGAGGACAGGAAATGACACCATCTGCAAGAGCACCATGACTTGTTAGCTTGTTTAGCCATTGTGCTCCACTAACATCTTGGTACCATGCTAACTGCAAGAGTACCATGGCTCAAGCTGCGTTCCAATCCACAGGCTCCCTATACAATGTCCGCTGCTCCCTATTCAGTGAGTAAGGGATATCAGTTGAAGTTCACTTCAGTTGACAGAATTCATTCATATTCATTAATAGTCAAACCTATTAGAGAAGTTTAAGTATAATACAGATCTGTAATATGTGTGTATATAATACATCCATGTGTGCTCATATAGTATTATTAATTCACTATAAATTGTCTTGCTTGAAAGTGCTTTTAAAAAAAGTATTTTGTGATGCCTGTTTTTTTTTTGCTTCTCAATAATTGTGGTAGTTTCAATGTAAATCACATCTCTCACACATTTTATACCGACAAACATCCATGTGCAAAACACACCTAGTATTAATTAAACTCATTTCCCTTCCTTTCTTTTATTCCAACTTATTTCTTATGTTAAATACTGGAGTGATGTGAGTGGTTAAATTTCCCTATAGGCTACAATTCATGTGAAGTAATGTATCAGTGTTCCCTTATTTTCTCTTCTTTTGGCTTTGTTGCCACTTTTATTGTTAGTGATAGTAAAGGCTACACAGGACATTATGTAGCTGTGTCAGATTGTACATGCTAACCGCTAACACACATCGCCAACCAATCTTATAGCATTCATTTTTTGACCCTTTCACATTAATTTGTTATTAATAGTATGTAGAAGATGAGAAATGATGCAGAAATAGGAATTGATGTGAAAATTCACATCCACTGCATAAATAAGTGCTGCGGGGATGACATACTGTAGGCCAACCTGTAATTTAGCATCGCCCTGTTCCATTGACTAAAACCCATTAGGATTTTTCCACTGGCTTTTGGATTTATTGTGGAAAAATAAGCTCTGTGACCAACAACAGTTTAGGATTCTTACACATTTTGTTCATCATGTTAATCAAGAACACAACTTATATGAGTTCTGAAGCCTAAATAAATCTGAGGTAAAAATCTAAAGTTATTACCGAATGTATTAGCATGCATGCTAACTGCTTAGATCTGCATTTTCTTTATATAAGCAGTGTGTTAGCAGGAAGTTATGCAAGATAAACTCACACCACATGAGCCTCATAGCACGATGTTCAGCCACAGCCTTGCCAAACCTCAGCGCATTCTCTTTTCTGGTCTTTCTGACACTTTTATTGATATATAGACAGGACAGAAAATGATGCAGAAATGCAAACTGACATGAGCTGCAACTCACGTCATTAGCCTCATAGCATTATTGGAGCATGCATGCTAACCCCTAAGTCTCAGAGTAGAGGTCTGCATGATTTTTATTATTTTTAGTCCCCCTGCTGCTAAAAACAAGTTCTATTTCTTTCTGCCCAATCTTTTACATGTTGTCAGAGTCTCACAAGCTTTCTCGCTCTTCGTGCGCACTATGGCAAGCCGTTTTGACTTTTATTCCTTCACATGATATGAATTCTTGATATCAACATTTCAATTTGTAATAGTTAAAATGCTAATTCTTGATATCAAGAATTCATATCATGTGAAGGAATAAAAGTCAAAACGGCTTGCCATATGCGCACACACATTGGAACATGCATGCTAACCGCTAGTATTTTGTTTTTGGCATGTCTATTGCTATTAATAGTCAAAACCAGGGACCAGGAATGGAGGTGAGCTGAGCTCAAATGCACACCGCAGCTCTCTGAACGCTAGGCCGCGGCTCTGGCAGATATCAGAGCAGTTGTGGTTTCGGTCTCCATCTCGCCGAGTCTCAACGTTTTGACAAAACAACATTCACATCAGGCTCTCTGCTTCATGATCCTACATGTAATATCAACTCATTAGACTTTCATATCACAGGAGGGTGCGGTCGGTTGTCGCGAGCTCCCTCAGTTCTCCATCAGATCGCTTTCTAGAACATGTCTCCTCAGTGTTAGCTAGTAATGAGCCACTTGTGCAGTGAATCAGTAGGGCCTCTGCGACAGAGAGACAGACTTGACAACTGTGAACTTCCCAGAGCAGAGAATGTCAGAGAAGGAGAGAGGCAGGGTGAAAAAAAGCAGCCTCCTCGCCCAATCAGAGCGCTTTGAATAATTAAAGCGATCGGCTTAATTAGCTCAATTACGTTAATTTGACCACGGAACATGGCCATATGGTGAAAGGAAACAAAAGAGGGGGGAACTAATTAAAAGTAAAATAATGAGGATTTTAATTAAGCTTTTCCCCAGACGTCAGTGAGAGGGGATCTGGTGCAGGAGAGAGTAATTAAAGTAGTGTAGCGCTGGCAACATTTCTCTCTCTCTCCTCTTCTCTTTCTCTCCCTCACTTTTTCACTCTCTCAGAACTGTGAGGGCTCAATCGGTCTAATTAAATCTGTAAATAAATTAGCTACATGGAAGCCTGCTTGAGTTGACACCCCACCCCCAACACAAACACTCACCCACACGCCTCTCCTATCTTTATCTCCTTAGCATGACTTGCGGCTGGGGCGGAGGTCTACTGTTTCTGACTAAATGTTGCTCGGCAAAGTTGTGGAAGCTTTGTGCATTGTGTATTTTACGTGAAGAGCTCCGCTACTGTTGTTCTCACCTCTTTAGTTTCCATCAAAATACCATTCACTACAGTAAACCATGGAAACTTGCTGTTAATGACCACTGTTGTCAAAAAACTAAATTGAATGATGCCATACTCATTTACTATGGTTTTACAGCATTACCTGTGGTAATTTGGAGTAAAGAAGGGTTAATAGGGTACATTTTCTTAGGATGTGATTACACAAGGAAATATATGCAAAATATGCAATTTTCCTTTTCTTCATAACTATGTCGGCTTTCTTTTCTGAAGCATATTTGTATTCCCTGCCCCTAATTTGCAATCCAGGTTCACTGAGAAAAACATAATTGTCCAGTGAGTGGCTTCAAAAGCATGTTCAGTTTATCTGAAACAGATTAACGTGAATGTGGCAGTGTTTTATTAAAAATTTTAATGTATATATTGCAGTAGTTCGTAACTGAGCTTGCAGTAGCTTGCTTCTGTAAGTCTTTAAACACTTTTATCCTAACTTGTGTTTCACAGGATTCGTACATTGTAAATGTAATGCTGTACCAGTTGTGCTACGGAGCAATTTTACCACATCAGAAAAACCATATATTGAGCTGGTTTTGTAAAATAAATGTCAAAATACAAATCATGCACTATTGTAAAAGTCTTTTGAGGTCATAACATAGTATTGTGCAAGGAAAGGCATAAAAATAAATCTTTATGCATAAAAAATGTCTGGTAAACGTGAAGTCACATTAGTGAAATCTATGTGGTGAAATCTTTCACCCTTACACAAAATTTCAAAGAGATTCCTATTAAATGACCAGATTTACTTTAAGTTTACTGCTCCTGTATTGTTGTTTGGATAATTTTCACATGCGAAACCCAAGCATTTCAATAGAAAACCACAAGATCTGGATTTTTGCTTAATTGTGAAAGATTTCCCCACAAACATTTTGCAACAGGTTCATGCTGATTATGTAGATTTGTCACACTGAGCAAAGAAAGCTGACTGGTTTGAAAACAACTTGTGTGAGCTATGCTTCATACATCACTGTGCTATTGGCAATGTACCTTTGTGGCCTGCAAAATTTCACTAATGTGACCATACCTTAAGCCTTGAACCCGTGACACACAAATATCCAATAATTGCCGTTCATCTGCTTTTATAACTGAGCTCATTTGAACAAGAGCCACTGGCTACCACAGGCACAACTTCAGACACAACACTAAGCCCTTAATATTACCCATGTTGCTCATCGGTTTCTGTTCCCGTTAAAAGAGTCCACCGGCAGGTCCACTTGCCATGTCGGACTGAACCGTCCCTTTAAGGGCTGATTTGCCTGTAATATCTCATTACACCAGACCTTGATCACGTCCTCTCTTCTTCTGCGTGCCCCCAGCCCCCAATCTTTTTTTACTCACATTGATGGCACATTTTTAATTAGAAAATGCATTCAGACTGACAACAAAGTGATTTGCATATTAAATTAACAGCTACTTACATTCCATGGTGCCTGGCAGAGGAGCCAGTTACAAAGAGAGTGCGAAAAAATTGTGTACCCAGAATGCTATATAACAACTTTTTATGTACCTTTTATTTGCATGCATCCCCAAATATGAATTTAAATCCATAAACTGGTGTGATATTATCTCAGTGTACAGGGTAAAATACATATTTTCACAAACAGTTGCAACTGAATCAATATTCAAGTATTCAAATTGAACATAAAATCGAAGAAAACTTAAATTTTAGCCCTTAATTGTTACATCCCTGATTTTATGTGAATAAAATCTCCAATGGAAATGTCCCTCTTTTCATCTATCTTCACAAATTTTCCCAAGTTACAACAACTTATCAAGCCCAGTATTTTTATATCGCCCATATTTTTCTCCCACTTCCCTCCTGATTCCAGATAGGACAGTTTACAGTGATAGTGGCAGTGTTGTGTCCGTTTGAGGGCCCAGGAGAGCCCTGTTCTCGTCTCGTTCCCCTCAGGGAAGCCAGATGCTGCTATTTGCCCCAGAGACTGCAATGTAACAGAGGACCCTGACTAAATAAAAAACATTAACAGCGACTACACGGCGAACAAAGATTGGCTGCTTCAAAGTGCTCCCCAGTATCATGCCTTGATTAGGATGTTGTTGATGCAGAATCTAGACTGTCAGGAGAGCTTGACACAGAGCGACATCCCCTACCCTCTCCCCAGTGAGGGAAGTAAACAAGAAAAATAATTAGACATGCTGGCATTAATAAACAATTATATATGGTATATTAAAGCAGTAAGTCATTTAAGGGTGCTTTACAGTGATTTTACCACAAGGGGTGTGCTTGGGAACAAACTTGAAGCATGGTTAAATCACTGTATTACATGCTGTTGAGTTGCTTTTATAAATTCCCAGCTGACCACTGATAAAAGATTAATTGATATGTTCAATTAATACCCTACATTATATGATATTATATGCTATTATATTATGGTTCCAGAGTTCCGTAAATGTTGGGAAGTTTTTTTAATTTGAATAAAATGATAATTAAAAGACTTTCAAATTATGAGCCAAAATTTAATTCACAATAGAACATAGATAGCATAACAAATGTTTAAACTGAGAAATTTTACAATTTTGTGCACAAAAAGCTCATTTCAAATTTGATGCCTGCTACAGGTCTCAAAATAGTTGGGATGGGAACATGTTTACCATGGTGTAGCATCTCCTCTTCTTTTCAAAACAGTTTGAAGACGTCTGGGCATCGAGGTTATGAGTTTCTGGAGTTTTTGTGTTGGAATTTGGTCCCATTCTTGCCTAATATAGGTTTCCAGCTGCTGAAGAGTTCGTGGTCATCTTTGAAGTATTTTTCGTTTAATGATGCGCCATATGTTCTCTATAGGGGAAAGATCTGGACTGCAGGCAGGCCAATTCAGCACCCGTACTCTTCTAGTACGAAGCCATGCTGTTGTAATAGCTGCAGTATGTGGTTTTGCATTGTCCTGCAGAAATACACCTTATCTGGAGGGGATCATATGTTGCTCTAAAACCTTTATTTACCTTTCAGCATTCATAGTGCCTTCCAAAACAAGCAAGCTGCCCATACCGTATGCACTTGTGCACCCCCATACCATCAGAGATGCTGGCTTTTGAACTGAACGCTGATAACATGCTGGAAGGTCTCCCTCCTCTTTAGCCCAGAGGACACGGTGTCCGTGATTTCCAACAAGGATGTCAAATTTGGGCTCGTCTGACCATAGAACACTTTTCCATTTTAAATGAGCCTTGGCCCACAGGACACGACGGCGCTTCTGGACCGTGTTCACATGTGGCTTCCTTTTTGCATGATAGAGCTGTAGTTGGCATCTTAGTTGTGTTTACCGACAGTGGTTTCTGGAAGTATTCCTGGGCCCATTTAGTAATGTCAATGACAGAATCATGCCAAAGAGTGATGCAGTGTCGTCTGAGGGCCCTACGACCATGGGCATCCAACAAAGGTCTTCGGCCTTGTCCCTTATGTACAGAGATTTCTCCAGTTTCTCAGAATCTTTTGATGATGTTATGCACTGTAGATGATGAGATTTGCAAAGCCTTTGCAATTTGATGTTGAGGAACATTGTTTTTAAAATATCCCACAATCTTTTTCCACACTCTTTCACAAATTCTAGAGCCTCTTCTGAGAGATTTAAAGTATCCCACAATCTTTTTCCGCACTCTTTCACAGATTCTACAGCCTCTTCTGAGAGATTCTGCCTGTCGCGGTTTATGGGTTCACTGACTCATTCTCGCTCTATGTGTGTGTGTGTGTGTGTGTGTGTGTGTGGGCGTATTGCGACTGATGGGGTGATCAGCGCCAGCAAGACCTGTGCATTCTGTCCTTGTTGTCAGATCATTTCGGTGTTCCCGCTGTGTTCCTGGTTGTGTTCGAGTTCCCTGTTCCTGTTCTTCGTCTTCTTGGATTCAGTTTCAAGTTTCGAAGGATTCCGCATGTTTCCGGGAGATACACAGCGGTTGTCCATTTGCGTTCCTGCGCAGCCAAGAGTGACCGCGATCCTGCACATGCTTCATTTGACTCCTGCTATATGTCTTGCTTGGACTCTCACAAATAAATTTTTATATTTCACATTCGCTACTGAATCCTCTTTTGTGATCGTGACACTGCCTCTCTAAGACATCCCTTTTATAGCTAATCATGTTACAGACCTGATGTCAATTAACTTAATTATTAAGAATTAATTATTAGTTTAGAAGTAATTATTAGTAATTTGCATGTGCAAATTACTATTAAATATCTGTAATATTATTATAATATAAGTATTGTAACAGTAAAGACAAAATTGCTCTGTTGGCTGTGGAGTAAAGACATTTGCAAATATGATTAAAAGATGAATATGAGACAAAACTACAGAATGTCACATTTTATAATTAGCCGTTTCAACACGTACATGTTTTACCAAATAAAAAGAACAGCACTTTTAGAGTTCATCCCACTCATTGATGTGAGCATAAGTATTGGGACAGTTGAACATAAGGCAGATATAAAAGATTAAAAGCTATTATTTAGTTGCAGATCCCTTGCGCACAATCACAGCAGTGAGTCTGTGACCCATAGACATCACCAGACTCTTGGTCTCATCCTTTGAAATACTTTTCCCAGCCTTTAATGCAGCCAATTCCAATTGTTGTTTGTTTTGGGGAGTTTCTGCCTTTACTCTCCTCTTCAGCTGCTGAAATTAATTTTCAATCAGATTTAAATCTGGAGATTGACTTGGGCAATCTAAGACTTTCCATTTCTTTGCCCCTTATAAATTGCTGGGATCATTTGCAGTTCCCTTTTTTCCTCCACATTTTTACTTTCCCATCACTTTGATAAAGGTTCATCTTTGTCTCATCGGTCCATAAACACAGTTCCAAAACTCTTCTGGCTCACCTTTGTGCTTTTTTGTGCTAATCTTGTCTTTCTATTTTTGGTGCTGGTCAGAGGTTTGCATCTTGCTGTGTAGCATCTGTAATTCTGTGTCAAAGTCTCCTGAGGACAGTAGATTGTCAGAGCATCACTCCAGCTTTCTGGAAGTTGTTGGTGATTTTACAGACACGTCTTTAAGATTCATTTTCACAGCTTTTATGATTTCTCTGTCATCAACTACTGTTGTTTTCTCAGCCGATCAGGTAGTTGTTGGTTGCTGGTGGTTTTCAAACTCTTGATTTCTCCATGCCCTTTGTTTTTGCTAGAGCTCTAACTGACTTCCTCTTTTCTTTTAGCAGCCAAATTGCTTGCTTTTCTCTCAAAGTCAGCTCCCTCGTCTTCATCCTGGTTTATGTGTGTCATCATCAAATGCAAGATTCAGAATGCAGAAGTAATGGATATAACTGATACGACACATTCCCTGCTTTTAACATCTGAAGAATTAATGCAACAGGACACAGCTGATCACTTAGAAAGACCTGTGAGGCAACTGCTCCAATACTTATGCTCACATCAGATAGAGGCATGAAACTATAAAAGTGCTGAACTTCTTAGCTGGTAAAACGTATGTGTTGAAACGGCTAATAATAAAATGTGACATTCTGTAGTTGTGTCTCATATTCATCTTTTAATCATATTTGTAAATGTCTTGACTCCACAGCCAACAGATCAATTTTGTCTTTACCGTTACAATACTTTTGGAGGGCACTGTATATAATTTTTATTTATTATTATTATTATATATTTTTAATGTAGATTCCAAAAGTTTTCCATTAGTTTTTTTCTGGTTTAATTTCAATTCATTACAACGTTATCACCGTAATAATTTGACTTTGAAGCTGTATTGATTTGAGTGCTATTTAACGTATTCACTTTAATGAAATTTAATTGATTCTGTAATTCTGTTTTATTAAGGAAGGCATATCTTTTGTGTTCACATGTTAATGACCAAAGCACTGCAGTCATTCTTTGTCTTGGTTCATGACAGATCCAGTCGGTCAGATGTTAGTGAGGTCATCATGTATCTAGGGCATGTGAAAGTGGATACTTTGTAAAGGACTCTAATTTCTGTCCTCTTGCATGCATTGCACTTTTTCGCTTTCCTTCTCTCTCTCTCCATCTATCTATATCCCCCCACAGCCCAGGTGGGTTTGACTGTTCATTAGCACCCTGTGAAGAGGAACAGATGCAGATAGAAACACCTTCACACAAACACATGCAGACTGACATCAGTAGCAGAGCACACAATTAAAGTTTCAAGACAATGAATATCCCCAGGATTTAGATCACAATTAGAAGACATTTATTTTAGTGTCTTTTTTTCTTTCTCTCAGTCTTTGTCTGAGCTCTCACAGTTCTATGATTAATCCAGGTATAGTTCATAAGAAAAGTCAACCCATGTATGATATTCCTTAATGATACACATAATGAGATATTATGGCAGATGTTCATGCTGCTCTTTTCCAAACAATGAACGGGAACTAAAAAGTTAATATGAATTTTGTGCTATAATACTATTTTTTACAGTTGACATTTTTTATACAAGTCTAATACAAGTTCTGTAGCCACAAGAATGGCAATTTCACTTAAACTCATTATTCAGTCGTTACTAATTATCTTGCCATTTAATGTGGATAATGATTTTCAGTCTGTTCTTCATCACACAGGGGAAGTATAGGTAGGTTATAGGTAATACATTTATTTAAAATAGATAGTTTTACTTCTTGCAATTTAATTCTTCAAATGTAGGCCTATTTAGGATGATTTCAATGCTTTCAAAATGGAAAAAAGGCAGTGTGAACATTCTTCAAAATATCTTCTGTTTTCGAAGGAAGGAAGGAAGAAAAAAGAAAATAAAAAGAGGGGAAGAAAACAAATGTAAACAAAAGGTAAGGAAAGAAAGAAAGAAAGAAAGAAAAAGAAAGGGGGAAAATGAGAGAAAAAAGAAAGAAAAGAAAAGAAAAGAAAAGAAAAGAAAAGAAAAGAAAAGAAAAGAAAAGAAAAGAAAAGAAAAGAAAAGAAAAGAAAAGAAACAAAGAGGTTTGGAAGGACAGGGTGAGTAAATGATTACAGCATCTCCATTTCTGGGCGAACTGTCCCTTTAAGAGCTTTAGTGCTTTTGTATTGTCACTTTGGTAAGTTTTGTTACATGTTCTGCTGTCAATGTGAATCAATATCTGGTAGTTAAATGTCAGTTGGTTTGGCATTTGAGAGTGATATCTTTCACAAAAAGGTGAAAAGAGGAGCGAGGCCTTCCTGTGGCCTCTGAACTCTGTCCCGGCTCTTGCTGAGGTGTTCACAGGTGCGTCTGACACAGACGGGGTGTATCTGGAACAGACAGGGGTAAAAAGCCAAGAGGCAAGGGGTACTGCGGCCCATGGACCGAGAGACTGCGAGAAAGCAGACAGACTCAGATGAGATAAGCCTGAGCTACAGCCTTACACTCGTGTGTGTGTGTGTAAATGCCAGAACAGCTCCTCTGAGGGAGCCCCACCTCACTGAACCACAGCGCATCTCTCTCGTTATCATCCTTCACACACCTGCTCACACAGACGATAGGGGCAGAGTGTGTGTGTGTGTGAGTTTATGGAAGAAACAAGAAGTGATCAAGCAAGGTCAGGAGAATCTCCATCCTAAGTGCATTGGGCTCACCTGCTCTTCATCTTTCTAAACTGTCAAACTGTGGTTTGTTTATTCATTCAGTGTGTGTGTAATTGATAAACAGCCACATCAGTATCTCTGTTCTTGATCTTTTTGGTTTTCAGCTTTCGGTATGCATCTGGCCTCAGCGATTATGTATGTTTTGTGCAACCTGTGTCGATTATTTTAGTAAAGTGCTGTTGAAGATCTGAAACATACTCACTGCAGTCTGTGAGAGCCCATAAAGGACAAATAATATATATAAATAAAGGGATTTAAAAAAAAAACAGATGTGAGTAAAAATAATATTATCAGTGCTTTGCTTTCTCTCACACGTTTTGTGAAATGAAAATTCTGAAGGGAACACAACATTTTTTAGTTGTTTTTAAGGAAATGCACATTTCTCAGTGAAACACAAAACCCTTGTGAGTGAGCGGTATATGTTTCTCAGTGTAAGCCAATACTTTGGAGTTCTTTATGAGCGAATGCAAAGTTTTTTCTGGGAAATGTAAAGATTTTGCAAGAGAACGCAACATTTCTTGGCGAAACGCAAAACTTTTAAGAAAGCATTAAACTAAAAAAAAATTAAAATTTCCTCCCATCTCATAGTTTTCCATTAGTTTTTTATGAGCTGTTTGGACTCATTCTGACGGCACCCATTCACTGCACTGACGCAATGTTAAGTTCCTCTGAATCTGTTCCCATTAAGAAACAAACTCATCTATATCTTGGATGGCGTGAGTGTGAGGAAATGTTTGGATGAACTATTCCTTTAATCATATGACTGTGTGTCCACCTGTGTGGGTATTTTAGCCGGATGAAAACACCAGGCACTCTGCTGAAAACACTTCTGCAGTGCAGCGCTTTCAGTTGAGATGCTAAGGTTCCTATGATATGGAATATCTTCTGAAATAATATGGCAGACAGATTGCAAATAAAATGTTTCACCAAGCATTATTTTTCATAACAATATTGTGGTAGTCGTGGAATTCCAATTGTTAAAGACATGAATATTCAGAGACAAACAATATTAACTTATCCATTGTTTTCAGTCAAAGTACAAGCAGGGTGTGACGGTCGGTGAGGTATTAGTCCCACCCCTCCTCCACTGTGATTGGACGGCTGGGTAAAAAGCGACAGTGATCAGCGCTGCGTTTTACCCAAAGCTGAACATTCTGCTGAGACAAAAAATGCACACTCCTGGTGTTTTGAAAAATGTTTTCAACTTGCTTCTCAAAATATCTTTTGGACCCTTTCTTGACCATGTGCAGGCCATTGCAAAAACTCACCCCCCTTAGTTACTGTTGCTATGTCCGACATGCCGCTCTCACTCCACACATCATGTTCTCATGCAGTAAAAAAAATATTGCAGAGCAAAGAGGAAACTAACAACATGCCGACAGACAAGACAGACCAGGTTACTTCTGGTATGAAACGAGGTCTCAGCTTTCAAATTTTGTCATTTGTTTTAAGAAATTCAAACAATCAATACCATTTTGTGACTCTTTAATGTGTCGTGACAGATGATCATCTCTTCCTCTTTACTAGTTATAGCACAAAATATACATGAAGCAACATCAGAAGGTATTTTGTTTCAGCCAATGAAAGATCTCAATACACACAATTTTTCAAGTTCACTTATGTTAATCTACTCTCCTGTCTGGTTTGTTTGTCGGAAAAATATGGCAGATTATGCGTTATAATTGCAACTGTCAATCAAACTCCCAGCAAAGGATCAATTCAACAAAAAAATTCCTTTGCACTCTCAGAATAAGCATCCATCCCCTTCAAGAAAAATTCCATCACAGCTTTCAGCTGCCAAAACTAGATTTCATGTCGTAGAGTTGCGAAATTGTCAAAGTGCAAATTAATAATGCACAGCAAGCACACATGCATTCACTGTAAACTGTTTTTACTAGGGTTTAGGTTTAGCTAGTTAGCATAGCCCAGTTAGCCTCTGCTTGTAGATGTTATGCAATCCCAGGGAAAACGACACTCTCCTTTGACAGCCATGAAAAATTATTCAGTTTCATTGTAGTAGATGTTTTTTTTAAGCTTTTTGATTAGCCAGTTCAGCCATTTAGCACTGTCATTTTCCTGTCGGTCTAGAGTGAATAATTACATGGTATTTTTGGATCAGGTGATTGGCTTAAAAAAGTCCAATGTCCATGATCAATATGGCAGATTTCAGACTGCATACTCACTGGTTTTGTATGCGAACTTGCATATAATTTTTTTCAGGCCTAACATCTGATGTACACTGCTTTATAGATCTAAGTTCATCAGATACGCTGATACATCTGAATTTAACAAACCTGTCAAATGCATTGCAACAGACGAAATCAGTACAGTGTTCATGCATCTGTGCTTGTGTGCACATCTGTGTGTGTGTGTGTGTGTGTGTGTGTGTGTGTGTGTGTGTGTGTGTGTGAGTGAGTGAGAGGTTATTGTATAAGTCTCAGAGGAATTCTGATAAGACTTTTGGAGCCAGACTGTAGACACTGTGCAGCAGACAAACCGATGACTGGGCAGATACTGAGGGGGATTGGTAATATTGTTCTCTCTCTCTGTTTCTTTCTCACTTTTAGTTCTTTTAAAATCAGACATCCCTTTAGAACTCAAGTCTTCTAAATCATGCAGAGGAGACTGGGGCAGGTTGCCTCACTACACTTTTTACTCCAGTAAATATTTTATTAGGGACTGTTTACTTTTACATACACTTCCATATACATTTAAAAAGTTTGAGATTTTTATTCAGTAAGGATGCATTAAATTGATCAACACTGACAAGAAAGACTTTTACATTGTTACAAATAAATAACTTCTGTTCCTCTGAATGTTATATTCATCAAAGAATCCTGATCAAAAATATCATGGCTTTCATAACATATGAAGCAGCACAACTGTTTTCAACATTGATAATAATAAGAAATGTTTCTTGAGCAGCAAATCAGTATATTCAAATGATCTCTGAAGGATCATGTGACCCTGAAGCCTGGAGTAACTGATGCTGAAAATTCAGCTTTGATCACAGCATAAATTACACTTTACAAAATATTACAATAGAAAACAGTCATTTTAAATTGTAATAATATTTCAAATAGGCCTACTATTTTTCCGTGATACAGGTTATAAAACATTTAAGACAAGGTGTCTTAAACCAATATAAAACCACACACACACACAAAAGATTTGTGTAATTGAACTTCTAACCATGTAATTGCTGAGATACAGCCCTGTGACAACTAGCCACAGTCTCCCCTATCCTGAGTCTGTTTCAGCTTCTGCTCATGCTATTATGATCTGAAACATGGCAGTTGGTTTCTAGCTAGTTATTATATAGTTGACTAGTTGCACAACCAGTTTTATTGACAAACTGGTCTACCAGTTACTGTTTCAAAACACAACTACCTGCTTAAAGTGCTTTTTTCAGCACTATCAAAAAGTGCTGCTTGCTTTTATAAACAAGCAACAGATTGAAACGCTCACACCAGATGAGCAGTTTAAGTAACAGTGCATTCAGTGAAGATGGTGAGGAAAACAATGATGATGTCAGCTAAGATGGTGTCAACAACTACAATAAGAGATGACGGTGAGGATGATCTAATGATGATAATAATCAGTCATATTTCATTTCAACTCAGCAATTATTCACAGCCTCAGTTCCTCTTAAGTGTTTGTTTGTAAAAGAACCACCCCGTTACTTCCCTGCTTATCCTGATTGCTATCAAACCAGCAGGAATTTAACCCGCAGATCTACACACCATAGCAGACAGTGTGGAAAGAGAAGATTGATTACAGACGTTGCCCTGAGGTAATGAACGCAGTACCACAAATGCCCACTTAAAAGAGATCATTTACCTGATAATTCTATTATCATTTATTCATCTCATGTTATTTCAAGCCCGTATGACTTTGCATTGTGCATCAAACATATATAGAGATTTTGCACTGCTTTTCCCCCATACAATAAAAAGGTGACAGACTGATTTTGGGGTGAACTATACACATAGTTGTGTTCAAGTGAACCAGCTAAGCTGGATTTTCTAACAGGGCAGATCATTTAAAGGCTTAGTTCACCCAAAAATGAAAATTTGATGTTTATCTGATTACCCCAAGGGCATCCAAGATGTAGGTGACTTTGTTTCTTCAGTAGAACAAAAAGATTTTTAACTCAAACCATTGCAGTCTGTCATATAATGGCAGTCAATGGGTCCCACGGCTTTGAGAGAAAAAAACATACTCAGACAAAATCAAATTAAACCCTGCGGCTTGTGACAATACACTGAGATATAAAGACACTAAACAATCGGTCTGCGCAAGAAACCGGACAGTATTTATATAATTGTTTTAACCTTTGATCCACTGCACTGTCCAACTGTCCTGAGCGCGTTCACAACAGCCGGCGCGTGATGGCGTCTTCTTCTTCTTGATTTACGGCGGATCGCAGACTTATAAGTGCATTACTGCCACCTATCTCTCAAATGGACATTGACACTCTTATCTACAATCTCAATTAGGAGTGTCAATGGTACAACAATCTAAATACTGTTCAGTTTCTTGCGCAGACCAATCGTTTCGTGTCTTTAGACCTCAATGTATTGTCACGAGCCGCAGGGTTTAATATGGTTTTGTCTGTGTATGTTTTTTTTTTTCTCTCGAAGCCGTGAGTATCATTGACTGCCATTATATGACTAATAGACTGCAACGGTTTGAGTTAAAAATCTTCGTTTGTGTTCTACTGAAGAAACAAACACATCTTGGATGCCCTTGGGGTGAGCAGATAAACATCAAATTTTCATTTTTGGGTGAACTATCCCTTTAATCCATCCACAGTGTTAATGTCATTAGCTATTTTTGTAAATTTAGTTGTAGTCCTGTGTCAAATGTCCTTTTTAGTTTTTATTATTTTTAAGTGGTTTACACGACACTGTTATCAGCTAAAAACGTGAAACTTTTTATTCATTTTGTCTGTTCATTTACACAACAACAGTGTTTTGGGAGCCTGAAAAAAAACTGAAAATGGGTTTCAAAGTGCACTTTTTTCACATACGTATAGTTTTGACAACATTATTGCCTGCACGCAAAACTTTTCAATAAACGCAAAGGAAAAACTTTCCTTATTGTCGTGTATATGCACCCTCAGTCAGCCTATCCTGTTTTAACAAACCTTTTTTTTTGCTTTTAGTCAAGTTCAAGTTTTACTGAAAGTCTAGGAATTTTAGTCTAGTTTTAATTTGCCATATTTTACACATATTGCTCAAAACGCTAATTGTGATTTCTGATCATATATGATTGCATTATTGCACATTTATAAGCACAAATCAATAGAATGTCAACTCATATGGTTTATTATAATCTAGTTTCCTGATTATTACATCATCATAAATGTAAACACTCTCTACGTTATGAAAACTGGTAAAACTCAAAAGGTTCTCTAAAAAGATAAAACAGCGATGTTAATTCCAATTATGTTGATGTATTTCTATTAAAACAACAACAAAAAAAACTTTGTATTGTCACACAGAGATTGCGTAAGTGCTTTCAACAAACACAATCACAAATGAAAATAAACAGAAGCAAAATAAACATCCGATTGAACAGATCATTTCCATAATTTCTGTCTTTTAAAGCTTCAGTTGATAGAGTTTAATACAATGGTCACGTGAAAGGACCTTACTTGGGTTTAAATCACAGGAAATATATAAACTGATCAAATGTTGCATCTGACAAATGCAAAAACAGCATGAGTCACATTGCAACTTCCAAACACACCTGTCTGTAAATTATTTTGATTGCAGTGCTTTGAATTTCAATCATGCTAATTAAAGTGCCTAGAAAATGTAAAGAGTCAGTTATAGAAAAAAAACAGTTATTGTGCAACTAGTTGACCATCAGGACATATTCTCAGAACCTGATTTTATTTATTTATTTTTCTGCTTGATCCAGCTATAATAATCTGAATCTGGTCACTCTTCTTTGTTAACTGTCTAATAGCATTCATCTGATTCAAAATGATCTCTCTAAAACAGGAGTGAACAGATGAAAGTGCAGAGGACAAGGAGGTGAGAAAGGGAATAAGGGTGAACGAGTAAAAGATTGGTGTAGATGACTGCAAGTTGGGGGCTTTGTTTATAACCGAGATGAAGTGGACCATCACAAAAGGAGTCAAGCAGAGGCTGGAGGAGTGATAGAAAGACTGATTAGAGGAGAGAAAAACAGCAAGAATGAGGACAAAGAACCACAGTTACATTCCATACTGAGCTTAGACTAATACAAAAATCCTGAAGAAGTCTGTGTTGTCTGTTTACTGAATCATATCTCACTGTTTGCATAGCAACGAGTCTGAGCATAACTTCAATATCAGTCCATTTGAGGCCAGGACAATCTGTTGGGGATAAAAAAAAGAGGATTGAAACAACGCTATCGGTGCCGCCATCTCAATAACATGTGCTACACTTTGCACTGAGTGATGCTATGAGTGATGCAGGAGATGAGTAGTTGGCAAGGTGATGAAACAACTAACAAAACTAACATGACTACAGTCACCACACAGAAGCAGCACCGATCATAACTGAAAGGGGCTGAACTTCTCTGAGATAAATTATATTTACCATGAAACCTGATTTAAACAGTATATAAAACTAATTTCTTCATTAGTAAATTGTGGTTCTGTTCACACACAATTCAGTTTAGAAACCGATTTAGTAGGAGTTGCACTGAACTTTTACATTAAATCAAGCTGGCTTTTTTTTTTTTTTGAATATTTATTTGCTGTTAACTTATATATCACACAATACAGGACAAAACAAGACAGAAATGAAAAAAATAAAATAAATTCAAGAAGAAAAAAATACAAAAATAAAAATAATATTCAATATTCACAACACAGGGTGATAAAGAAATATTATACCAAAAAATTAAAATTCATTGCCATTTCTATATATTGTAATATCTCAGTCAGAGGAAATTTTCATCTGGTCTGTTTTCCATATAAACAAGGAAAGATTGCTAAACTCTCTTTTCAAACAAAAGGTTTTAGTTTTATTTCTTAACCAGTATGTTAGCTTTTCTAAAGGTATACAATCATTAACCTCAGATAATTATAAGCTTATTGTAATAACCGTATCAGATTTCCACTTTATTGCAATACACTTCTAGGCAATCACATTTACATTTAATCATTTTGCAGACACTTAAAAGCAACTTACAATTGGGGATTACAATCAGTAATTAAATTTCTATAAGCTTTACTCTGATGGCTTTGCTTGAAGTTGGAGTTGGTAAAGTTACCCATCAAACATATCTCTGTGTCTATTAGAGAGGAGATTCCATGTATAGCAGATATAATACAGCTATTTATTTTTCTGCCAGAACACATAAACTAAAGAACAGGACCATGTGGAGTGTAAAAAGGTTTCCTTGTCTGTACCTGAAGAGGTGAGAATTTTGTATTAAACTTATGCAGTCGTGGGTGAAGAAAATGAAACCGAATCAGTCTATATTAAGATTCCGTCCTTGCATAGTTTTACTCCAGACTGAAGCTGCCATTTTCAGTGTTGCCAGTAAAGGAGCATTAAAGATAGTGTGGTCACATTTATTGTTGCTTAGCAAAATTTTGTGGCCAAAATTCAGTCATTTCAATTGAAATTGAAATTTCCATTCACACACACACACACATACAGCTCATGAATCCAAAAATCTTGGTCAAAAATCTAAAAGTCAAAAATCCAATATCTCAAAAGATAAGAATATTCACAATATTCACGTTTCATTAAATGACCATCCCTACAGTATAAATTGCATGCAATTTATAAACAGCATGGCATTGAAAATTTGCTAAAAACTTATCATTTTGAGTTCATTCATTTAAAAACACGAACCAACACATTCTCACTGTTCAAAAGTTTTCCCATTTCTTCAGGAATTTAAATATAGGTGGTTTTTAAACCCAGAGGCAGCACTATGTTGTGGCAACATGATGGCGGATGCATTCATGTGTAAGAAGCTGTTGAACTTGGATATGCATATACATATCTATGATTCTGGCAGTGTCATTCAGTTTAGTACAACACTTGAAATCATTCATTAAAATTTCTGTTTAGAAAGCAGTTATTTAATGCTACGCTAGCCAGCTTTAGATGCCTATTTGATTATTATTTCTATATTTAAAGGATTAGTTCACTTAAAGGATTAGTTTCCTGCTAATTTACTCACCCCCATGTCATCCAAGATGTTTATGTATTTCTTTCTTCAATCGAAAAGAAATTAAGGTTTTTGATGAAAACATTCCAGGATTATTATCCATAACTTTCAATGGACTCCAAATGGTTGAAGGTCAAAATGACAGTTTCAGTGCAGCTTCAAAGGGCTATAAACGATACCAGATGATGAATAAGGGTCTTATCTAGCGAAACGATCAGTCATTTAAAAAAAAAAAAAAAAAAAATGTATATGCTTTATAAACACAAATGTACGTCTGTTCTACGATACGCGGTCATGACGTAATAACATTGAAAAGGTCACGCTTGATGTTTTCAACGTCACAAACAGCAACTGTGGAAATCCTTATATTTCAAAGAGTTTAAATTTCAAATTGTATCTGGAAATACAGACCTTTAAAAATTTTGAATCCTAAAATACTCTTGCTATAGTAAAAGGGATTGATGCTTGTCTTATATGAAGAACCACTGTTTAGATGTGTGAACTGAAGTGTTTTAGTGTTTCTAATGCTTGAAAAATGAAGTAAATTGCATGTTTATGTGCATATGTGAGTGTTTCTGAGAATTACGGAGAGAGAGAGAAATAAATTCATACCAATTGAATCTATGGCAGATGTTAGACTGGCACACACACACACACACACACACACAATACCACCCAGTTTGTGTTTTTAAAAATGAATTCACACATAATCCCAAATTTCCTGCAACATTCCAGCATGATTTTCATTCTCTCTGTGAGGCAATCTGTCCACCCTCCTTAACCAACTACACTACACAATTGTGCTTCCCATTTTAGCAGCATCTTAGCCTTATTCTCCAATCTCTGAAACATTCTTTTGGTTTATTTAAGCTGTAACAAACAAACTAGTCCACACAAGTAATATACCATACACCCAATCCCAAAACGCAGAGGTTTACATTCCTCATAGTGTAAGCACTGATGTTTAGAGAGCAAACTGAATTAAGAGAATTATGGAAGCTCTCATAAACAGGGAGGATCTCACATTCCTACACGACTTATAAGAACCAGGATAGGCCAATAAAATATCTAGAACTCCATCGTGTGAAACACTTTGGTGTTGTGTGAATCACACCCTGAGATCAGGTTGTGTTGCGTGTCTTGTTCTCTTGTCTGCTGTGTTTTTGTGCTCCAGCACTCTGGCCGAGAATGTGGGCCTCTCGTCTATTGTTGCCCTACTGTGAGCGCCACTTTTCCAGCCTCCCATCTGGGCTCTGGGGGTGGGGATGCTTTCTTGAAGCTGTGGGGAGGTTTTTTGTAACGGCTTTAATTGTGTAGGTGAGGCCGTTCTTAAAGTGCAGCAGCTAATTGGCTGTAAATGAGTCCATCTGCTTTGATTTGGAGTTGCAGTGAGTCTGCAGTTCTCATGGTCTTTCATTCTTTCCAGTCTCTATATCCACACTTAGCTCTTCCTGCCAAATCGGCATGGGCAGTAGAGTCTATATGAAATCAAAATCTACCCTATTTACCATCAGAATTCAAAACAATACAAAGAATGTAATTTAGAAGGAAAAAAAAATTTAGTTATTGCATTAGATGAACTAATAGCCAAATAGTTATTTTGTCATTGTTTTAGTAAAGTCACATTTGGTTTGACTTCACCACCCAGTTCACGTTGACTTTTGTCACATCTAGTTTACGGTTTCTGTTCAAGGACTCATTTTGATTTTCATTTCATTCTATGGTTCCTGTGTTCTAGGTTTTTTGTTTAGTTCCTGTTACATAGGCTGTGTTCAAAATTGCCCCTAAACGCTCATTCACTATTCCCTACATTAGTCCACTAATATAGTCCAATTCAGACAATAAGTGTAGAAGTGCTACTGCTTTTTACATAATGCTTGCTGTTTAATAATCATTAGAAAACTGGCAGCTCTAATAGTAATTAAAAGGTTTATTTTGAACTAGCGTGTATAAACCTTTATGAAAGGGGTCATATGATGATGATAAAAATAACATTATTTGGTGTATTTGGTGTAATGCAGTGTTTATGTGGTTTAAGGTTCAAATTATTATGCACAAACTGCTTGTAACACTCCAAAGACAAAGGAAAACTTGAAATTGCATCATATGACCCCTTTAAACTATTTAATAATTAATTAAAAAGAAATGTACAACTGTATGATAATGCCGTTGGACAATGGGTGGATTGATGATTTAGCTGCTCTGGCGAGACGTGGAAATTCATTCGGCATGACCCTCACAGTGCATTATGGGTATTCTCTAGCCACTGAGTGTGCATCAGTTGTATACTTGTTATTGCAGTGCATTATGGGATTGAATGAGTGTGCTCAATAACGTTCCAATGCATTGGAAACAAATGGGAAACCAATTTCAACTACTAGAAATGCTTAGAACTGCAAAAAAAATCGTACTGAAATCCCATTTTATCATCCTCAAATTTGGAGCACAGCCACACAAGATTTATTGCTTTCACTTTCTCTCAGTTTTAGAGTAAAACATGTCTTGGAAATTATATGTTTCATATAAAGTGTGGGTTTTTGTGCATTTTTTTACAACAGTAAATAATATATTTCTATAACTTTTTGTTGTTGTTGCAAACATTAAATACTAATTGACAATAAATGTCATAGTATTATAGGACTTTAAAGAATCAGACAGCAGCTGGTATCTATTGCACTATATTGTGGTCTTTAAACCATGTTTAAATTATTTCAACCTTTACTACTACAACCTACAATTACTCAAATAACCCCACTGTGCTTTGAGATAGAAACAAAGAAACTGATTAACAAAATAAATTAAAAATGTAACTTAAAATTATTTTGCTGGCTTTAAAACCTGAGTCACATTTGAAGCTATTATATATAACATTGCACCAAGTTTCTGTAAACCATTAAAACAGTAAAAAGCTTACAGTACAGAAATTGCTCATTGGGATTGCTGTAATTAATACATTTTTTTAGGATTATATGACAGATTTTGAAGTGGAAATCTTAATGGAGTCATCATTGCTGGCTGTAAGACTGAGTGATATTCAGTTTGCTGTCATCTTATCACCATCTAACAACCAGTGTGAGTTTCCTGTTTGCCTCTTTAGTTCTTATCACTCCATCATGTTAACAACAGACAGCGAGCCCCCGGCCGGCAGGAATTGTAGGTGGGGGGAGGGAATGTCCAGCGCTCTCTCCACCCTCAATACCACGACTGAGGTGCCCTTGAGCAAGGCACCGAACCCCCAATTGCTCCCCGGGCGCTGCAGCATGGCTGCCCACTGCTCCGGGTGTGTGTTCACGGTGTGTGTGTGTGTGTGGATTTGTTCACTACTCACTGCTGTGTGTGTGCACTTGGATGGGTTAAATGCAGAGCACCAATTTCGAGTATGGGTCACCATACTTGACAATACGTCACGACGACGACAAAGCTAGTTCAGCTTCTGTTTCACATGTGAAACAGGTTAAGAGTTGGGTTTGGCCTAAGCACACAATACCCGAAGATCCGTTAGCATACCTACTCATCTCATTCAGCAAGGTACTTGCTCACTACTGGGGCAGGATTCTCCTTGGAAGTACACGATTTGCTCACAAGAGATAGCTTAATGACATTATCATACTTTGACAACAATATATGGAAAGAATTTATAAAGGGAGGGTGAAATACTGTGTCAGTGTGATGCCAAACATGCCTAGAAGTGTGTGTATGTGTTGATCATGTGATGTGTGGGCTAACTGAGAGCACACACTTATTGTGTACTGCTGTCTATTAAAATTAAGCCAGCATGAAGCCCACTAGCATGCGTTTGTAGAATTTAACAGCTTTAAGAGCTGATTATTAAATAACCTCTTCTCACAGAAGCACTCTGAATCACTAATGGGGTTCATCATTAGTTGAACATGTACTAATTCTGGTGTATTTTCTACAATAAGCATTATAATATTTCTAAACCCCCGACCCCTCAGTTAGAATTTATCCAACAGATATGAATGATGCCTTAAATTGTGGAAAGTTTTGAGGTGATATGTGCTTTTACCAGAGACCTGAAGTTGGGCTCTTTTGACTCTTTGGACCAAGAAAGCACCCAGAACACCCTAGCATTGTGTTTCATGAACAAACACCACTTTCAGTTTTCAATAAATTTTCCATCTAATTGGGTGTTTACAATTTAAAATTTGTTGTATTAGTCAGTGTGAATCATGCATCTTTTTTGTCTTACATTCCTTAGCAAATCCACATAATCAAGTGGCAAGAAACTTGTGCAAGCAAATGATTCTTCTAGAAATGTCTCTTGGTTCTGTAAAACCTGGTGCCATAATAAAATAAAGGGTTTGGAGATCAATAAAAGCTTTTTCCACCTAAGGATCCCTGATTTCCCCTTAACTACCCAAACTGCCTGTCCTGCTGGGCCCACAGATACAAAGGTACAGCATCAATACCTGCAATCTACCACGACGGGCTCTTTGTGTGTGTGTGTGTGTGTGTGTGTGTGTGGCAGCAGAGCATGAGTGTGTTATCCTGCAAGCAGACAATAATTGGGATGCCACCAGTTTGCATCAATTCCGTGCAGTAGGGGACAAGACAGAGGACCATTTAATGTGCTTCAGAATAATCAAAGAGAAAAGCTTGTTCTTTGTTTGGGCCGGTGTACGTGAGTGAATGGCACAGAGATAGATGGCGACCAAGAAAGAGCCATGTCTTTTCATGCTTGGAGGGGATCAGACCATAAGGTGCGATCGGCATTTTAAATGATTGGACGATTCAGTGTAATTTCTTCCATTCAGTGGCCTGGCTTCACACTGCGAGAGTAATGGAGGCCTGAGAGAGCGTCTGGATGACCGCTACCGTCCTGCTGCTACGGTGAAGAGGAGAGGGACGCTGGGTAATCGCACACACCAATCCTCTGCTAGGTCTCCTGCAGTCACCTTCAACTCACTGTCAACACCAGAGTGAAAAAGGAAGGATCCAGTTTTACAGAAGTTTTTAGATTTGCAAATCTACACTGAATAGTGATGGTCTTCTGACAAACATTCACGCTGTGTCTGAAAGCCTTAAAACTTAACGTTATTTTTACTAAAATTATGCACTTTCAACAAACAGCATTTTTACTTTCAGATGATTGATTACATACAGTCTTCCAAGATACCATGATGCGTGATGTGCTCAATCTGCTCATAGGTGATGTAAATATTGTATTATTTCCTAACAATGTCACATGTGAATGTCTGGGTAATTAGTTGGGGTACTTGGGCTAAGAACTTGGACTCAGACTCGGACTGCAATTATCCCAGACATCAAGCAGTGTCGGCCCAGATCTGGCCCACATCTGGACCGCATGGATTTCACATGGGCCAGATGTGGGCAGGATCTTGGCCAAAACTATGTTGCTGTCTGGGATGAATGAACTTGGACGGACTCGGGTGGACTCGGACTGCAATTATGAATAAACTTGCACTCGGACAGATTCAGGTTGACTTGTACTAGGACTCAGACTGCAATTACGAATGCGCTTGGACTTGGACTGACTCAGGTTGCCTTGAACTCGGACTCAGACTGTAATTATGAATGAACTTGGACTCGGGTGGACTTGAACCCAGACTCAGACTGCAATTACAAATGAACTTGGACTTGGACTGACTCAGGCTGGCTTGAACTCAGACTTAGATTGCACTTATGAATGAACTTGGATTCTGGTGAACTTGAACTCAAGAAATTCAGGAGAAATGGGCAAGAATAAAGATCTGAGTGACTTTGACAAGGGCCAAATTGTTGCGGCCAGACAACTGTGTCAAAGCATCTCTGAAACAGCGAGGCTTGTAGTGTGCTACTGGTCAGCATATGTGAGAATCTAGCAACAGTGGTCCAAGGAGAGACAAACCACAAATTAGTGACTGCATATAGGGCGTCCAAGGCTCATCGATTGTAGAAGGACTATGTGGTGACAATTTTAATAATGGGCCTGTGTAGGTGCAGACTGGTCAAAGTCTCCATGATGACCCCTGTCCACAACCGAAAGCCTCTAGAATGGGCACATGAGCAACGGAACTGGATCTTGGGGCCTGTTTTCTTGGATGTAGTTGCAAAGGGATACCCTGTGGAAAAATGACAAGCTGGTTGAGGGACTGTGAAGCTCTGGACAATGTTCTGCTGGGGAATCCTGTTTCCGGCCATCCATTTGGACATCAATCTGACACACGCCACCTACATAAACCTCATTGCAGACCATTTACACCTTTAATGGCAATGGAATTCTCTGATGGCATTGGTAGGATATTTTACCACACTGCACACACTTTATTTTGTTGTCCTTATCTCCATATTCTTTAGATGTTAATCTGATTGAGCATCTGTGCAGGACCAACCAGTCCAATCCATGGTGGCTCAACCTCACAATTTAAGGACATGAAGGATCTAGTGCTAATGTCTTGGTGTCAGATACCACAGGAAACCTTCAGTCCAGGAGGTTACGTTTGTGTATGTTTGAAGTAGTCAAGTGCACATTCATTTTTACAAAGGGTTTCAAAGTAGCTTCTCCAAGACCAGCTTTAATGCCCTCCTACCATTGCTAGAGCTGTTCTTCTGTCAGGTGCTATGTGTATTTCACAGATGTTTGGGCTGAAACAGTATTTAAACCTGTGCCTAGCCCTTATCCTACCTCCCTGTGTCGCTTCTCATCCTTTAAACATTCAATCTCTCTTTCATTCTCCTGCTTTTAATGTGTCCGTGGGAAGACTTAGCTATTGTTTGAGCTTAGTGCTGGAGACCTAGCGAGGCCATTAGCCTAGCAGCAAGTCTCAAATAGCTAAATTACCCTCTTTCTCTTCCCGTCTCATCTCTATTTAATAATAATACAGGGAAAATTTTCCCTCTTTTCTTCCGTTCAATGCCATCCTCCACTTTAGGAAGGGAGCGATTCAGAGGGGAGAAAGATGAACTGTGAGAGGCTGGGGTTTAAAATAAGTGATAGGTGTATGGGGAGGAGGGAAATTGGAAGGCGCCCTTGGCACAATACAATAAAAACATCCTGTAATTTGCAGTGACTCCCTACTCTTCTCTCTATCAAATCAGGCATGCTCAGCCGGTGAGGTGTACTCGCTCGTTCTGTTCTTTTATACCTTCCTCTCTTTCCCTCCCTCTGTGTCACAAAAAAGATTATTGATGTCTTCTAACCCATTTCAGAAATCACAGTAAATGGAAAAAGGTTACACACAATAAAACCATTATAGATGTGCAAGGAACTAAACAAAAAGGCTCGTCAAAGTTGTCTCAAAGAACATTTTGGTGTTCATTTTTACAGACAATATGAAACAGTAGTTTCATATTGTCGGGTTGTCAGGTTGTCGTATTTACTAAACTCACAGGTAAAACTAAGTCAAATGTGAAAACCCTCATCTTCAATACAGTAATCTTCAATAACCTTACCAATAAATGAGGCATTATGGTACTATGTACCCTTAAGGTATTACTATGAACCTTTTAGTGGTAAGGTCCAAAGTTGTCCCTTTATTGGTATTTCTCCAATGACCAGTTGTTGTACACAAAAAGCTACAATTTTGGAGTGACTTATTTTCACAATTACCCTGCTCCAATAGCCTCCGCAACTATTGGAATATCCCAGGATTTGTCCTTACTATTTATTTGGAAAAACTGGAAAGTCCACTCTTGCAATGTTAAAATGTATTTTTAGACATTTTTGACTGTAATTTAATCATCTCATTCATTCTCATTCATGTCTTTTCAATATAACACACAAGTGATGGAGTGATAGTTTCTTACCTCTGGATTTCCGCATTGATTAGTTATAAAAGGTGGTATTATGTTTAACTCAAAACTTAATTATAGATAAACACAATCTGACCAATGAACACACAATATATAATTGTAATTATGACATTTCCTGGAATTCTGAAGGATATAAACTCACAACTGCAAAAATTGTGAGATCGAGATTGTGAGATTATGAAAAATCTATTTTTTTCTTTCATAGCAGGAAAAAAGACAGAACTGCAAGATGTAGCTAAACTCAGAATTCTAAAACAAAAAAGAGATCAGAGTAAACATCTCGCAATTCCAAGTTTAATTATATGCAACGTTTACATTCACTCAGATCCTGTGGTGTTTACATGACAATATTAATACGCCATTGCCCTATTCAGAATATTGGCATAATCTGCTTATAGAAAACATAAAGCATGCCAGTGTTGCTATGTAATGTAAACAATCTAATGAGAGGAATATGTGTTCTGCAGTCAGTGCACTGAGCCAGAGACCATCTTTTAAAGGACGGACATGCCAGTACGGTTGTGTCATTCAGTCCCAAAACGGAATTATCCTGATTTAGAGCAGAGAGAGTACTAACATGAGGTAAAACAATGAACGATACGAGCCCAATATGAGAGAAAGCTGATGACACAAGAGCTATGGGGAGCAAGGTTTAAACGTGCAGCAAACCCACACACCTCCCAGACTGTCCCACACTTAGCAATGAGAGCAAGCAAAGGCTTTGATCGCTATCTTAGCTGCTCCAGGAAATGAGCTCCGTATTAAAATCCAACATGACACACGACCCCAGAGCTGAGCACAGCACGCTGTAAAAACAAAAACACAAATCCCTCGCGCGCACACGCGGACACATCTGAGCACTCCGCACTCGACAGGAAATTAAAAACCTTTTAAAATTACCCATAAACCACAGAGGCTCCGAAATGAGAAAATAATCACCGATTATTCGCGGCGTTTAAAGTGGACCGGTGAAGAATTTGACTACGGCTCTCAATCTTTCGCGCTTGATATCTTCTTTTAATGGAGTTGTCTCGCGCTCTCCACAGTATTTTCCGAAACTGCATGCAAATAAATCTAAGCCCATTTGCAAATCGAGGTCAATCATTTAAATACGGAGGGTAATCATTTTAATTAAAACACACAATTAAGAGAGACCGATATAGTGCAGAAAGGAGCCTTCAGAACAGTGCAATGTATTACATTAACAATCTATTTGAAACGTTTAATAAATAACTAGATATTTTGTAATTCTCATATAAAGTTGTCTTTATCTCTTAAACACAGTGCAGAATACAACATTGTGTTTCATACTGAATTATATAGCTACAGACTAGAATCATTAAGTCTTATTAAAATCATTTAGCCTACCTACCCTGTATGAAAACAATAGCCTAATACCTGAAAAGCTGTGAGTGATGTACATATTGAGAATATTATTCATCATATTCAATATTAATTCATCATCACAGTTTAAATGCATTCAGTGAATCATTCACACACATGGTAGCAACCCATCTGATGTTAGGCTATTTCTGACAAGACAATTTTATTAAATAAATATATTGGACTGGTTTTGCAGGGCAGCCTATTTATAAGTCTAACAATGCCCCCTAGTGCTCGGTAAATGTCCTGCTAGAGGAGTTTATTTTAGGGCTTTATGTTTCTTTTAAAACATCCAATCACACCATGCACTGCCTCAGGTCAAAATTCATCTGAACCTACTTTATAGGCCTATTATTAATTCAGTCATTTTCCACCATGTCATGTATCACTGCAATCTCTAGAAGTAATCTATAACAATTTCAACTAAAATTAATGTTTCATCATGATTCATTTATTTGACAAATCATTTTGTTTTGTAGTGTCAGGGGCATCATGCACTCATTATTTTTGAGGGGGCACGAGAGAAGGGTTATACCACTGTATAACTGATATAGGCTTATGTCCCTACTGAAAACAATAAAATAAAACCATCACAGAACATTGTAATGGTTTCCACTACAAACACCTTTACAAACATTACATACCATCCATTTTTAACCATTAAAATTGGTTTTCTGTAGTGTGTTTTGGGACATATTCCATAGGATTTATTGGTTTTAACAAGCCACCAGTAGGCAACCAGTTACTAGAGACCAACAGGCCCATTACAGCTTCCAATACAAGTCCCATTATAACCAGTAAAACCATTACTCATTTTGTAATGCTGTCTATTGTTTTGTTTTTTCAGCAGGGGTTTGATTATTATTATTATATCCCCAAAATATATCATGAAATATCTCTATTCTCAAATATGTGTAAGTAAACACATTTTGCACCATTATAGATTGTTATTTGATCTATTATGGGTGATGGGCAAAGTGGGCTAGCCTAGGCTACTATAATCTATTAACTACGCATAAAAGCCCGTCTTTTTACTTACAAGTACCAGATATGGGTGTCATACCATAAAATACTATTAATAAGACTGACTTTGTATTTAATGTGAAATTATGTAAACTACTAGCTGATTAGCCTAACATTTTCATTGTACAAAAAGTGAGCAAAGAACGTTTACACTTCAGTCCAGCGAGTTCAAGCACTCTCAAAAACTGCCATAATAATCTCTAAAGCTGTGTACACTGTGAAATTAATATCTTACTTACATTCGTACATCTTCACTTTCTTATTTCTGATGAGAGAATTCAGTCGGTGACGAAACAGCGCGCTTCGGCGATGACTCATCTGAACGACTCTGATTGGTCCTTGCATTCATAAGCTCAACAGAATCGTATGTGATTGGTTATAATGAGCAGCGCTTGTGTCTCTGGCTCTGTGCCAGCCAGCGAACGCAGATTTTAATTTAACAGCTGGTGATGTTTTTCTTACATATATATATATATATATATATAGTTTACCGGACAAACTGCGCATTTCACCCAAAATATGATATGACTCTAAATTTTGTAAATTTAGGGGGGCCAAGCTTGTTGACAGGGAGGCACTGCAAAACCCTCATAAAATAGTTTTGAAAGTTGTGAGTTTTGATAATTATATGATCTAGGAGGACCTTATACAGTGCGTGCCATTGTCTATCCCCCACGGCCTCGTTTTCATTTGCATTAATTTCAATATAAGTAACATGATTAAGGTATAGGCCTACAACAGACATACATAGGTAGTTGCATTAGATACAAAATATCAAAGCTAGTGGCAACTGCAAACAAATGCTGTGAACTTAACTTGATTTTGTTCATTTTAGTGGATGTATGAAGCCTATCAATCTTAAAGGGTTTTCATGCAAAGTAGCCTCATATTTCTCTGGAACTTCAAGTTATAGACAAACACAGCAGCTAGTGAAAGGCACAGCGGGTTATAGCCGCCTCTTGTCTGAACGCTTCTACATGTGGAGTATTTATAGCTGTAGTCATGCAGGACAGAGTCCTGGTGTCATTTCCCAAATGACTGAGCATGCAAACAGCTTCTGTATCTGTTACAGACAAGGGAGCTAAATATAGTCTGAGCCGGACAACAACATGCACAAGTAAATCTCACAGACATCGGCTCAGTCTAGAGAATCTCCAGTTGTACATTGTACTTCTGTCAGCTGTTACCTGATCCTGATTGTTTGGTTGTGGCATGATTCACTTCTGAGCAAGAAGGGTGAGTCACCGGGCCTTCTCTGCGGTGTGTGAATGTGATATTTCCTTTCACTGGATTATTGTAATGCAATAATCTGGACATTTAAATGAGAGACTTCTGATTTTGAATAATTTGATCGTTAACTTTTTTGCCAGGTTAACTGATTTCATTTCCTTGAATGCTGCTTGACACTGAGGTCAATGACAAAGAAGAAATAAGAAAAGTGTAAAAAAAAAAAAAAAAATGTAAATGCATTTGCCAAGTTCTTTCTATTCATGTGGGTTTTATATGGTTTTCGTATCTCATTACTTTCAAAAAGGTTTTAAATGTACTTTTCAAGGTATAAAAATATTTTTACAAACATCATGAATTATTAATTCATGACTCTTCCTTTATTTTTACACCACCATATCACAATCTAAACAAACCCTGTCATATAAAACTCAGGTGATCTGATATTTTAAGAGACTCATCAACCTTTATCTGCATGTGTCCTGTGTGTGTGTTTAAATTATCAAGCAATTTGTTAAAAAAGATAAGAAGAAATAATAATAAATGCCAATAAGGTCAAACTACTTTATAATGACGTAAAGAGTTTAATTAAAAAAAAATCAAGATGTATTTTAATACAGAAAATACACATATCTTTGACCCAGAGAAATAAGGCAATGGTTCTCTCAACATTCTTAAAAATTAGGGTTACAAAAAGCCATTTTCGCAGCAATGTCATTAAAGAATAATTTTTGGATTCCCAATGAATCTTTCGGGGAACAATTCTTAAAAGAACCATTTTTTTTTTCTTAGTTAAGGATGTTTTAATTGTCTGAAAAACCATCTTCCACAATAAAGACCCTTTTGTGCAATGGAAATATTCAATAGATATTAATGGTGCTACATGAAACCATCAATGCCAATAAAGAGTATTTATTTTTAAAAGTGACCCATGCAGCTAGAGCCCACTAGGGGGCCTCAGCAAACTTCCAGGGGGCCCCAGTAAATTAAATTTATGAATTGAAATTAATATAATCTAATATGATCTAAATTGAAATGCCTAAAAACCACTTAAATAAAGATGTAAGCAAATATTTAATTAATTAATCATCAGATCAGTCTGATGAATTTATCTCAGCAGACAGGATGTGATACTATGATTGAATTCGGATGTGCCTCATTGCCCAGGCGGGGGGCATTAACATCTTTTATTAACAGAAGTATCTGATCCTGAATTTTCTTTTTATTCCCAAGGACCTGGACCAGCAATCACAGAGTGCAGATTACCGATGACAGTTTATGTATGAACCATGGCATGGAACGTGACCTAAACATCTAAAATGAGTGGGTACTAAAGAGATACAAAGTTTGGACATTGACACTGCCTGCCCATTGAGGGCAGATTGTTGTAATTTAAGGTCATGGGACTGTCAGATAAAGCTGGGATTGGCCGAGGCCTCAACAGTCCTGATCCAGTGGTGCGTGAGGCCTACCTGATGGCATATGACTATATCAACTATGTGACAGCCAAACCAGGCATCCCGGTGGGTCCAGCACCATCTCGTGCCACGGCCGCCTTGCGTCACGCTGGAGATGAGCTGCTCACTCGCTTCCCCATCTTCTTTCGCCGCTGGCCACGTGTTTTCCAGGACGTGACGGACCGAACGGCCTGCTCGACCCTCGTTTCCATTCTGGATGAGCACTTTGCACCCACACGACGTAGAGATCTCGCCTGGAGTGCCGTGCTGTCCGTGTTTGTTCTCTCTGGACAGCTGGCACTGCACTGTCAGGAGAGGGGCATGTCTGATATCCTGCCCCAGATTCAGGAGTGCATGGGCAGCTACATAGAGAGGGTCATCTGCCCCGAGATCAGGGACAGAGGAGGATGGGTAAGTGTCAAGGGTCAAAGCAAGTCTCTTCACGTTAAGCCTCAGGACCCATTTGGCTCCATTCTGAATAATTATGATGATTCATTATTGTCACCAGATGCTAGCTAAATCAGGTGCTTCGAATACACTGGAGTGAAATCTGGACTTGCAAGATGTTTCAAGAAGTTTTCTGCAGAATTGGAACTGCACATTTAAATATTTTGGAACATTAGACTGTGCTATTATTGTAATACCTTGTAGCAAGTATATTTTGTTGCAAAATAAGCACAGAAAATGCACAAAGAAAAAAAAGACATTGTGGTTTTTAGCCTAAGAACTGACGAGGCTTCCAGGTATTTTAGTTTCTTCCCCCAGTTATTTTAGCTGTACAAAAACTGTACCCTACTTTATATGCTGCTTAATATTGCAAACTTTGTCATCATATCATTTAAATTCATTATTGTAATTAAATACACTGGTTTGTAACGCATACAGTTTAGGAAATAGCTTACTTTTTTGTTGAAAAATGAGGTGGACACTTATATTAATAATTATTTTATTACTATCTAATGTTGTGTATTGCTCTCAGTCAGGTTTTATCAGTCGTTTTGGCGAGAAGCAGAATCTTGAAGACCAGGTGATGAAGGTGTGCTGCTGGTCTCTGCTCTTGCTGAGTGTTGGGATCTTATCCTACTTTGTATGGAAAAGAAAAACTTAGACAACATCGCCATCTGCTGAGAAAATGTAATAAGGCACTCATGATTCACTTGGTTTGTGGTAAGATTAAGATAAAGCATTTCAGTATTGCTGGTTTTGAAGCTAGAAACACAAATTGTTATATAATAACTGTGAAACATAAACCATCCCTTGTTAATAAATGCAATGCTATCAACATTTGTTTCCAGTTAAAACAGCTCTAATTATGCTGTGCTGGCCAAATATACAATTATGACTGTTAATTTTACTGAAGCTAATTCTCAATTTCAATTTAAACATTGTGTCCGGACATGACTGATATGTTTCTCGTTATCTCAGAGACCCTTTGATATTATTTGATGTAGTTCTAAGATTAATATTTAGTCATTTACTCACTCTCGTGTCGTTCCAAACCTGTAAGACCATATTTGTGTTAAAACATAAAACTAGATCATTTAAGAAATGTCTGTTTTTGTCCATACAGTTTGGAAAGAGATGAGTAAATGATTCTTAAATGCTTAAAATTAGTTTTGTATAGAAATAATTCAGTTTTTAGTTGTGTGTGTATATATATATATATATAGCTTGTTTGTACTCAATTTCATTATTAAAGTTCTTAGTTCTTAATATAAGTTTTTAGGATGAATGATCTCCATCATGTGAATGAAAAACTGCCAAGCAGCCACCATGTTTGATTGTCCACAACTATAATACATGAAAATACAAGATCAAATTCAATTGAACATTTATGGACACTATATAACGCCCATTTATGTCATTTGGTTTGATAACTTCTACATTAAATTGGACATCAATTTAACCATTTTAAAAGCCAAAACAGTTCACTTCATATTTATAGCAGATATACGTACACAATGTGAAATGTTCAAACCCATAATAAACCAATATTTATGAACATCATAAAAATCTTTATTTCATGTCATCAGTTGTTAGGGTTTCACAATTTGCATATACGGATGTTACACAATTGGTGACAGTTGAAACTTGACTGGTAAACGTAAATAAACGTTCTGCATGAGATCAGATGTTAATTCATATGATGTCTAGGAACAATCCAAACAGGTTTGACAAGGATGTGTCAGTGTATGTGACCAGCGAAGAATGAGGATGGGTTCAAATAATTGGTTCATTCATATTTGCAAATTAAGGAAAGAGCGAGACATTTTAACAGAAGAAAAAGCCTTTAATGACATCTGTACAAACAAGAGACAAGGACAGAAAAAGAAAATTGAGCTTTGGAACGTTTTTTTGTTTCCTTGTACATGAGTAAAATGATACAGCCTGGAAAACGGCACGTATATTAAGAGACTTAAGCCAGCTCTTCCTCTCCCTCCTCCTCAAACTCGCCCTCCTCCTCTGCGGTGGCATCCTGGTACTGCTGGTACTCGGACACCAGGTCGTTCATGTTGCTCTCGGCCTCGGTGAACTCCATCTCATCCATACCTTCTCCGGTGTACCAATGCAGGAAAGCCTTGCGCCTGAACATGGCCGTGAACTGCTCTGAGATTCTCTTGAACAGCTCCTGGATGGCAGTGCTGTTGCCGATGAAGGTGGCGGCCATCTTGAGTCCCCTGGGTGGGATGTCGCAGACGGCGGTCTTGACGTTGTTCGGGATCCATTCGACGAAGTAGCTGCTGTTCTTGTTCTGAACGTTGAGCATCTGCTCATCCACCTCCTTCATGGACATGCGGCCACGGAAGATGGCGGCGACTGTGAGGTAGCGGCCGTGACGAGGGTCGCAGGCGGCCATCATGTTCTTGGAGTCGAACATTTGCTGCGTGAGTTCAGGAACGGTCAGTGCACGGTACTGCTGGCTCCCCCTGCTGGTGAGAGGAGCGAAGCCAGGCATGAAGAAGTGGAGACGAGGGAAGGGCACCATGTTTACGGCCAGCTTGCGCAGATCTGCGTTGAGCTGGCCAGGGAACCTGAGGCAGGTGGTGACTCCGCTCATGGTGGCGGAGACCAGATGGTTGAGGTCACCGTATGAAGGTGTGGTGAGTTTGAGGGTGCGGAAGCAAATGTCATACAGAGCTTCGTTGTCGATGCAGTAGGTCTCATCTGTGTTTTCCACCAGCTGGTGGACAGACAGCGTGGCATTGTATGGCTCTACTACAGTATCGGACACTTTGGGCGAGGGCACCACGCTGAAGGTGTTCATGATGCGGTCGGGATACTCTTCGCGGATCTTGCTGATGAGGAGGGTGCCCATGCCGGAGCCGGTGCCTCCACCGAGAGAATGGGTGAGCTGGAAGCCCTGCAGGCAATCGCAGCTCTCGGCCTCTTTACGAACCACGTCCAGGACAGAGTCCACCAGCTCCGCTCCCTCGGTGTAGTGACCTTTAGCCCAGTTGTTTCCAGCACCACTCTGACCTGTTGAAATAGGCAAAGTACTTAATTTTCACACCCGCATTTCTAACATCAATGTGACCCTGGACCACAACACCAGATTTATACATATGAAAGCTGAATTAAGTTTTCCATTGATGTTTGTTTTGTTAGGATAGGACAATATTTGGCTGAGATACAACTATTTGAAAATCTGGAATCTCTGAAATAGAGAAAAATCACCTTTAAAGTTGTCCAAATGATGTTCTTAGCAATGCATATTTCTAGCTAAAAATATTTACAGTAACAAATTTACAAAATATCTTCATGGAACATGATCTTTAAGTAATATCCTAATGATTTTTGGTATAAAACAAAAATCGATAATTTTGACCCATACAATGTATTGTTGCTATTGCTACAAACCCGTGCTACTTATGACTGGTTTTGTGGTCCAGGGTCACACATGGCATTTCTTTAATTTAATAATACTCACCAAAAACGAAGTTGTCTGGCCTGAAGACCTGACCGAAGGGCCCGGATCTCACGGAGTCCATGGTACCAGGCTCCAGATCCACCAACACAGCACGGGGCACGTATTTGCCACCTAAAAGATTACAAAAAAGGGGTTGGATTGACAAAATGATTTATCCTAATAACATGTGCACTCTCACTTAACGTTAGTAGTATTGATGTGGACATACCTGATGCCTCATTGTAATAGACATTGATCCTATCGAGCTGGAGGTCGCTGTCGCCATGATATGTGCCGGTGGGATCAATCCCGTGCTCATCACTGATAACCTCCCAGAACTACAGAATATGACAGATCATATTAGAAGGCTGGAATTCTGAGGATTTAATATAAAACTACAGGCAACAATTCATGTTATTAATGCTAAAACTGTGCTATAAATATTCACCGCGTGGGTCTCACCAAAGGCGCCCACTGTTCACAAACGCATGTTTGCCTCCATACGATGGATAAAAAGTCCTTTGTTCATCTAAAGCAGGTTTATACATATTAATGTCGTTTACAAAGTTGCAGACGATTGATGTTCTTTAAACTCCTCCCGCCCAAAACTCGCGCGCGCGCGCGCCACGCACGCCGGTTAGCGGAGATCCATTTCCGGTGCCTTTACGAATTAATCGATTTATTGGGCACTTTTTTTTTTATATATATATTTTAATTAGCAAATTTAAGTTGTTTTATCTTTGTCTGGTAATATTTAATGCATTACTTCATTTTAAAAAATGTCTGTATTTCGAGTGCGCTAGGCTTATACTTCCGTTTGTCGCACTGCAGTGAATCAAAGGGGAGTTCCAGACAGACACGGTGGATATAACATGTGCATATTTCTTGAGCAGCTATAAAATTTTAATCGTCTTTTTAATTTTTCCAAGCGTTTCACAATGTAACAAAATAAAATTCGGATGGAGGAAGCACATGGTTGACCTAGATTTAGTTCAAACCGCTTTAGGGGTTCATAATGGACTGCGAACAATAAGATGCACAAGAGAAAATATGATTAATTACATAGATTAATTCTGCATTTTCTCACAAATAGCTAAAAGAAAACGAAATTTCTTGTTTTCTATATACTCTAGATTATAAACCAACAACTGCAAATTTTAAAGAAACAAACAGACCTTGGCTCCGATCTGGTTACCGCATTGTCCGGCTTGAAGATGCACGATTTCCCTCATTTTCACTCTTAAGTGAGAAGATTTGACAAAGTGGCAAGCCTTTTCCTTTCTTCAACTGGCTGAGAAGGAGACTGCCCCCATATAAATAGACTCCCCCTCCCCCCCGGGCACAAGGTTACTATGTATCAGCACGCCATTAGCTGTCTTTCAAGAGCCCGCCCACACGTGTCCTTCTGTCCAATCACAGCAGAGACAGGGAACGCTGATTGGCCCTCCTCGACTGTCAGTCAAATTTGTTGTCAACGGATGATTTTCTACATTATTATTTTTTATAAAAAAGAAAAGAAAATAGTTGACATACCACAGAAGCAAAATCCTATAATGAAGCTGTAAATCGCACACAAACACTTGGTTGTTTATGGCTCTTAAATGTTCTGCGTGCCAAGGCTCAATCTAAACAGCTCGGAATAATAACAGGAAGTAAAATGTAAAATTATATTTACAAGGCACGGTATGGCAAAATATCATAACATTAATACAGGACTGTGTAAGACACTGAAGAATATAATATTTAACAAACAAACAAACACATAACTCAGTGTACCCATAGTGTTAAGTAAATAATTTATTTTAAAATAATATACCTAATTGGGAACTGTATGTAATGTTTTCAGACACATAATTGCGTGCTAGTTGCTGTTAAATGGTAAAAGGGTATTATAGTTTAAAAATTAAAAATAATTCGTGTTTTTTTTTTTGTTCCACATAAGTAGGACGTAAGTGCATCTTTATATGTAATTTCATAATTATGTCTGTTATCTTTGAAATAAGGTTTAATTATAACTGCTGAATGTACTGGCAATATACTTCAATGTCATCGAAAACGTGCCATGTGTTTAAATATATTTGTAATGTATTAGCCTAGTCAACACATCAAAATAAGTGTACTTATTTAAATCCAAATATTTCTAAAACAAATTAATTAATTATTTACTTTTTTTTACAAAGTGTACATAAGTGTGTGTTAAGCCATGAAAGCGAACTCTCAAGTATACTTAAGTGCATGGCTTTTTATTTAATTTATATCATTTTAGATGATATTATATTCATCATTAATAGTATATGCTATTATATTAATATTATATTATTTAATTAATATTGCATTAGGTTTGAAGTACACTACATGTGTATAATTCAATAGAATTAAAGGGATGGTTCTCAGGAACAGAAACGTATAGCAAGGACGTCTGTAAAATAGTCCATGTGATATCAGTGGTACAACTGTAATTTTACAGAATACTTTTTTGTGCGCAAAGAAAACAAAAAATAACAACTTTAGGTTATGCTTCTGTCTATGGAGGGCCAAAGAGCTCTCGGGTTTCATTAGAAATATTGTGTTACTACTAAAAATGTGTCTTCTGAAGATAAACGAAGGTCTTACAGGTTTGGAACAACATGAGGGTGAGTAATTAATAACAGAATTTTGACAGAATCACAACATTTTTGGGTGAACTATCCCTTTAAGCACACTTCTTTTTCACATTCAGAGCCAGAGATAAAGCAGCAGACATTTGGCTTATGATGTTTATTAATATTTCGGCAACATCAAGCCCCTTTTGCAGTTATTCTCAAAAATAAATGATGAAAAGTTTTTGTGCTTTGTGTGTATGTGTGAAAGTGAAGAAGAGATGCATGTAAATATATTAAGGTTTCATGTTTCACAGGCAGACACAGTTCTGGTTTGGGTGTAGTTGTATTATTAAAAAGCAATCTGACTGTAGGAGAGGGAATGCATGGTAATATAATCCGCATTGGCACAGTTGCTGTGACTTAGACTGAGAGAATGAGGGTTTGCCCCAGTCCTCCTGCTGTATCATAGGCAAAGTCCTCAAGGGATTTTACAGGCCTGACCAGATAAGATTGCAGATACTGTTACAGAAGCAGATGGCACTCTGATGCCTTTCTGGTTTGAATAATCCGAAATGAGGCTACTTATGTACAGTTCTCTTATTGTTTCACTACAATGCACAGGTTGCTCAGTACACTTAATCGTGACTATAAAAATAGGTTAATTACAGTGAGTAACTTACAGAACAGAAGCACTTAGGTGAGTCATGGCAGTTTGGTGAAGTTCTTTCAGTATTAATGGGTTCAACTTTCCAGTTAGGATTATATATAAAAAAAAATCAATATTGAGGTTATGCTTGCAGTGCAGTCACATTTTATTCCCCCTTTTGTTGTTCCAAATTGAAGAAATTGAAATGACAAGAGAATCATAAAGAATGGGTCCCAAACTCTTCTTTGATTTTGAAAGTAAGAAATCTGATGGGCCAATTTCCCAAGGAACGTGTGAGTAAAAGAGGGTGGCTCAGGGTTATGAAAAGTGAGAACTGGGTGAGAGTCAAACAAAGACGTCATTCTAATAGCTTAGGGTGCAGGAGAAGTCAAAGGCTGCATACATATTTGTATACATATTTTCTTTTTCAATAATCCTTTTTAGAAGACAAGGAAATACTGTTGCGCTCAGATGAAGGCTAATGGTAAGTCCAGGTGCGTGGAAACCAATGAAGTATAGAAGAGACTGTAGATGGTTCGCACTCTGAAAAACTAGACAAAGTCTTTAACAAAAAGAATCAAATATTTTAATAGAGCAATTAAAATATTTGATTATTTTTGTTAAAGACTTTGTCTTGTTTTTCAGAGTGCGAACCATCTACAGTCTCTTCAATAATGCTTTTTACTCAGATGTGCGTAACATCATGCAAGAAAAGATCTGTCCACTTCATCACAACTTTAATCAAACTTTAAAACTTGTTATTCCTCTGAAATAACATTTATTTTGCCCCACACGGGCTGTCTGATAATGTTAACCAATAGTCAGATAGATACAGTCCAATCAATTCACCATGGCGAAAATTGCACTACACTAAAAACTGCACTACATTTTATACAATATATCTTCTATCACTTGGAAATATTTGAAATTTCAGAAGTAAAATGGGTTTCAAGTGGAGATTCCCATTGACTTTCACTCAGCGGAATGACATAGATATATTACTGAGACATTAACTGGACACACTCTGTCTCTCTCTCTCTCTCTCTCTCTCTTCACTCCTCTCTAATATAGACGGGAAGTCCTGGCCTAATGGTTAGAGAGTCGGACTTGTAATCCAAAGGTTGTGGGTTCGAGTCTCGGGCCGGCAGGGATCGTAGGTGGGGGGAGTGAATGTCCAGCGCTCTCTCCACCCTCAATACCACGACTGAGGTGCCCTTGAGCAAGGCACTGAACCCCCAACTGCTTCCCGGGCGCTGCAGCATAAAATGTGTATGTTCTGCACACTGCTGTGTGTGTGCACTTTGGGTTAAATTCCGAGTATGGGTCACCATACTTGCTGAATGTCACTTCACTGTCACTTCACTAGACAAACACATCCTGTGATGTGTGATCCTTTCCAAATTGCATAAAAATGAAACATTCATTTATGAAATCCTATAGTGACTCCTGTGAAAAAGAAGTTGACTTTATCATACTTTTAAAATAAGTGTAACTTCATCATTACAAATGTGTATGTTTAAATACATGAAATAAATGTTTCAACAGAAATGTTGAAATATATTTTAATTTACCAAATGCAGTACAATAGAATTATGAAATTACATATAAGTACTTAAGTCGTATTTAAGTGGTTCAAAAAGGCACAGTTAAGTTCAACTAATTACATATATTGCATATAATATAAATTTAAAAAACAAATACATTTTATTTTAAATGCCCGCCTTCTGAAAAATGAAATGTGTTGTGATTGGTTAGCTGTCCCAGTGCGTTGTGATTGGCGAACAGCTTAGAGAGTTTCAGTACTGCCCCGCCCCTTGCCAAAGCAGCAAGTCCGTCAATATTGCGAGGGGTATCTCGCTGCAGCCTACAAGATCCAGGGGGCGTGGATGGATCCAGAGCCAACTCTTCCCATCTTACACATACCTAAACCTACCCATCTCCACCCCCTGATCCCTAAACCCACCCCTAAACCTACCAATCTCCACCCCCTAGATGTGGCTCCATTGTTCTTTAATTCTAACATTATAACATGAATTGCAGTGAAACTGTTATACAGTTGAATTTATTTATACCATAGTCACACAGACTTGCACTATTTGTGGCGACATATATATGCAAATTCATTCTCTGCCAGCAGGAGGTTGGAGTAGAGATGGAGGCTTCCCCGGTAACGCTGTACACAAAACAGCACTCCTCTCACAAACGCTGCTTTATCAGACATTACATGCGAGATGAAATGAAAATGACATCCAACATTTTCTGAAGATAATCGGTTTCCTTCAGAAATACAGTGATATAAAAACACCTGCACCGGGTTTTGATTTTGAAACGTGCAGTGCTCAACCAAGCCTTCTCCCCACCCACCAACCATTGCAGGCGGGATTTATTTTAATGATATTCTAACGGGCCGCAACGAGCTGTTCATGGTAGTTCTTGAAAAGAACTTTTTTCTTTTTTCTCCCTTTGGAGTGGACTTTGAGATTTGTAACTTTGTAGATCTTTTTATGCCCAAACATACACACTACACACTGACTAAAATTCAAAAAGTGAAAAAGCATAATAGGACCCCTTTAACACATCAAAATAAATTTACTTATAAAGCACAACCAAAGATTAAACATAACTAAAATATACTTTAAAGCAAAACTTTCAATTTTACATTATTACGAAGTGTACTTAAGCATGTTAAGAAACAGTCATGAAAGTGCCTACACTTAAGTGGCCTTTTATTTTAGTATTACTATATTATCTGCAAGCACAGTGTTTTATTCGTTTAAGATTTGAAGTACACATTCAATACAATTAAACTCACTTCTTTTTCACAAAAGTAATTTTACAAAAATGTCCTAAATCTTAATAAGTAGATTAGTGTTTTGTTACAGAGTCTGTGTGTGTGTTTGTGTTTATTGGGTAAAACAGACGTAATAATGCTCAACTATAGTACTTCATTATTAGTCATGGGTGAGATGTTGCATGTCCTGCATACGAACAGCTGTTTCTCACTGAGCATCGACTATAGATGGGAAATTCTCCCAGATCACACAGGATATCAGATTCCACTGTGCACACGATCAATATGTCATGATCAGTAATTCGCCACTGTACATAAAACATTACAACTGTAGTGTAGCATAAACAGCTGCATCAGATGCTCTTATATACTGTTGTTTATTACTCAGGAGCTGTGAATCTGCCCATCCCCCGCAGCAGTCATGGTCCATCCCCTCAGAGCACTTCCCACAGTCAGCTGTTCTAGACGCCATTGCTTAGGCCTTATAAGTGCATTTGACCACACCATTAGGCTCTTTTTATACAGTGCTGGCTGGAGGTCTCAAACTCTGTAAATCAGTTTTAAGAGCTCCTGAGAAACAAGCTTATAATAATCTCTCTCTCTTTTGCCCTATTATTTGAGGTCAGACTGAGGCCGAGCTCCTACACGGAGCAGCTCCACAGATTTAAAGGGAAAAGGTTCCAGCGCTGTATGAAAGATAATGACAAGTTTGATTGAATGTGATGAATGAGATGATAGCTAGGGTTTAATGGTAGCATGCTAAGCTAACATTTGTAGTGCTATAAAATACATCACACATACAGGCCTATCAGGAAAAACTATTTTATTGATCATTTTAAGTGTTTCGGTATCATTGATCATTCTGCTAGTTGTTTTAGTATCAGTGAGGTACTATTCTATTTTTTGTATATTTTGTTTAATTATTTTTTATATTTTCTGTTTTAGTTTTAATTTTAGTTAAAATTGTAGTTGTTTATTTGTCAATTTTATTATTTTTTGTATATATCTATATTATATGTTACCCTAGTTTTTATTATTAATATATATTTTTTTAATTTCAGTTTTAGTTAACTTATTTTACATCAGGTTATTTAGTTACATCAAACTAACTTGATGAATATATACGTGTATATGTGTATGTATGCACGCATCTTGTGTTGGTTAAGATAAGCTTTTTTAATGTTTTTGAAAGTTATGCTCACAAAGGCTGCATTGATTTGATAAAAAATAAACAGTCAGTACAGTAAAAACAGTAATATTGTGAAATTTTACAATGTAAAATTAGTGAACACAGACACACACACACATAAACACACACACATACAGTACATATATATGTTTTATGGAATCTATAGTACATTTTTCAGGATTGTTTGATGAATAGAAAGTTGAAAGAGCAAAATTTATTTGAAACAGATTTTTTTGTAGCATCGTAAATGTCTTTACTGTAATTTTTGATCAATTTAATGTCCTTACTGAAAAAATTAATTTAATGAATTTATTATTATATTATATTATACAGACATTGTTTTATCCATGCCTTCAAATTTCAGAAGGCATCATAATTCCGCCTACCTTTTTAAGCTTTGACAGTATGCCTATGATGCCTTAAAATGCTGTGTATGTAGGCAGTGTACTAGGCAGGGAAATGTCAGCTATTTAGGCTTTGGATTCCTCAAACAGTCATCAGTACACCAGCAGAGCAGATGGAGATTAGCAGGCTTTACTCAACAGCTGTAGCGAGGCTCAAAATGGCAGGAGGCTGATTTGCATATGTATGAGCAGTGCACCACTATTGTAGTAAATCATTGACATGTTAGTCAATCATCCACAGTATCATCTATCATATTTAACTCTCTTTTGATGTCCCAGAATGAATGTTATAGACTTTAAAGAAGGAGCCTTTTTCATGCTCTTTAAACTGGCAGCTCTTTTCTCTTTTGTAGTGGTCAGTGTGCATTATGTGGTATTGAGTTATGCAGACACACAGCTGTGGGGGTTGAGACTCATTTGAAGCTGCCCACATCTGATTGAGTCTTGCTCTTGCAGTCTCTCTAGGGAAGTGCTGGAAGGATATGAGCTCTGATGGTAATGCAAGTGGACTATCCCACCCCCTCTGCTCTTCCCTGCAGTCAATGCTGATGAGGCCCTGGAGACGTGGACAGAAGAACACAGATGCTTGCAGATATAGATGATCCATTGATCCACAGCTCTGGAGATAAACAGCATGCTTGTGAAACTGGTTTGTCTTACTGTAAGGTGTAATGGTAAGGCACATTTTACTTTTAGTGCTTGAGGACTTCCTGTTCTGAAGGCCTTGTGGAGATTTGTCGAGGGATCCTTTTTGGTTTTCGGGGGAAGGTTTTGCATCTTCTCAATCAATAACGAGACGGATCAAAGGTCATTAGTGTGCCATGAGTCGTTCCCTAATTTAAGGAAGGAAGTCATCTGTGATAGAGTGCCAATGCAACATCTGCTGTACACACACTATGGTGGTTATTTGTTTTATATATTTATAGCAATATTATCTATGTTAATGTATTATCTATGTTAATTACCAGCTATGTTTGTTGGTCCACCAGCTACCGGTGTTCTGACAATTTGTGCTACCGGCTCAGATTGTGCTACCTCCCATTAAAAAGATAGGTAGCACAAATCGATAGTGAAAAATGCTGCCTATCAGATTGTGCTACCAGCATCTTATTCATGTGCTTTGAGGTTTTTTTAAATGCCCATATCTACCCCTACCCTAAACCTACCCGTCCACACATACCCTTACCCTAAACCTACCCTTAAAACAATGCAAATATATTATTGGTAGCACAATCTGAAAGGTAGCATGTTGATTTGCTTGATTTAAACCTAGGTTAAACCTGTAAAAGTTAAATAGAAATGTGATGGTGTTTCATTTGGATTCAGCTAATGTCTTGTGCTGTATGAATACAGCTGTAGGACTTAAAAGGAAGGTATTTTAAAGCATTTGTTGGAAATGCCATGTCTGCTGTGAAGTACAAAGAAAGACCTCGCCCAGGTTTACTTACAAATAACTGGAGCTCCCTCTAGTGTTAAAACAATGTTATTGTGACATTTATTGGCAGTAGACCAAAAGTTTGGAACAATTACGATTTTTTAAACTGATTTTGAAAGAAGTCTCTTATGCTCAATCATATAATAATCATATTAGAATAATTTCTGAAGGATGACTAAAGACTGGACTAATGATGCTGAAAATTCAGCTTTGCATCACAGAAATAAATTACATTTTAAAATATATTAAAATAGAAACAGTCCTTTTAAATTGTGATACAATTGCACAATATTACTGCGATTTTTGGCCTTGGTGAGCATAGTAGATTTCTTTCGAAAACATTGGCTCCATCTACTGTTGTAAAAGTGATATTTTGACATGCATTGGCAGATTATGAGACAGCAAACATGTTTTATGGAAAATACTTAATTTCCTCTTCAGGCTAAATGTCATGTGCTGTAGGTGGATAGCAATCAAACAATCAGTTTCATCATGTTACATTTGTTTGTGAGAATCCAAGGCAGGTTTATTTAAATTGCATATTTCACAGTAATAATTTAGTGTGCCTTAAAAAAAATATTATTTTTCAATAGTTGTGCCATTTAGAAAGATTCTGCAGAACATCTGTCAATTATCTTGCATTAAGACCAATAAGATCAATAGAATTTATGATATTTTAAAAACTAGCATAGCCTAACAAAGCTAATACATTAAAACCACCTCCCTAATATCATGTAGTTCCCCCTTGTACTGCCAAAACAGCTCTGATGCATTGAGACACAAAACCTCTGAACGTGCCCTCTGGTATCTGAGACCAAGACATTAGCAGATGCTTGAAATCCTGCAAATTGAGGTGGGGCCTCCGTGGATCAGATTTGTTGGTCCAGCACATCCCATTGTTGCTCAATTGTTTGTCATGTTCCTCAAACCATTCCTGAAAGAGGCCACAGGAAACACCGCTGCCATGTACATGGTCTGCAGAAATCTTTAGGTATGTGTATTCAAATGAAAGGCAGTCTGATTTTACTGTAAGCAAAATTAGGGTCGCTGAACTTACCGTGTTGATTTACTGTTGTGACATGACCCACATTTACCACTGTGGCTGCTCAAACAGTGCCATGTAGATGTAAAGAATCATGCACAATGTGCAACAGAGAAGGCTGATACTAGAATCATTTGTTTTGACAATAACTGCACACAAAATACAAAGACCACAACAGAGAGTCACGTACTGCGCTCATCACTCCCCAAAAAAAAAAAATAAAAAAAAAATATATATATATATATATATATATATATATATATATACTAAAAATAAATAAAAGAGGCATATTTACTTACTTACAGATGTCAAAAACCTCCAAAAATGTACAATCTATGTAATCCACAATTGTGTATGCAATCTATACACCTAACGATTGCTTATTAGTGCCTTATGTATATTATTGCCTAAATAGACCTTTTACAATTCTACCTGTAGATTTAATGTAATTACTGATTAATTGTTAATTTGATGAAAGAAATAATTTTATACAAACCTACATATCAGAATTGAGCCTCAATAAAGTCTAAGTATCATATATATTATATATAATACATCAGTGTTGCCCACATATTTCAAAATGTGTGAATGTGAGTATGAATACACACATACCTTTCTGGATAACTGGCATAATGATGCTGAAAATTCAGCTTTATATCACAGGAATAAATTACATTTTAAAATATATTTCAATATTAAACTGTTTTTTAAATTGTAATAATGGTATTTCATTAATCTGTCTTTTATTGTATCTTTAAATATAATAAAAATGTACCTGCCCTAAACTTTTAAGCAGTTATGTATTTAACTCTAAAACAAACAAAACCACAGGTTGTTTTCCAAGCCCAGAGAGGAATGCTATAAATGGCTAAATAAATAACATATTTTAATATAATGCTCATGTCTGCTTTTGTTGCCAAATCCATTACTAGGGATAATCTTACAATTATATTGGCTTTTCAGTGGATCAGCAGGCTTCAGGAATGATATCAGCTCTCAGCAGCTGTTGTGGTGATTTGAGGTTATGAATATGACAGGCCCGTTGAAATAAATTAGACAAGTGTGTTGATCTCATGCACATGTGTGTTATAGAAATAGCAATATCAGTCAGAAATCAGTGGATGCTGTGTGCTCTCATTTTTATGTAAAGCTCACATGATATTGTTAAAAATAGAAAATGCGGGATTACATGAATAAAAGTGAGGAGAGAGTTCACTGTGGGAAAGACGATACCAAATAAATCTGCTGCAATGTTGCTTTTAGAGCAATTGTTGAGATATTCAGCATGTGATGAGTCATTGGTTTAATCTCAACATACTGAAAAAAACCTAGTCTTCATTTGAATGATAATGCAGATCAATTTAATGATAATGCAGAACGTACAACAAGAACACAAGAAAGATGCCAAAAATCACCCGTATACAGACAGCAGGGCGTTATATTAGCTGAAGAAGCAGTCTGGCTTCCAGCATGATGTTAGTGATGCTGACAAACACTTTTTTTAACGTGTCAACCTTCATTTTAACTTATAATAAAATCTATACAACAGCAGAGAAGAGGTATGACCTAAAACCCCCACAGGCTGAATCTTCGTTTTGCCATGTGCATGATATGCATCGTCTCCCTGAGCACTTGAATGTGTCTGCAGTGTCAGAATCATGGCAGTAGGTGCTTCTCAATCTGTCCATCCACCCTTCACTCTTTATCTGCAGGTACAATCACTCTCCTCAGACATTGTCAACATCAGTGTTGAGGGAAGTTACTTTTAAAAGCAATGCATTATAATATTGTGTTTTTTCAGAGTACTTTTGCTTGTTTTAATATAAAAAAGTTCTATTTTTGGCAAATATAAAAGCCCTTTCACACATTTCACAAAGCGAAATCAATAAACCTCAGGCTGAAGGAAATGTAAATTAAAATCTGTACAGCAGAGAGCGCAGCTCAAACACATTTCATCTGTGCTGCCATTCTTGAAGAAAGTTCAACGCTTACTTCAGCAATGAAACACAAATGTGATGTTTAACATTCATTTAACAGTCATTTTTGCTTATTCATGAGGTTGAATTATATATATATATGGGTAGTTGATAAATAAAAATTGGACTGTCCAATAGTGTGACATAGCAAAAATTTAGAAAAAAAACAACTTAACATTCAAATAACATGAGAAAAATGTATCTTCATTCTTAGAGTTACAAGTAGCATGAGGTTTATCTTCAATGTTAGTGTTTTTTTTGTTTTTTGTTTTTTTACATTTTTCTGTCACACCATAGGACACATTGATACGTCAACTATATATATATATATATAAATATATATATACAATTACTTTAGTTATTTAACTTATGTTACTTGTGATGCTTTATCACCTGGTCAACGTATATTTATTATATGTATATTACTAGTGGGCGAATTGAGAAAAAGTACTGGTCAAACATTTCTTGTGGTCTGGAGGTGTTGTTCCCTACTTGGAGATAAGAAAGGTACTTTTCAAAAGTTTGGGGTCAGCCAAGAGTTTGTCACTCTTGATCAATTTAATGCATCCTTGTTGAATAAAAGTATTAATTTCTTTAAAAAAAAACAAAATCATACTGACCCCCAAATTTAGTTGCTGTTAAAAGTACATTAACAGATAGCAAACAATCATTTGGAGACTCGTATTTATTCACTTCGATCCCAGCCACATGAGGTAAAGTCAAACATCTTCAGTGGAAACTGATGTTGATTTATATTTCATTTTACGTTTATATTCCCCTCAAAGGGAAATAGCTTTTTTATCGTGTTTAATATTGAGCATATTGTCTTAAAGTCTTTACAAAAATGCTCACACAACACACATACAAATACCACCTTAATTAACTATATACATTCTCTTTTACTATCTTACCATATTTACAAGTCACCCCAATGAGCATCCATGCATTCAGTGTTGCTGACTTTTTCAAGTCCGAAAGTACGAAAATATATCAAAATAAAGCTGCCTCTTCTTATTATTAACAGTCAGATGAGTTTGTGTGGCATGGTGTTAGGAAGCAGAGTGGGGTTTTCTGTTGCGTTTCGCCCGTCGGGTCGGTGGAAAGCTGATGAACTCAAAGTGTTTGGGTTGGTCCGAGTTTGGGAAGGGGAGTGGTCCTTTGTGGAGGCGCTTGATGAAGTGAACTTCCCGCTGGTTCTCCCTGGTTTTGGAGGCCTTGATGGGTCGACCCTTTCTGCTGAAGGCCACGTACCAGCCCTCATATTTAGCGTTCTGGAAAGCAGTGTAGTTGTTCTCCAGGACGATCTCGGTGAAGATGCAGTCCCTTCCTCTGCCATTAGGCTGCGAGAAACAGAGAAGAAGCCACGTGTAATTTCACTGAACTTTAAACTCAAAACAGGTGAATATCTGTTACTAAATAACTCTTTATTAATGATCAGTTACTTTAATAATACATTTAATTTACATTATTACTTATAAAAAATGCTTTTTTTTCCCCACACTGAAAATAATTTTAAAATGTACCATCTGAATCTGTCTGCTGCATTCTGACTTTTTTCTGTGCTGAACAATTAATTTTCATATAAAGAATATATAATTTTGTATATTTTTATTTTAAGATATAATTTCTTATTTTTTGATCTGTTATTGCGGTCTTTTAAAATATTTATCAAATAAATTAAGTAACAAAGCCAGGGTTTATTTTATGTTTTTGTCATTATTACATTATTCCACATACGTATATTTAGAAATAATATATGGTAAAAGAATATACTTAAGTTTCATATATCTATATATATACAGTGGCCTCCAAAAGCATTGGAACAGTAAAGACAAAATTGCTCTGTTGGCTGTGGAGTCAAGACATTTACAAATATGATTAAAAGATGAATATGAGACAAAACTACAGAATGTCACATTTTATTATTGGGTGATTCAACACATACATGTTTTACCAGCTAAGAAGTTCAGCACTTTTATAGTTTCATCCCTCTATCTGATGTGAGCATAAGTATTGGAGCAGTTGCCTCACAGGTCTTTCTAAGTGATCAGCTGTGTCCTGCTGCATTAATTCTTCAGATATTAAAAACAGGGAATGTGTCGTATCAGTTATATCCATTACTTCTGCATTCTGAATCTTGCATTCGATGATGACACACACAAACCAGGATGAAGATGAGGGAGCTGACTTTGAGAGAAAAGTAAGCAATTTGGATGCTAAAAGAAAAGAGGAAGTCAATTAGAGCTCTAGCAAAAACAAAGGGCATGGAGAAATCAAGAGTTTGGAAACCACCAGCGATACCAGCAACCAACAACGACCTGATCGGCTGAGAAAACAACAGTAGTTGATGACAGACAAATCATAAAAGCTGTGAAAATGAATCCTAAAAGACGTGTCTTCCAGAAAGCTGGGGTGATGCTCTGACAATCTACTGTCCTCAGGAGACTTTAACACAGAATTACAGATGCTACACAGCAAGATGCAAACCTCTGACCAGCACCAAAAATAGAAAGGCGAGATTAGAGTTTGCAAAAAAGCACAAAGGTGAGCCAGAAGAGTTTTGGAACTGTGTTTATGGACCGATGAGACAAAGATGAACCTTTATCTAAGTGATGGGAAAGTAAAAATGCGGAGGAAAAAAGGGAACCGCAATGATCCCAAGCAGACAGCCTCATCTGTAAAGCATGGTGGAGGTGGTGTCATGGCATGGGCATGCATGACTGCCTCTGGAACAGGCCCTCTCAACTTTACTGATGACTTAATGTATGATGACAGTAGCAGAATGAATTTGGAAGGGTACAAAACCATCTTGCCTACCAATATTCAAGAAAATGCCACCAGATTCATTGGGAAGTGCTTCATATTGCAGGGCTCGCAAAATCGTTAGCCCGACATTACGGGGCTATTGTGTTTTCCAGTCGGGCTACCAAAATGCATCGCTGCCCTGCCCGACGGGCTACCTTAAATACAGGGATCCCACGCAATGTTCCATTTAACCGCACTCTTTTTCCACCGCGGCCGCGCAGAAGAAATAATGTGCCTCGCGCACACAAAAATGAGTTGGGAAGCCATTTGACTGAATGCCGCCAGTAAAAAGGAAAGAATAGCAATGCTCGGGCAAACCGCTATAGAGCTGATGTCACGACCGAGTTAGAACCGGTTTCATAGAAAGAGAAGGATATGCACCAAATGAGTCTCTGTAGAAACTCAATACTTCAATGGTTGCGGAGCGCTCAACACGAGAGACAACACAAACACAATGACATGTGAAATAAAACGTCCTCATGTATTAAAGAAGAGCGGCTTGATTAAGTGCTGGAAATAGCGGAGGATGGGTAACAAAACTCTGAAACATGTAGAGTCTCACACAAGAGAGACTCAATTCATAATGATGTTTAGACAGCTATAGAAGAATTCATATGTTCACGGTTTTTTATATTTAACTTACAGATCTCAGCTTAAGTAGGTATTCTATTCTATTCTATTCTATTCTATTCTATTCTATCAGTTTAAATAGTTTGTTTTGATAATATATTATGTTAGGGCTATATTATAAACCTGATAAATAATTGACCTTGTTTTTGAGTCTTTGACTTTGAGTCTCTTGCTCATCAAGGCTGTATTCATTTCAAAAATACAGAAAAAACTGTTATATAGTGAAATATTATTGCAATTTCTAATATTGGTTTCCTATTTTAATACCTATACTATAAAATAGCATTTATTCCTGAGATCAAAGCTGTATTTTCAGCATCATTACTCCAGTCTTCAGTGTCCCATGATCCTTCAGAAACCATAATCATATGCTGATTTATTATCAGTGTTGAAACTGTTGTGCTGCTTCATATTTTTTTGGAACATGTGTTTCGTTTTTCTTTGATTCTTTGATTAATAAAACATTTAAAAGAACAGCATTTATTCAAAATAGAAATATTTTCTAACAATAGAAGTCTTTACTATCAATTTGATCAATTTAACACATCCTTGCTGAATAAAGTTTAACTTTCTTTAAACTTTTTTAAAGTATCTTTAAAAAAGAAAGAAAAAAAATTCTGACCCCAAACTTTTGAATAGTTTATATTGTAACACAAAATCTCTATTTTGACTAAACACTGTTCTTTTTAACTTTTTATTTTTTTTTAAATATCACAGGTCCCAAAAAATACAGTATATATAAAAAAATAAAAAAGCAGTACAATTGTTTCCAATAATTGATTAAAAATCAGCATATTAGAATGACTTCTAAAGGATCATGTGACTCTGAAAATACTGCTTTGCTTCACAAGAATTAATTAAATTTTAAAGTATATTAAAATAGAAAACATTTATTTTAAATTGCAATAATATTTCACAATATTATTTTGTGAAATAATATTCAGTATTTTTTATTTAGTTAAATTAATTTTCGGGCTACCACAATCTGAAGAGTACCTGTCCGAAGGGCTACCAGGGATTTAGAAATTTTGCGAGCCCTGTATTGCATCAGGGCAATGACCCAAAACACCCTACCAGTTCAGTCAAGGAATTGGAAATGGAAAGTCTTAGATTGCCCAAGTCAATCTCCAGATTTAAATCCGATTGAACATGAATTTCAGCAGCTGGAGAGGAGAGTAAAGGCTGAAACTCCCCAAAACAAGCAACGATTGGAATTGGCTGCATTAAAGGCTTGGAAAAGTATTTCAAAGGATGAGACCAAGAGTCTGGTGATGTCTATGGGTCACAGACTCACTGCTGTGATTGTGTGCAAGGGATCTGCAACTAAATAATAGCTTTTAATCTTTTATATCTGCCTTATGTTCAACTGTCCCAATACTTATGCTCACATCAATGAGTGGGATGAACTCTAAAAGTGCTGTTCTTTTTATTTGGTAAAACATGTATGTGCTGAAACGGCTAATAATAAAATGTGACATTCTGTAGTTTTGTCTCATATTCATCTTTTAATCATATTTGCAAATGTCTTGCCTCCACAGCCAACAGAGCAATTTTGTCTTTACTGCTACAATACTTATGGAGGGCACTGCGTGTGAATATATATATATATATATATATATATATATATATATATTAATATATAATTTTGTATTAATTTTTTATTTTTGCAGGTGTTTTACCTATATATATATTATCTGTGTTTACTGATGTAATAATGAATAACACACTACAGTTAAAATTATAATCAGTTTATTATTTTAGTCAACACATAAAAATAAGTGTACTTATGTAAGGCATGACCAATTAAAAGGTATTATTATTAAAGCTTAATGATTTAAAATATACTTTAAAGGTAAAACCTTTAATTTGTCATTATTACAAAGTGTACTTTCTGAAAGTGTACTTAAGTGTGTTAAGAAACATAATGAAATATGTCTCACTTTGAGTGCACTTTTGTCACCATTAACATTATATTTTCTGCAAATATTGTTTGTTTTAAGATTAGAAGCACACTTCAAGTTCACACTCAATACAACTAAGCACACTTCTTTTTCAAAAGGGTTGGACTTCATACTGACACCTCGCTTTATAAAGTTTTGTTCATAAACTGCAAGTAGCTATACTGGTCATGTGATCACAACATGGCAGCCACCATGATGGGCCGCACCACCAGACTTTGAATTACTTTTGGAAATATGGAATTACTAAACATCTAAAACAAAGTACTTTCAGATGGCTTGGGTCTTATGTAGCAGTGTTTTGACTCGCTCTGCCCATTATTTATTCTTCCTCACAGCCTGTGCCCTCATCTCTCAACATGGTTCACTTCATGCTCTCACTGTCTCCATCTAGTTGTCCCAGCGCTTTGTCTCATGGCCAATCCAAAGTGCTGAAGACATTTTTTCCACTTCCGTGAAGGAAGAGGTGGCTTAACATCTGACTAAACACAGAATGGGTGTGAACGCTGTTTCCTTCTCAGGCCTGGCCGATGAGTCTCAGTGATCTTCGTTCTCCTGTAGAAGATGCCGTTCAAACCATCTAGCCGCTGATCGATATGTCCTGATAATACCTCACCCATCACAGCATTTGCACAGACAGTGAGTTTTGTATTGAAAAGCGCAACTTTGGCATTTTGATAACTCCTTTTGTTTTTAACAGTAAATGTTATGAGTTTATGAGATATAATATGAGTTTGGAGTGAGATGAGGGTGGGTAGATGATAGAATTTGTATGTTTAAGTAAATCATCATTCAAGATGTGTTTTGATTAATCTGACCAAATTTAGATTTCTGTTATCACGACCAGGAGTTTTCAATCTTTTAGATGCCTCAAACCCCCAAATATGATCATCCTCATGCGAGGGATCCTAAAATATATATTTTCATGCATAAAAGCCCAATTTATACTGATTTAAACTGGTCTACACTATGCTAATTTAAAATATTATCCGAAAAATATAGTTTTTACATTTTGTACTCACTACTGTTAGATGGCATTTTTATTATTCATTTTAAGCAGGTTTTTATTAAAATTAGTAAATAAATAACATTTTTACTGTTTATTTATTTTTATGTTTACTTAGTTATTGTAATATATCATTGTAATTATTTAATATAAATTTTTATTATTTATTTATTTGTTTACTCATTTATATCTGTTTTTATTTGCTCTTTTTTTTTACCATGTATTTATTAATCTATTTATTTTTACACTTCTTAAACTGTTTTTCTCTAAACTTTTCATGGCCCCTGGCACACCACAATAGCTATATGTGTGTGTCTGTGTAATATATTTATATATAATTTTAATCAAATTTTGCATTTATTTATATCGGGGGGGGGGGGGGGGGTTATTTGCTTATTTTAATCTTATTTTTACCATTTATGTTATGCAAACATTTATACACTTTTCTCTGCAAACCATTGCAGCCCCCCCTGGGGTCCTGGACCCCAATTTGAAAACCCTTGTTTTAGACCACACTTTTACCCTGCAACAGTGACAGGCATACAACTTATCAAACGTTTTTATGCCGTGCAAAACCCAGTTGGCTCAAAAATCTAATACACTTTCCCCAGCAAACATTAAAATACATTTCCTGCAAAGTAAGATGGTGGTGCATACCTTGCCCACTAGCTTCCCCCTGCGGTTCATGCACAGGTATCTGTCACTTTCTGCTCCTTTGATCCGAACACGACTTCCGAAGGTGTCCGTCTCCACATAAAGTCTGGCTGTAATGCGACACAACTGTTAGCAACAAACAAAACACGGTAGCCTTGAATAGGCTCAGTCATAGAATAAACTGCAGTCATAATGAAAACATACCCCAGTTAGCTCAACCTTCTTGAGTGCAGTGTACAAGTAATTCTACCTGACCTGACCCTTGAAAAGTCACCTTTGTTGGCATAATCCAATATAATCAGGCTGATTCAGTATACCAGTTAATTTAGATGTTGCAACATAAAGCCTCACTAGTTTTTTAGGAACTCAGTATATTTGTTACAAGAATAGAGATTTTCAAGATGACTCCACATGACCCAGTCTGACCTCCCATAAGTCCTGGCTATAGTCAAATCAGTCTCATTTCCCCTTGCTGTTTGAAGCAAATTAACACATCCTAATCAACACAAAAGGGAAACGATTAGGCAAAGACAAGTCTTTTGAACTATCAGCGAGTTCCTTTTCAGCCAATAAAGCAATCAGACGCGAAAACTGCGCTATCTGCACCGAAACCTGCCGTGAGTTAATTAGTGTAGATGAATGCGCCACTCACCGAAAGTGTTTCCGTCCTCGGCCGTGGCGCTCACCCTCTTGCCCTGGATCTGCACGTGTCTGCCGCTGGTTCTGCTGTACAGCTGATAGACTCGAACCTGCCGCCGGCTCAGCTGGTCCGTCAGAGAGCCCTGTTCCCTCACATACTGCTTAAAATTAGGAGAAGGGTGATTCTTCTCCCCCTTTTCGATGCAAAGGGAAAATAAGATCACATATATGTCTCTCTCTGTTGCTGGAATAGAAAACCTTTTCGTTTAGTAAATGCCAGCAAGAGCACTGATCTAACTCTAGTCTATAATCAGCAAACCATACTATGGAAAATGGTTTAATTCTAATCTAGAGCAGTGGTTCTCAAACAGGGGCCCGCTAGAGGGCCTCAGCAAACTTAAAAGAAGCCTCAAATGATTTCAATTTATTTGAAATAAGTTACATGAAAGTAGCTAATCCATGTTGACTTCCTATCCTATTTTAATATGTCCAAATGTTAATTTAATGAAGAACATACAGTTTTTTATAAACGTTAATCGATTTTGAAGCTGTAAAAGTATCAAAGGAAGCACACTGGAGTCAGAAAGGTTGAGAATCACTACAAAACTGACTATTGCCGAAGCCGTGCAATAAATATGACACACTTTAACATGTTACAAAAAAAAAAAAAAAACACGAAAGAAAATTAATAAATATTTACCTGCGCGTGACACCACACCACGAAGAAGTGAAAAGAGCTACAAAATAAAACAAAAGTAAGGAAAGTTAGTCAATATGCTAAATATTAAAAAAATACATGTATAATATTGTGTAAATTAAATCATATCAGCACATTATGTAATCTTGAGTTCAGAGAAGATTTTCTTATAAAAAAGAAACATTTTCACTATATAAGGTTTTTAAATAAATCGTATGGTTCTTCTGAGATTAAAAAACGCTTTGTTTGTTTTTTAAACAAACAAAAAAGTATAGGAAATAAACATTTATTCCGGAACCCAAATGTTATTTTGTAGCGCCAGACAGCATTTCTTTCTGCGACATATATTTTTAAGATTAAAAGCCTATAAATATAGCTAAATATCAATATACTCACATGTACAAGCAGCGCTGATTTATTCCATACATTGTGGGAACGCAAAGTATAATGTCGTATCCAGGGTTTTCCTGAATGATAATCCAGCTCTGTGATCTCTCGATTAAATGAGCTGAGTCAAATCCATACACCAGTAAAGAGTCCAGCAGCGCTAGATCTTCAGATGCGCGTCTCCGCAAACACACATAAATCCGATTAGCAAAAAAACGATCCACATGTAGTCCAGAAGATTATGGAGTTCCATCATATGTGTTTGTAAAACGCAGGTCGTTGTCTAAATCATAGTTTTGATGATAATGGTGCAGTGTGTTCTTGATGTTGTGTTGGCACTGTCACTTATGGAGAGGCGCAGCGCGCTCTGCGCGTCTGGATCCCTCACTGCGCCAATGTGATAGACGCCAAGATCCCTCCCATGAGTGTTGCACCTTTTTCCCCTCTTCAGAGACTCCTGAGCTGTGTTCTGCTAGATGAGCATGTGGAGGTGTTTCTAAAGTCTACAACATTCAAATCAACTGCATGACCATGTGACTATCCACAACCTACAAATTTCTGGAGTGTTGAGAGGCCTCCTAATTTGGTCCCATCTGATGGATGATTAATCTTTCAGAATGAACTCTGATGTCTTCAGATCATCCTCTGTATTTAAAGCTTTGAGGTGCCTGAGAAAGGGGTGTGCAGTCTGATGCTTGGTTTGTTAGGGCCCATCTCAGTGTTGGTCTTTCCCCGCAAAGGGGCTGCGGCTCACACCTTTTGCTAACCTGGCAGCTCTAATGAGAAAACAATGGTGGCTTTTAATCACAGGACTCCAGCAGGCTTTTGTTAGCTCATGCAGAATCAACATCAAGCACTAACGATATAACGTCAACAGGATGCTCGATTTCCGACGCATAGTTAAGTTGCGTCGCAGCAATTAGTGCTGTCTTGCAAGTGTGACCATACCAAAGCCACCACTTGGTCCCTTCAAATGAAAATTCATGTGAACTTTTCCACCCTAGAAGAGTGAAACTCAAGGATTATATACTGTCAATCAGTGTTGTTTAACTGGTTTGTGCTTCATAACACAGATTGGTTATCAAGTGGTGACCCAACACAACCAACCCATATTTAATGTAGTATGTAATTTAGTTTTGTTTATCATTTTTGAGAATCAGGACACGTCTCACAACCTGGCCATGTTGGAATCTAATTTGTCTAGTCAAAAATGTCAATCTGTGTGACAAAATACAAGTTTGATTGGATGAACCAAAATCTGTTTGTGGTTAAAATGTTGAAATATGTATTTTGTGAGTTTCACAAGTTAATTATTTTGCAATTTCCTCATCTGCTATCTGCAACCTATTATATTGTGGCATATTTTTGAATCAAGACCCACTGTTAAGAGGTTATTTATTGCTTTATATATATAAAGTTATAGATTTTTTATCTTTTTTATCACACAATGTCCTTTTATTCAGTTTATTAATGGTCTAATTTGCTGAATGAATTTAAATTCACACTGATTCTTTGGTAACTGTCCATCTGACTGGGCATGATGGCGACAGACATGAGCATGATTGGTGTATATTGCAATGTGTTCTCCACCCATCAGTTTGTATTTTGCTAACGATAGACAGATAGTCGGGAGGTGTGAATAGTTATTGCCAATAAAGGTGGGTGAGACAGGTGTGTGTCTGATGTGAATGTAACCGGGGGACTGAATAATAGCACAAGTCTTTATGTTCTAAATCTTGCAGAAGTCTATACATGCTTTTTCACTGATATCTGATTAATTAAATAAAAAATTCAAAAATGAAAATAAAAAAATAAATCGAATATGTATTTGATTAGTGTTAATTTAAATTAAAATTTGTAATAGTATTTTTTTTTTGTTGTATTTATTCAATTCAAGCAAAATGTGCTAAACTGATCTGAGAGTACTGTACTGTACTCCAATTGGTAGATAAATGCACAATCAAAATAGCCAAAATATTGCCAGAATATATAAACAAACATGCAAGAGGTGAGAAAACATTATTATCAACAGGCATTTCAATGGACCTTTTCATGTTTTCAGGGTTCTCTGAAGCAGAAGTCATCATAAACTGAGAAAAAAATTGGTATAGAAACAATTTTCACTCAGAAATACAAAGAAACAGCAAGTAACATATTGAATTAAATGTCATTTTGAAGTAGAATGACTAAAATAGTATTTTCTCATTAAATCTTTTATTTTTCAATAATCATTTTTTACAGCGTAGTTGGGTGATTTTATAGTGGTGAACAGAAAATACAACAAAAATTATTTTTGCATTCCCATTTGACACAATAGCAAATGAAAAATCCATGATTGTGTCTCTATGACTTTCCAATCAAGATATTGATTACATGGTCAGATATGAGGAAGATGTGAAATTTGCCATCACTCCCCCAGTGGATGTATTAGAAACAGTCACATAGCAGCTTTAACTATGTTAAATATTTAATAATTTAACTATATGTATATATATATATATATATATAATGTGTGTGTGTGTGTGCACAAAACTTTTAGATTTGCAATGTTAAAAACAACTATGAAATAATAACTCTGTATCATCACAGTCTGTAAAAAGGGTTCATTCATCCAAAATCTGCTTTCTGTGAAATTGTGTGGGTGCAGGTTCCAGGTGGACCTGCCTAAGGGCTATAATATTTAAAGCGATGTCCTGCAAAACTTCTCTGCTGCCCTCATAGAGTTATGAGAAACGATGTGAATTCCTCACCTATTAAGAGACAATGTCCAGTGGTGGGAAATCAAAGGAAGACAGATGTTTATTAAACTGTGATCTGACCCTCAGAACTGTTTGACATACTGTACATTTAAACAGTCACACCCTGACAGACACATAGAGACAAAGCAGCTTTTGCGAAAGCTTGAGCTGAAGACCCACAGAGGCTCTTCACTTGTGTGTGTGTGTGTATGTATGTGTGTGTGTGTGTGTGAACGGCAAGCATCAGAGGGCTTAAGCAGTGGATCTTCTCACCAGACCGGAATTCCGTCGGCCCCAGCAGGATGCCAAGGGTGTCGGCCACAGTTTTTTAGGATCGGGCGGCTCAGAGCAAGAGGGATGTGATGTGTCCTTATGAAACACCACACGTCTAGCACCCCCCCATGTCCCTCTCCCACTTTTTTTCCCCTCCCTTGCTTCACCCCCTTCAGTTTACGAAGCGGCAGTGAGATCTGAGGCCCTGAAACCTGATCTTATTTATTCACGTCTCGAGCTTTGCTGGTGCTACCTTAGCGATGGAAATAAACCAACACAAGAGTCTCGATCAGACACCTAGCAACAGAAACCTAGGTAGCAGTTCCCCCAACCACAGCCCCGGCCCAGAATATACCCACGGGTATCCCGTTAAATAAAGACTGGGAGATGCTGTAAAAAAAACAGCACAGATGACAAGTGGACATGGGATCTTGTTTGGGTTCAGAGCTTCAATGTCAAAGTGTTGACATGTGATGACAGCGCACAGACATGTTGAGCCATTCATTTCTACCACAGTCGTGTCCCGAATGGCCCAGGTCCAACATAAGCAGCTCTAAAATTAACTAGTTATAAAACATAACACATTAATCTATTTATTGAGTGATTGCTAATTGACAACGCATATGTTGTAAGAGCCACATGTTGTTTGGTCATCCTTGTATTCTTAGAGCATGCAGATCAGTCACTTCTTTTAGTGTATGTGATGATGCATCTCAGAATGAAAATTTGGTTATTATTTATTAATATTCATTTCATTCTGTATTCTTTGTTCATTTTTGAATGAACTATCCCTTTAATGAAACATCTACAGTGGTGTGAAAAAGTGTTGGCCCCCTTCCTGATTTTTTTGCATGTTTGTCACATTTTAAAGTTTCAGATCATCAAACAAATGTAAATATTAACCAAAGATAACACAAGTAAACACAACATGCAGTTTTTAAATGAAGGGTTTTATAATGAAGGGAAAACAAAATCCAAACCCACATGGCCCTGTGTGAAAAAGTGTTTGCCCCCACCCCGTTAAAACATAACTGTGGTTTATCACACCTGAGTTCAGTTTCTCTAGCCACACCCAGGACTGATTACTACCACACCTGTTCTCAATCAAGAAATCACTTAAATAGGACCTGCCTGACAAAGTGAAGTAGACCAAAAGATCCTCAAAAGCTACACATCATGTTGAGATCCAAAGAAATTCAGGAACAAATGAGAAAGAAAGTAATTGAGATCTATCAGTCTGGAAAAGGTTATAAAGCCATTTCTAAAGCTTTGGGACTCCAGCGAACCACAGTGAGAGCCATTATCCACAAATGGAGAAAACATGGAACAGTGGTGAACCTTCCCAGGAGTGGCCGGCTGACCAAAATTACCCCAAGAGCGCAGCGACGACTCATCCAAGAGGTCACAAAAGACCCCACAACAACATCTAAAGAACTGCAGGCCTCACTTGCCTCAGTTAAGGTCAGTGTTCATGACTCCACCATAAGAAAGAGACTGGGCAAAAATGGCCTGCATGGCAGAGTTCCAAGACGAAAACCGCTGCTGAGCAAAAAGAACATAAAGGCTCGTCTCAGTTTTGCCAGAAAACATCTTGATGATCCCCAAGACTTTTGGGAAAATACTCTGTGGACTGACGAGACAAAAGTTGAACTTTTTGGAAGGTGTGTGTCCCATTACATCTGGCGTAAAAGTAACACAGCCTTTCAGAAAAAGAACATCATACCAACAGTAAAATATGGTGGTGGTAGTGTGATGGTCTGGGGCTGTTTTGCTGCTTCAGGACCTAGAAGACTTGCTGTGATAAATGGAACCATGAATTCAGCTGTCTACCAAAAAATCCTGAAGGACAATGTCCGGCCATCAGTTCGTGACCTCAAGCTGAAGCGACCTTGGGTTCTGCAGCAGGACAATGATCCAAAACACACCAGCAAATCCACCTCTGAATGGCTGAAGAAAAACAAAATGAAGACTTTGGAGTGGCCTAAGAATCCTATTGAGATGCTGTGGCATGACCTTAAAAAGGCGGTTCATGCTCGAAAACCCTCCAATGTGGCTGAATTACAACAATTCTGCCAAGATGAGTGGGCCAAACGTCCTCCACAACGCTGTAACAGACTCATTGCAAGTTATCGCAAACGCTTGATTGCAGTTGTTGCTGCTAAGGGTGGCCCAACCAGTTATTAGGTTTAAGGGGCAAGCACTTTTTCACACAGGGCCATGTGGGTTTGGATTTTGTTTTCCCTTCATAATAAAAAAAACTTCATTCAAAAACTGCATGTTGTTTACTTGTGTTATCTTTGATTAATATTTAAATTTGTTTGATGATCTGAAACATTAAAATGTGACAAACATGCAAAAAAATTAAAAATCAGGAAGGGGGCCAACACTTTTTCACACCACTGTATGTATACATATCTATGAACTTATTGACCTTGAAACAGTCAGGAGGGTCTTCAGGATCTAATTTTCAGCTTTTATTCTGCATGTTGGTTACACCACATGACTTTGATTCTGCCTCTTTTTTTTAAATATATGCATAAGCAATGAAGCAGTTTTGTTAAATATTTACTACCTGGAGTAATACTAATATTTTCTACCTGAACTCTTTATCACACCTGCTCTCAGTTTTGTCTTTCATCAACATTAGCCTTTAGCGTGTGTTAGTGTACTGTGAGCTGCAAGTGAAAGGTCGATTGGTGGTCTCCCTTAACAGCTTAAACCGCATCGTAAAAAAACTGGACCATAAAGAACAACTGGCTACTCGTTTCTGACCCCACAAAAATAGAGACAAAGCTTCAGAAAGTGGGTGGTCCGGTCTCTATGAAAAAAATTAGCGTTGTGTGAGGGTGAGGTTAAGTTCTTGTCTTCATAACACCTCTAATGTGCTTTGATTAGAACACAGTAGCATGGGATCAGAAAACTCCTCACCTGAGACGCCTGAGACACAACAACAACAAGAATCTGTAACACACTGCTGAGCAGAATGAAAACCTTTAGACGAGCCAATAACCTACATGTCCCTCATAATGAAGTGTTTAGGGCGGATTAATGGCTAATTATTACACTGTCCACTGACCCTTTGTTTTACCCCAGCCATTTGCAAGCTGACCATTTGAGCTTGCCAAATTTGACACAGCTGACACAGGCAATAAATTTGAACTAGTTCCACCTCCCCCTTGATCTGTGATGAGGCCTAGCCCCTCACCCTCACAACAAACACACTCCTTTAGTCACAAATCCACAGTTTAAGATCTACCCAGAGTCCTAAAAGCTCATCACATGTTCTGACTGTTGAAATTAAAGGGTAAATTGGAAATCAGGTGAAATGGAATCAGACAGTGGTCAGATTGTCCCAGGGTGATGGTCATGTGACATGAAGGGAGCTTTAGATGTCAGAGGGTCACATGACTAGTAGGTCTTCCAAGTGGTGGCACTTATTTTTAAAATATTTGACTATCAAATAACTAAACTAAAATATAGCATAAATATGCACTCAAAGATTTAATTAAAATAGCACACTTATAGTAATACATTCTTTCTCTCCTAAATGTTTAATGTTATCATAATTATCAGGACATGTTTTATCTATTTACAGCAATTATTCTGTAAGCAACTGACAATGACAGGAGTAGTCATAAAAGAAGACACACACACACACATATATATATATTATTAGATATTTTGAATAATAAATAATATTAAAATATTTATGTGCTCTAACATAAACATACAAATAGTATTGGGAATGGTTTGAAAAGTTCATAAGTTTTCCACTTTCATGTTGTACCAATGTTTTTAGATTTTGAATAAATATTGCACATAGTCTGACTATATGGATTAATTTTCTATTTTATTTTTGGAGCTTGGCAACATAAACCCAACTTTTTCTTTATGAAAAGCAGAAGCTTAGACATTCTGCCTAATATCTCCTTTTGGGTTTCACAGAAGAAATTAATAATACAGGGTTAAAATAATACATGACAAAACTTTACAAGGTTAAATAATGCATAAAATAAATAAATAAATATATTTACGTATGTGTGTGTGTGTGTGTTTATTTATTTATTTACGAGAAAACATGGAGAACCAAACCTTTAAAAATGTTATAAAAAAAAAAACTTCACTTGATCCACTGGGTGAGGTGTTTTCTCTTTTAGATTGATTAGACACTGTGTTGACAGAGTGACGTATGTATGTATAAATATACTTGTATACCTCAGCATGCATGAGTTATAATTTTGCATGCCAGGACCAAAGCAACTACCTCAGTTAAATCTTGATTTTTCAACATTAGTACTTCACTGAATTTTGATATGCTTGAATCTCTGGGACTCTCTAAGAGAGAAATACACAAATCCATAAGGGACCTGGTCCCTGACTGTCCACTCAAATGTGGAAAGTTGAGTTTGTGTTCCTCAATTAACACCCAATAGCTGCAGACAGCCGCTGACTGCTTCGTTTGCCACCCGTCCCGCCGACATCTCAGAGCCCAAATCCAGTCATGTTACTCAGTCTCCAGTCATTCTCACACGGGCAGTTAAAATAGCCGCCTGCTGGACAGTGAGGAGGGGGTTGACAGGCACGGCCTGGCCTGCTTTGCCCAAGAGCACTCAAACATCTGTGTTATTTTTAAGAGGCAAAATGTCAGCGTGCAATGAACAGACGGAAAGAAGGACCATGTGTGGCAGAATCCGGGGCTCCGGTCACAGCCTTATCACCGGACTGGTGTGACCATCACTGGGGAACTGAACAAGACAGAGAGCCAAAGCTGTGATTATTGCTACTAAATATTAAATGATCAATTTAAAAACCTTATGAGTCAGTTTCAAATAATGATGTCTTCTGTGGTTTATTTGGGGTTATTAAAAGTGAAAGTAAAGACTATGTAGTCTGTTGCAACAATAATATTTTATTGAATACTTTCTTTTTAACTTTTTGTTCATAAAATCAGTCTCACAGTTTCCACTAACATATTGAGCAGCAAACATGTTTTCAGCATTAATAATCAGAAATGTTTCTTGAGCATCAAATCAGCATATTAGAATGATTTCTGATTATTTATTTTTTTAGGTAAGTGGTTGCAATTAATTTATTTTAGCTACATTTAAATACATTTAGTTGACTCATTTTCCACAAAAAAAAAATAATTAATTGTAGCTAAAATAAATTTTTTGCAACCACTTATCTTAAAAAATGTAGTATAATTTTTTTTCAGTGTAATGATGCTGAAAATTCAGGAATAAATTGCATTTTAAAATATATTAAAATAAAAAACAGCTATTTTAAATTGTAATAATATTTCATAATATTACAGTAAAAATCTTACTAGGTAGAGTATATGTGTATATAAATTTAAAAATGTAAAATCATTATTTATTTAAATAATTATTTATTGTTTATTCGATTGTTTATTTACATTTTGAATTTTAATCAAAAATATTTTGATGTTTTCTTTGTGTCACACATTGATGATTTGGACAAACTTACGATGAAATTTTTTTTTAATATACAGTATAAAAGGAATAAAATGCATTCAAAATACAAAATGGCTTGTTGGTTATACCATACCAACTAAATTAATACAATTTTAAAACAAAGCTGTTTCACATCTTTAAAAGCAATAATAAAATATTATTATTACTTTCACAAGGAGACTTGATTCCTAATTTGCTTGATTTACATCTAGGGGAGAAAAGGCATGATTCTGATTATCTTGATCAAACAGTAACAGCTTTTTAATAAATAGGCATTTATCAACGGTTGGTTCTGTATACAGACTGACGTGACCTCCATGTCCCAGAGGAGATGTATGCGTCCATTAGATCAGCAGTCTAGTCTGCGGCTGCAGGGTCTCGTCAGCGGTCATATTGGGGACTCATGTTGTCATCAGCAAACACGAACACTTCAGCACATTCATATCACACATACACAGACACTCACAAACACACCGCAGGCTCCATTAACAGTTCTGCTGAGTTCTACAGAGCCACTTAAAGTTCCTTATTGTGTGCTTTTGAAGAGCACTGATGCATTCACTCTGAGGGAGTTCATTTGTTTCGTCAGCACACGGCAAGTGGACCAATAGCCGTGCTTTCATCTGGTAAAATTAGCCTGTGAAACATCTCATCGTATTGCTCACACATTAACACATTAGCAACTCTGAAAACACTTTGATTCGCCCAAGCAGGAGAACATACCACATGTAACGCCCAAAATTCATACAGAACACAGGACGTGAGACCTACATTAACATAATGGTTGACGATCACTAATGATTTGCAGGCTTTGTGTTTGATATGCTTCCTCAAATCATGTAGCACATTAAGCAGATGTATACTCTTCTAAAGCACAAACATACAGTTTTTCACCTGGTGGATGATAAAAAAGCACAAAAAAATTATTTTGACTGAAGGAAGAGCCAAATCAACTCCAGAGACCAAGAAGACATGGGCTCCTTTAAAGTGGGCCAGTAAGCAACAACTTGGAAACTACCTTGCAACGATGAAGCAATCACCCAGAATATCCCAGTAACACATCTTAGTAAATATACTGAAACAGCCTCATAACCATTGGCAACACCTTGGCAACTGATACCCACATGTTAAAAACACTCAAAACATATTAACAACTGCATAGCAACACCTTGGCAACCACCCACAACACCCTAGCAACTGCATGAGAACAAACTTACAAGTAGGGGTGTGCAATATGAGCAAAATCTTATATCACAATAGGAATAATTTTAGTTCATGATAACGATATATATATCACAATATAGTTATTTTTATTTTTTTTGCTTTAAATAAGGTCTTTATTATATCCACGTTTTTGATACCATGGAAATTTCATAATTCTTGTTACCAGTGTCAATGTCACAAAAAACTAATACAGCCTAAATTTATACAAAACAAAAAAAAAAAAAAAAAAAAAAAAACCTCAAGCTTACTGAAGGCAAATAAATAGTCAGTGATTAAATAAGAATAAGAAACTAATTACAAGCAATATGACAAAAAACTACAGTAGAACATAAAAGAAATGCTACATACTTCGTATAATCAAATATCAGAATCAGAATCAGAATCAGAATGAGCTTTATTGGCCAAGTATGTTTACACATACAAGGAATTTGTTGTAGTGACAGAAGCTCCACAGTGCAACAGAAAGACAGTAACAGGACAGGACACAGGTAATGAAACAAAATAACAGGAAATAGCCAATGACCAATGTACAAAGCAGCAAAAAAAAAAGTAAAAAATACACAATATATAATATATAATATAGGCGACTATGTATGTACAGGTCAAGTATGTGCAAATTAGAAATGAGAAAATAAAATAAGTGAGTTTGGTGAATGGATAATGTATTAGTTGTGTGTTCTACGTTTATTTATTGAGTGTTCATGAGATGTATTGACTGAGGGAAGAAACTGTTCCTGTGTCTGGTCGTTCTGGTGCTCAGAGCTCTGTAGCGTCGACCAGATGGTAACAGTTCAAAGAGGTTGTGTGCTGGATGTGAGGGGTCCAGAGTGATTTTACCAGCCCTTTTGCTCACTCTGGATAAGTACAGTTCTTGGAGAGTGGGGAGGGTTGTACCAATGATTCGCTCAGCAGTCCGGACTACTCTCCGTAGTCTTCTGAGGTCAGATTTGGTAGCTGAGCTGAACCAGACAGTTATTGAGGTGCAGAGGATGGATTCAGTGATGGTAGAGTAGAACTGTTTCAGTAAGTCCTGTGGCAGGTTGAACTTCCTCAGCTGGCGAAGAAAGTACAACCTCTGCTGGGCCTTCCTGACAATGGAGTCAATGTGAATATCCCACTTCAGGTCCTGAGAGATGGTGGTGCCCAGGAATCTGAATGACTCCACTGCAGTCACGGTGCTGTTCATGATGGTGAGTGGGGAGAGAGCAGGAGGGTTTCTCCTGAAGTCCACGATCATCTCCACCGTTTTGAGCGTGTTAAGCTCCATAAATATAAAAACACTGCATATTTTTCCCTGTGTAAATTAAATATATATTTATTCTTATTAAAGTTATAAAAGTGATTTAGTCAAGAGCAGTGAGAGATTTTCTCTCTTTTGTTGTTTTGTCAGCAGGAACATTAGACTGCTGTCACTTTAAGAGCTGCCCGGATCCAATGTACTGTTTACACGTATGTTTTCTTTCTCAGCTGTTTTCTTTCCCTTAAGACCTAATTTACTTTGTTAATGAGGATGATAGCCACATATTAAAATAACACCTTCTGCTGCCTTATCAACTGCATAGCAACACCTTTGCAACCACCCTAGCAACTGCATAACAATACACTTAAAGTTGCTTATTACACCTTAGCAGCCACATTAAAACACTCTATAACATCCTCAATGCTTTGGATACTGATAACCACACATTAAAAAACACCTTAGAACAGCTTAGTGACTGCTTTTTATAACATTCTCACAAAATACTGCTTAGAGAAAAACCCTGGCAACTACCCACAACACTGTAATAACTGCATAGCAACTGTCTAAAAAAGTATTTACAACACTTTAACCACCATGTTGAAACACCATGGTAACCATCCTGAACACCTTAGAGACACTGAGAACACTCAATTTGAACACTCAGAATGCCTTAGAAAATGCTTAGCAACATCCTAGCAACCACATAACAACACACATAAAATTACTTAAAACATCTTACCAGCCTGGTAACCATCCAGAACATAAAAAGCCACACATTAAATAAACTTAAAACACCTTAATGACTGCTTTTTATAAGCACCTTGGCAAGCACCTACAATACCTTAGCAACCACATAGCAACACAATGAAATCACTTTGCAACCACATTGAAATGCCTTAGTAACCATCCTGAACATACTGAGCTACACATTTAAAAAAACACTCAGAATACCTTAGCAACTGGCAACCACATAGCAACATACTAAAGCACTTAGCAACCACACTGAAATGCCATAGTAACCATCCTGAACATACTTATAGCTGCATGTTAAAAACACACCCAGAAAACCTTTGCAACTGCATAGCAACACCTTAGAGACCACCCACAACACCCTAGCAACCACATGGCAACAAACTAAAATCACTTAGCAGCCACATCAAAATGCCCTAGCAACCATCCTACACATACTGATTGCTACACATTAAAAAACACACAGAAAACCTTAGCAACTGCATAGCAACACCATGGCAACCACCCACAACATCCAGCATCTCTTCCAGGCAGCAGATACCTACTAGAAACTACAGGAGTGTCAGAATGGTTGACTTTTTAAAGTATGACTCTGAGCTGCGTGTGTGTGCGCAACTGCATAGCAACTGCATAGCAACACACTAAAATCACTTAGCAACCACATCAAAATGCCCCAGCAACCATCCTGAAAATACTGACAGCTACACATAAAAAAAAGAATATCTTAGCAACTGCATAGCAACACCTTGGCAACCAGCAACAACACCCTATCAATCGCATAACAACACACTAAAATCACTTAGAAACCTCAATGAAATGCCATAGTAACCATCCTGAACATACTGATAGCTGCGTGTTAAAGACACACCCAGAAAACCTTAGCAACTGCGTAGCAACACCTTGCCAAACCCCCACCCCCACCCCACCCTAGAAACCACATAGCAACACACTAAAATCACTTAACAACCACATCAAAATGCCCTAGCAACCCTCCTGAACATAGTGATTGCTACACATTAAAAAACACATAGAAAACCTTAGTAACTGCATAGCAACACCATGGCAACCACCCACAACATCCAGCATCTTATTCAGGCAGCAGATACCTACTAGAAACTACAGGAGTGTCAGAATGGTTGACTTTTTAAAGTATGACTCTGAGCCGCGCGTGTGTGTGTGTGTGTGTGTGTGTGTGTGTGTGTGTGTGTGTGTGTGTGTGTGTGTGTGTGTGTGTGTGTGTGTGTGTGTGTATGTATGTATGTATGGGGGCAGCTGTCTAGCCTTTGACTCCGCCCCTCCCCTTCCCCTCTCTCCAGCCTGTGAGTCTGATCTCTCTGTAGTTCACACCTGATCCCAAACCACTGCACTTCACACAGGAATTTTCCATTTTCTATTTTCTCTAGCAGCCAGTCCGGCCCTTCCTTCCACCCCCAGCGGCCCCTACAACTGCCACACACACACACACACACACACACACACACACACACACACACACACACACACACACCATATATGCCAGTAACAATCTGTAAAAAAGTGTGCACACTAGATCACCACAACACACCACTGTGTACTCACACCTTCATCTTAAAGAGCAACAGCCATTTATGCTTTGTAAATTGTTTTAAATTCTGAGTGTTGTTGTCTTAAATTTGGGAGGTTCTTTCAGTTAATAGGAGGCTTATGACAACATCTGGTTTTTAAAAGACATGCACCTCATAAAGTCAAGAGATGCATTGCATTTAATATGCTTTGGTCAATAATTCCTTTACTTTCTGTTCTTTCAAAGTTTTCATGACTTTACTATTATTCTAAAATTATTAAAATAGTAATAATAATGAATTAAGTGTCCACGTGTTTCACTGGTAGTGTAAGATGTCAGAATGTTGATGAGGAGAAATTTTAAGAAAATGTTTTATGTATTTTATTTATTATTTTTATAAGATGATAATTATAACTATTTTATTTTATTTTCATTTATATTTTTTATTATTTTATTCCAGTAATTTTTGACAGTAGGCGGTCATTTAGCGTGGGAATTGTGTGGTTTTATTCGGGTCAGCCGGCATGCCCTCTTACCTGTCCCTGACCCCTGAACTCCCCGTCAATCTCTCTTCACCTTCCTTTTCTCTCATTCCTTCTTCCTTCTCAATGATCTCCTCACCTCCACAATCTAAAGCCGCATCTCTCACTGCAGTGACCTCTCAATCACACCTGCTCCAAAGTAAAATGCAGAAAGCGCTTTCAAATATTTGATTGTTTTGTGTGTATGTGTGTGTGTGTGTTAGTAATTTTTGAAATTAGGTTTTCCTACTCAAGTGTACTGCATTGTGGGATACAGTATTACACACATGCAGCTGAATTTGTAATGCTATTTAATAAATTTTTAGCATGCACCTGAACTCAGCAGATGAAAAAGTTAGACAAAGAACATGCTATCTTTGCCTCATGCACGCTTCATCCCAGCAGAAAAGAAAAGAGAGTCACTTTCTCAGAGTTTAAAGCTGAGCTTAGCATTATGTAAGCCACATTGTTAGTACACAGAGCTGAAGACAAAGGTAAACCTGACACTGAGGATGCGCTGGGGTGGCGGGAAAAAACATAGCTGCTGAATACTGAGCAGAGATGTACAGTCCTTGTGAAACATATATACACTTTTAATTGTACTGCCCTTGAAGTGTACTTCAAACCTTAAAAGTATATTTTAAAATATTACATAAAAGGCTACTTAAGTATATTTAAAGTCATACCCAAGTAAAAAAGTAATATATTTAAAATGCATTTAAGTATAGTTCAAATCTATTAACATATTTATTGACATATCACTCGAAACATTAAAATGATTCAACTTTATTTGGAGTACTTCTTTTACACAATGCACATTTCTTAAAATTAAGCCTAAAACGTGTTTTAGTGACACTGTTGATGAGGATTGTATGATCTTTGAATAATATCAATCTTTAAATGCAAGATATTTAAAGTGTGCATGAAGTATACTTGCAATAGTTCCACTTTAACACAATCAAATATACACCTCAGCATATCTATAGTTGGATCTCAGCACTACTTCAGCACAATTAAAGTGCATTTAGTACAACATTAGTTGCTACAATTTAGCAGACTTTAAGAATACCAGGTTTGTATATAACAAAAGTACAAATGCAGGGTATTTTTATTAAGCACAAAAATATGTAAATGTATTTGTAGTATACTTAGCATAAAATGAATGTATTTTTAATACATTTTAGTATATTTATTTGTCATTCTGTCCTCATTTACTCACCATCAAGTTGTTCCAAACCTGTATGAGTTTCTTTCTTCTGCTGAATACAAAATAAGATATTTTGAAGAATGTTGGTAACGAAGCAGTTGACGGTAGCCATTGACTTCCATTGTATTTTTCCCCTATAGAAGTCTATAAGTCAGTGTCTAAGTCAACTGAATGCAAACAAACAAAAAAACAATGTTTATGTAGTTATTTAGTTATTGGTTATTCAGAAGTTTGTGCTCCTTTAGAAACATCAGTGAAAAAGGAAAGTATTTTCAAAATATGTTTGAAGATTACGAATGACTTTTTAATTTTAAATATCATGTGCACAGATCAATTGCTCAAGGAATCGGCCGGGAATGTGTATTAGGAAAGTGAACCAGGTGAATTTTTCATGTTGACTTTAAACTTTCTATTTGAAATGTGAGATCACTGGACACCTTAGCATTTGACTTCTTGGAAACGCATTCGGTCACTTCAGATTCGTCTCTTTAAACACACCAAATCAAATGCTCTGTCCAGCACAGACATCAGCACACAGAGAGTGATGGAGCGAGGCTTTGATGCTGTGTGTGTGTGTGTGTGTGTGTGTTTGAGGTCGGGCAGGGAGCAGGGTAACAGAACACCGCTGCAGACAGCACTTAAACACTCAGTGAGAGACACTCTCTCAGCTCCTGTTTCCAGTCACCTGTGCGGATGTGTGCGCTGAGGTGAGCTCTGCAAGTTGCTACAGGACCCCCAACAGTAACAGCACAGGGGCCACACTCATCCCAGCACTAGAGTAATGAGAGAGAAAAGTGAACGAGAGAGAGACAGTGGTTACCTCTCACTGCTGATTATCTGGAAAAAAATTGAGAAACTTAGAATTTCATACTGAAGTGCTTTTTGTTATGTGCATAATATCACAAAATTATAACAAATTACCATGTTTACATGGTTACCACATTCAACGTACTCTTAAAAAATATTATGGGAATAATGTTTACTTTAAAATAATAAACTGACACTTAATTCCATGTTATTTGCAACTAAATAAAATGCTGTTTCAATTTATATTAAAAGCAATTTAAGAATGTTATTGACCCTCTATAAAATACATCTTTATATGTTATTTAATTATTACTTGTATTGTCTTTGAAATATAGTTAAAGTGTACTGCTGAATATACTGACAATCATTTATTGTTAACTAAAATGTCATGTATTTAAATATATTTATAATTTATTATGACGAAGTTGCAATTCAATAAATTTAAAATATATTTATTTTAAATCTAATATCAAATAGAACTCTGCAGTTAAAATGATAATAAATTACTATTATGTTTAACACATCAAAATAAGTTCAAGTTCATCTAAAACACAGTGATTTAAACATTTTTAAAGTCAAATTTAAACTTCAACGTACAAACTGGGAATTTGACATTATCGCAAAGTGCTTTTTTAAAATAAACTGTTTACTTACACTTAAAAGTACACTTAACTTGCGTTTTATTTCAGAAATGCCTGCAAGAACAGAAGTACATTGCACATTCAATACAATTAAGCATGCATAGATTTTAAAAAATTAAGCATAAATATAACATTTATATAATATAAATATTTCATCATGAAATCTATTTCATAATGACAGAATTATATTATATAAATGTTATATTTATGCTTAATTTTTTAAAATCTATGCATGCTTAATTGTATTGAATGTGCAATGTACTTAATAATGACAGAATTATCATATTTGACGTGACTTTTTCTTGAATGTGCGTAGCTTCACCTTCCACTGAATAATGTTTCATTGTTATATTGCTTGCCAACCTTAAACAAACTATTCAGGCTAAGAAACTAGACTATTATGTGGCAGATAATTGTTTATAAAATTAAACATTTTATCAACACTGCTTAATTGTGGTACAATCATTGTAGTGTACAATATCTTTGTGTACATGTAGCTGTAAAAAATGATCTGAAACTTTTTTTGCATCAGGGCATGGCGCACAGCTGCCAGAGTGTGTAACGTGGTTGGCCGGATAACATAAACACAGGTGGAGAGCTAGACAGCATGAACATGCTTGTACACACACACATCTCTGAATGGTCAATGGTTACGTGTCAGTCCTCTGTGACAGGAACATTCCAGAAGAATATCGGCCTCTCACAGTGTTTTTGTCTCCATGTCTCACACTTTCTTTCCCTCCCCTGTGTGTGTGTGTGTGTGTGTGGGAAGCTGTGAGATATGGGGAAAAGCCTAGCTGTCCATCATACAGTGGTGTGTGTAGTGCTTCTGTCACACTCTGTTTCAAATACACAGAGACAGACTGTGCCTCTCATCGTACTGTTCATTCCAGCTGCATATCTCTGATATTCCTGCATGCTAATATCACTAGGTATTAAATAAACTTCTTACAGTGTTGTTTTTTTTTTTGTTCAATTGGCATTGCTGTTTTAAGAAGTCACCATAAACTCTGACTGGAATGATTGCTATTTTATATTTTCTTGGCTTACATTAACCCAAGAGATTTGGCTTGAACTTTCCTGATAAATTGGCAGATGTCTTGTTTTATGTGCTGTTTTATGTAATATAAATCACACAGTAAAAGCTTTGCAATGCCTAGTACTTTGCACCTTCTGCTGCTGTACATTATACATGTTGTTTGGATATATCGTGTCTATAATGTTGTTTCTTCAAATTCTACTTCTTTATGTCCTGCAAATGAATTTTTATTAAAACTAATAGTTTTTTTTTTTTTTTTTTTTTTTTTGAGTACCACATTAAAATTGTATTGGAAATATTTTATGATGCCTTCATCTTTCGTTTTTTTTTTTTTTTCCCAGATTAATTTTATGTACAATTAAATCATTTTATTTCTTTTTTACCCTTTAAAAAAAAAAGAAAAAAAAATATATGGCTCATATTTAGGCCAAAATTTCTACCATAACAAGTAATTTAAGCTGTCATAAGGTTTTTTTATATCTATTTCTTTTTTTGGGGGGAACGTTTTATGAAGTATATGAAATTTAAGGTAAGTATAAAAATTTAAGGTAATTGTATCACTTTTGTAATTTTGTTAAATTATGCAGAAAAATGTTAAATATTATTTGTGTGCAATTACGACACATAATGCTAACCAAGAAACTACTTTTAGCATCACAAATAATTCAGCCATTTTATCCCAAAAATGTGTAAAATGTTGTTTTCACCACAGAACTTTATCAATAAACACAATACAACATTTGAGATGCTAGAACTGTGGAAATATTCCCAAGATTCAGGGGAAAAGCAGGCATAAAAGACTGTGTCGTAAATACAACTAGATATTTTTAGTGGACAAATTAAATAGTTTATTTTCTAAACATATAGGTAAAAAGTGCTGCATATTTAAAATAAAATAAAATAATAAAATAACTCACGCTCGTATTCTGCTGCACATTATTCACACTATACTTTAGAAAATAGTATTTCTTATAAAGGTTTTTAAATAAATGGTTTTACTACCAGTAAAAGACTACCAGTACAAAGAAATATTTTTGTGCAGCTATACAAATGCAGAGCTATTCAAATCATATTGAAAGACGGGTTAAATGCCACTGTCAACTTGTGTGGCATCTTTCTTTTTGTCTTTCTGTTTTTGTACAGCACTTCTATCCCTTGACCGTGTTTCAATACACAAATGCAGCTAGCCTTTGGAAGCAGGGCAGAAATGAGGTCTGGGGTGAGGGGCATCATTACAAGGGTTTGGTTTGTCTCCATCTTAACCGAGCAGAACGAGGTATGCTTTCCCAATCCGACCCACGCTGAGCCAAACAATCCACTCTGAATGGGCAACAGGGAAACAGCATGTCGTTTTTTACAAAAGCACAGTTAGAAACAATTAGTTCCCCAGGCGGAGGTTTGATTTAGGTGGTTAATTGTGGGTGGGAGGTGGAGGCTCAGTCAGAGGTGGGCCGAGAGGCCCAGGCACGGGCGAGAGCTAAGCGATGGAGTCAGGGCTTCACAATGGCTGCCTTTCTTTCACATTCAGGTGCGACAAAGCAGGTATGCTAAAAGACTTAATCCCACATTCAGACCCCTGACAGGACAAGAGAGGCCTTTCACACAGGAAGGTGGTTCGTTTGTGTTTCAGGTATGTCCTCTCCTCCCATTCTCGCTCTGCACCTAAACTCCCTTCTCACAAGACAGAAAAACAAGCATTTGCAATTCCTCAAGGAAATAGGCTAGTGGTTGCAAGGCAGCAATATAATGTTATGAAGGCTTTGGTTCTGTGTATTGTGAGTTGATGTCGTCACAAAACTCACACGTGTCTTGTTTTCGGTCGTTCGTACACATGAATCAACACATAGGCCCGTCCCAAATGCCAACCTCAATGCTCCTACGCTTTAGATGAAGCGTTGGGTAAAAGTCAGTCACCAGTGCAGCCCAGAAGGGGGGGGGGCACCTGAAGCTTCAAGTGACAAATGAGACAACCAACACTATTAAAAATAGGTTCTTTATTGGCATCGATGGTTCTATCTGGAACATTTCCATTGCACAAAAGGTTCTTTACAGTGCAAAAAGGTAAATAAAAATTGGTTCTTTTTACTCTTAAAATGAACACTGTAGATGTAACTGTTATGTTTCACAGTAAATTACATCATTATCACTTAACAGGTTTTAACTGTGATATTTCACAATATAATACCGTATTCAGAATTTGATTGTAAAAATAATGCAGGCAGGGAAGTTTCAGGAAAAAATACTGTATATTCCGTCTTCTGCATGAGTTCTCTCGTCTCCTCTCTGGTCTCATCCGACGGATTCAGTGGTAAGTGTTGAAATGTCTAATTTTATGATAGTGTATGTAATTTGAAAGTATTAACCAAATAGCATTAGTTGTAGGTTCTGTTGTCACATTGTTAGCCTACCCGATCTCATGAAAGTATGTATCAATACCACAAGTTTCTGTTTCTATATGGCGTGCTATTTAATCGCAGAAATTGACTTTGGCGTGCATATGATACGCAGTTGTTAGGATTAGGGGTGTGGGGTAGGTGTGTATTAAATGTATGCCAAAACTGCATATCATATCCATGCCACGACATTGTGTATCATATGCACACCAAAACTCTGTATCATATGCACGCCAAACACGTGCATATCATTTGCACACCAAAGCCCATTTCTGCGTATAAATAACATGCCAAATGAAAACACAAAATCGTGTTACTGATACACATTTTCATGAGACCAGAATCTCTTAATTTTATATTTTCTTAGTGCTAACAGCATTGGGTCTTGTAATTTTCATTAAAAAAATCATTAAAAATAGTGTATATATTTTATTAAAGAATAAAAGAAAATATTGAGAACATTTCACTAATAAAACGAAGAGATATGTTTTCCTCATTTCTTTAAAGGAAAGGCTTGAACATAACTTTTGAAGTAGATAGCATTTTTTTTTTTTTTTTACAGTTGGTGCTTATGGAAAAGCTGAAGCAGTACATAAGGACTTCTGTATAATATGCTGTTTGCTTATTAGGATGCTGATATACCCTATTTTTGTTTTTTTATTATTAATATTGCTATGTTTGTCTCAGCATTTGATTTGCTGTAATATTTTTCATAATTGCCTTAAATTATGTGTTCATTGTTGCAATAACTCTCTCTCTCTCACACACACACTTTCAGACTTGTTCTTATCATACTTTTTGAATGCTGGCTACATTCCCAGTCATACTGAACACAGAAAGATGTGAGTCTGTGTTGCACAGAACCTGATCTTATAGCTTTACCTATAGCAGCAAATTCTCTCTCTCTCTCTCTTTCTCCACTTCTCTCTTTTCCTCTCTTTTTTCCTCCAGTCAGGCTTCACATACTAAGTACCCCTTACACTGAAATATCACCTGCTCTCTGCTCCTTTAATCACTTGACTTTGCATTCCTTCATGCAATTTAGGAAAGCCTTTCGTGTACAGGTAGAAGCAAAGAATTTCCAAAACAAAAAAGTGAAGCAATCCATGCAAGCCACAACTGACATCAGTCATGCACTCAGTCATCATTTTGTCTCTAAACTCAAGTGTGACAACTAGCATTATTTTGTGTTAGCCTCTGGAAATAATATTTTTTACGACAAAGAATCAGGAATAAAAATAAGAACCAAAATGTAGGCTATGTTTAAAAAAGGGCAAATTCATTTGGCAAATTTGTTCAGAATTGGCCAAATTCAGAATTTAAAGATGATTGCTGTAATTTCTGCACTACTAGTGGCACCAAATGGAATTGCAAACACAATGACTGTTTTTAAAAAAGTTTTCGAAAACACTATGGGTCAGATTTATTAAACAGGGCAAATTAGCACGAGAGCACAATTAAAAAATAGCGCAGATGAGCGTGAAAATTTCTGCGGGTGATTTACTGACAATGGGCAAATTAAAGAACACAGACGCAACATCTCATTTATACATTGACCAACGCAATATTCCTCATCGTTTATTTATTCCACATTTTGCCGAGACATTGGCATGCATTTTAAAACAGTTCAATATTACATTTCCTTGTTTTTGTTATGTGCCTTGTTTTCAGGTTTCAGGCCACTCTTAGGCCTTCTCAGCACGAGACACCGGCCCCATCCTTGGTGCTTGCGTCAGCCAACTGAGACATCAATAGGTCCAAACATCAAATGTCCGGTGACATTAATGAAGTATGTCTCCTGTGATAAGTGAGGGCATCATCAGTCATGAAAAGTTCTTAAAACGCTCATTGATCAGCGTAATGGCGTAATAACCCCATTAACATTTCTCACTGTTGATTCATGCTTTCACGGCTTATCCATCTCGCCACATCAAGCCGTGCAGCTCACCAGCTCCTATTGTGTGCACAGTCTCACGTATGTGTTGTGGCTTCCAGTTACAAAGCGTGTGTTGGGGATGGGAGAGAGGTGTTTTCTCTGTCCTGGAATGCACCGTTCGGCAGAGCCGTCCATGTCGGGTCACCGGCTGGCAGTCCGTCCACAGACGCTGAACTGTGGGTGACACCGGAGCAGGAGAAACTCTCTGGAGGTGGGCAGGGGGGTGCAGATACACGCTTGTTTTATTGCCTGAACAGAGGGGGGGGGCACAAATGGCCCTGAGGTGAAGAGGTCAGGAACATAATTCTGAAATGCACAGATAAATCAGCGTGTGCAAGCACAGACAGAGCTGCTTCAAACACCTGATGTTTCCTTTACAAACAGATCAGCCCGCTGCCCCCCACCAGAGCTGGCACCTACCGCCAGCTTTCTCCGTTTAATGCATGCAAACTCGCCTCACGGAACCCCAAAACACAGAGTCGGTCAGAAAATGCACACATTCCAAAAACAGCAAACAGGCCAGTGTTACGCATCACTTGGGACAGGGCAACATGGGGACATTCACACCTTGTTAAGTTTTACTACTTGTGCATTTGTTTGGCCCAGTACTCTATTGCCCCCTTTGATGTAAACTGCGGCTGCTGTAGCCACAGGGAAACGAGCAGAAGATCAGTCGCTCCGGCTACATTGAGACAAGACAAAGAGGAATGTACTGCAAAAGACTCCATTTGAACTACAATATACTCTCCGGGGTAGACAAGGCAGTGTGCCAATTACAATTCTAGTTCCTGGATTTAAATTGAGGTTGCAACAGGCTACAGGATTTTAATTTGAATAAATAAAGTAAAAATCATTCAAATTATACGAAATTCCAAGAAATAAGTATAACTGTTTTAACTAGTTTTTAATTATACATTAGATGATAATAATTCATCAATCAATGAAATACCACCTATATATATATATATATATATAAACTATATTGTTATTTATATATATATATATATATATATATATATATATATATATATATAAATATAAAAATTCAGCAGGGACACATTAAACTGATCAAATGTGACAGTAAAGACTTCTTTCTATTTCTATTTCTTCTATTTTTCTATTTCTACTTATTTCTATTTTTTCCAATTCTATTTCTAATAAATGGGGTTAAAATCTATCCCCATTTCTACAAAAATGTGAAACAGCACAACTGTTTTCAATATTGATAACAATAATAAATATTTCTTAAAAAGGCAAATCAGCATATTAGAATGATTTCTGAAGGATCATGACACTGAAGACTGTAATAATATTTCACAATATTACTGATTTACTGTATTTTTGATCAAATAAATGCATGAAAAATATTGAAAACAATATTATTATTCCCAGTTGTGTAACCAGACCAGTAGTATAAAGTTATTACAATAACTTTTTCTTCTCACAATTACTTATGTTTCTTATATTTGCAATTCACTTTCTTGTTGTTTCTTGTTATTTGTACACAATGCAGATGAAGTATGGATTAAAGGGTTTGTTCACCCCCAAAACCCACAATTCTGTCATCATTTATTTACCCGCTGACTTTCTTTATTGTGGAGCTCAAAATATCATGTCCCAAAGAAAAAAGGGTGAGTAAATGATTAAAAATTTCACAAATTGACATTTGCATTACATAAGTTTGAGATACAATTTCTAAGATTTTAAGTTGCATTGGCTGTTACTAGATACAAGGGAAAGAGGAGGCCTCAAAGAAATTGGTGCCTAGAGGCGTTTTAAGGCCATAATTCATCTTTGGCAAGCACGTTTTGAATTTAAAACTATTTAAAGCAAGTAACTACAAATCAAAATTGTATCTATATGGAAGCAGCTAAGTTAAATTTTTCTGAACCAGTCCATTAAGTCACACTCAGGTCCTTGTGGTGGCCTAGAGCCGTCCTTTCCAAGGGTCTGTGAGGTTTCATGACTGAGCTTCCCAAAGACTTGTCCTACTGAGCCTCAAATTACCTCAGAGCGACAGCACACGCCCTGTGTGCACACGCTGACCCCTGCAGAGAGTGTAAACACGCTCACCTGGATCACACTCAGCCCACATCAAAGAGAGGTGCCGTCTGTCTCAATAGATGAAAACGATGAGTAAAACAACTGTAAGGCTGATGATACACAGGGCAACTTTTTGAGCAATTTTGCCGGGCAACTTTTTTGGAGAAATGTTGCTTGGGCACTTTCCCATTGAGAATGGGAAATAAATCTCCATCTGGATACTTTAGATCAGTCATGGGCCCTGTGTCTAACTTGGTTGCCAAAAGTTAACCAGCATCATCAGCCTAAAACTCTTTAGCCATCAGCCATTTTTGCACTGACATTACCTTGTAATGTTTTTTTTTACACAGATATGACAAAAGTCACATGTTAGAAATATAAAAATAGTTTTCATATATAATATGTGATTTAAAACAGCACAACTGAATAGCTAGGCTACTATCAGAATTTACTCACGTCTTTGATTATGCAGCGCTTTAGACCATTTACATTTACATTTATTCATTTAGCAGACGCTTTTATCCAAAGCGACTTACATTGCATTCAAGTTACAGTTTTTACATTTTATCAGCTCCAATGGTAATTACAATGACATTAATATAACACTCTGTTATAGAGCTCAGGCTAATTGTATTCATCTGTGGTTGTAAATAAAACAAAGGTCATAATGAGGATTCGTTTCTGTCTCATGTCAACCAAGTGCCAAGCAGCATGCAAGATGGTAAAGAGAGCAGTTGTTCAGAAATGGCCTCTTGTGGACAGTTCATCCATTGCAACCTAAAAGATGATCAAAACTGTTCCAGGGTTAGTAACAGAATTTAATCACAAAATCAAGTGCATTGCTTTTCTACATTCTTCAGGCACGTGGTGCATTATATTATATTACATTATATTACATTATATTATATTATATTATATAGCCCTTTATTTATAGGCTTAACTATAGTGTTATATGTTATATAGTGTCCACCAGATATAACTACATTAAATTCCTTAGACTGATTTTTTACTTTACTAGACACTTACACTCTGTTCATCTATGGCTTAATAGCCAATTTCCATATTTCATTGAAGGAAAAATATAGACGTAGTGTTGCACTGCACTTTGCGGCCACAAGGTGTCAGTGTGTGTCAGGAGGGTGCTGTGGACTGTAGAGTGTATATATATATATATGTGTGTGTGTATATATATATATATATATATATATATATTTAAAATTATAACCTGTGTAAATTTTAAGAAATTATATTTTTTAAATAGATTTAATTTAATTTAACATAACATATTCTGATTATTCTCTTTATATTAGAAGGAGATGCACACTGAAGCCACTCCAGCTCATCCCATCAAACATGTGTCCTCCCACTGGCTCATTATGACGGTCCAAGGGTCTGAAGTCTGGGGTCAGTTAGGACAAATTGGTCATGTGACCATTCAAACCCAGCACACCTAACACCGTTCAACGTTTTCTGATTGGTCCAGTTTTTTTTTTTCTCTCACACCTCTTTGTTTTGCCACTGACACCCTCGGCATTTATGGCAGACCTTCTGAAAGAGTGTCTCTATGGTGATTTGTTGGCTGTCAGAGGGCCGGACTGATGGTCGAGGGTGAGGACGGTCATAAAGTGTGTCTGCTGTGGTCAGATAGGCCTTGACAAACATGCCGCACACAAAGTGTTTGATAGGAATGTTTGTACACGAGAGAACATTCCATTATTTTATATTCAAAAAATGTACAAATGTCAGTCTTATCAAATAATACAGTGCTGGTCAGAGTTTGTCTGAAAGTGAGGATAGTTTGTGTTGTCTACTGTCTCTCCTGAGGAGTTTTATGAAACCAGAGGTTCTTTGCAGTGAATGAAGGTTTCAATTGCTTGTAAAACTGTAAAATTACACTCCTATAGTTGTTTAACCATGTACACACAGGGCTAGGATTTTAACTTGTCCAGTGACGCTACAGCTAATGTGGTTAAGCGTAGTGATATCAACTTTTTTATACAATATGTAGAAACATGGCATTGTTCATTGACAGATCATTCAGTCAGATCTATAAGATGGACCCTTTCTAATTGGGTTATGTGACCGAAATCATGCAGGGTTTGCTAGAATATGACACACAGTTTACCCACTGACACATGTAAGCTTGAGTCCCCTTTCATTCATTAGCTTCCAGGTTTCATCAATCCTTTTCACAGCTGAGAAGTCAACAACAGGTTAAGAATGCATTAAACAATTAGAAAGACAAAGAATAAATGTTTCCACAAGCTTCTGTTCATATCAGGTGACTCTCATGTTGCATGTCTGTCTTTCCATAAGCTTAAATGCTTGTTTCATTCATCACAGATCACATGGCAGGGGTGTGAAACTAAAAAAACATGTGCAAAACTCAATCCCGTGGATTCCAGTGGGTTCTCCTGGGAAGATCTGCTTCCTCTCTTTACATGTAGGTCATGGTGGCTTTGTCTTTCCTGTTCGAGGCTGGGATTCTATTTGACGTTGTCATGCCATTGATAGAAAGCTAATGTTGCCATGGAAATGTGCAACAAGTGATGGCGGTGGTGGGCTACAGTGGATGTGAAGGGAAGAGAAAGGGGCTTGTCAGTGAATTTAAGTGTAATGTTGAGGGAAGGAAGATAAATGCCTGTATGCTTTTGTTCGCTCTGGATGCATGGGTCAAGGCAGATTAAAAGGAGCAGCTGGCTGCATTCGGCATGTAGATGGAGCCGATGCGGAAAAGAGGGAGGGACTTACTGGAAGATGAGACGTGATTTGTTGTTCTGTTGTTTTAGGTCCCACTCAAAACTCTTGATGTATCATATATCAAGGGTTTGTCTGCTAATTGCAAATATGTACGGGAATGCAAATATAAATCACTCTCATTGCAAGTTAATACATTTTTTAAGTCATTGCTCAGAGATGTTTAACTTTCTTTTTCTTTTTTCCTTTTTTTAAGATTTGTTGCTACGTGTGTTGTTTATAAAGGTAATAAATCTGGATTCCCAGTGTTTAAACTTCCCAATTCATCATTTGAACCCCATTAGCTAGTATGGAGTCGTTTTAGAAAAGCTAATAAAACAGAAAAGCAATAAACTTTTCATGAATTTTCATTTTTAATTAAATATTTTCCTGTATTTTTCTTTCCAATATTTTTTCACATTCAAGAGAGCATTTTTTCTAGTTCAGAAATTAATATTGAATATTTTTCCAATATTTGATTTTCAATTTTTTTTCCTTCACATTAGGAGGGCTTTTTTCTAATTACATAAAAATATACATTAAAAAACATTAAAAAGTTGTGAAAGTTGCAGATTTTTTTTTTCTCCAATATTTGATGTTCTGGTGTGTTTTTTTAAACACATTTAGGAGGGCAAATATATATATATACTAAAAAAAGCCTTTTTGTGCCTTGTTCTGTAACTGTAAATATATATTAGTGCTTGTGTTGCTTGTGCTAATTAATAATAATTTAAAATATACACTATACACACATATATTATGTAAACAAAAACTTTTATTTTTAATGCGATTAATCATGATTAATCGTTTGACAGCACTAACATATATATATATATATATATATATATACACACACATTAACATGAAATTAGACCATTTCCCCCTTCATTTAAGCTTCCCAATTCTTCATTTGAACCCCTTTAGCTAGCATGGGTTTGGTCTGAGTCATTTTGGAAAAGCACTAATCAGCTGTTTAGCGAGTGATTGAGCATCTGCCATGACAAAGCGACTGTTTAAAAGGTACTTCTCCACTTTTATTCACACTGCAGTTGTCTGTTGCTCTGGGTTTCCTTTGGAAAATGCCTGAACTTCTCCTCCATCTTCTAAGGCAGTAATACTCATTAAAGCCCAAAGCAGTGTCTTGCGTTTTATGACCCAGGATTCATTGCTGTAACTTAAGTTACTCTATCCAGCATGGCTGCCATCTGTAGGTGTTACAGGAGGGTCCTCGTAAAGGTCAACTGAATGATGGAACAATAACGACAACAAAACTTAGCAGAGTTTTCTCTAGTAAATAGCATTTGTATTGTTGTATTACCCTAACCGCATTAGTAACTAATCCTCCTGTTTTCTCTCTGGTGCCCCAGTCCCCTGTTTGGCAAATAAGTCAAACTGCTGTGAGGGAGCCAATATGGTGAGGACGGCTGAGGCACGGAGCCCACATTCAGGGGGCAAATGTGTGGTCACTGTGGTCTGGGAGCTTTTGTTGAGGCCCAGGGGAATCAGGCATTATGTGGAGAGGGGAATTCTGCTGGCTTTCTGAATGCCTGTCCCAAGAGATCCTGAAGCTGTTTTATGGGAAACAACTTCAACTGAAAATAAATAAATAAACTGAATCACTAATCATTTTGAAAAGGAGGGTCAAAAGTTAAAAAGCAAAATATATATAGATGAATAAATAAAATAAAAAGCAATAAACTTTCTCCTCGCACCCTAATGAAGATTTCATACATTTCATTTTTCACTATATATTTTCAATATGTTTTTTTCCAATATTTAATTTTGAGAGGTATTCTTTCACATTTAGGAGAGCATACTATTTTTGTAATTAGATACAGATTGTGGTATAACTTACCAGAAATAAACATTTTACATTATATTTTCAGTATTGTTTTTTTCCAAGATTTGATTTTCTGTTTTTGTCCCCCCTCCACATTTAGGAGGGCATATTTCACATTCAAATATGCTAAATTGTGCTATAACATAATTATCTTTATATAGATTATTAGATTATATATTAAAAAACATTGCAATATTTGATTTTTGTTTGTTTGTTCCACATTTAGGAGGGCATATATTTTTTGTAAATAAACAGATTTGTAAACCAGTGCCAGAAATGAGATTTTACATAAAGGGGCAATATTTTATTTTATTTATTCTAATATCATTATTAAGAACATTTTGTTTTTTTACAGAATCATAAACTTTCACTGTAAAACAATTAATGGATTGCATTTCATGAGAGAATATTATTTCACTCTTTCGACTTCAAAAATGTTACTTGCCATTTCTGTGTAATTATTTGAATTTACTTGCAATTTTTGCAATTGATTTTTTTTTAGTATAGGTCTGGAATAAATGTTTTTTTAGAAATATCTCAGATGTTACAAATAAAACAAGGGTATTTTGCCCCACACATTTTGAATTTTAAAGGCATTGATCTTGATGTTTGAAATGCATTACGAGATCATTCATTAGATCGTTCGTTAGTTGTGATCTCAGAGCTCTTGCTGGTGTTGATGTTGATGCTGCACTCAATAGTCTTGCATGAGCTCCTGCCTACAGTGCATACTAATAGGAGGTTTTCTTTGGCCCACTGGTGTACACTGTGCATTAGTGATGTCACTGCTTTTGTTGTCCTGCAGGACACTAAAGCTTAACCTACGCAACACAAACCAGCTTTATAAAGAGGCTTTCAATGCAACAAGCAAAAAAAGGCTGAACAAACATCATGGTGGAAATTACTTTCACTAGTGCCAGTTTATGCATGCAGCTTACAGTGTGTGTTCATCTTACTGTTTGAACAAGCGTTGTAGTACTTTACAGTGTGTGTGTGTGTGTGTGTGTGTGTGTGTGTGAAGTTTGTTCACTAATGGGCATAAATAAATGGCATTCTTCATTGGTAGGTGTCCCACAGCTCTTGATGAACTCTGAATGCCAACTTTCACATTGCTTGCGCAAGAAGTCTACTTTAATAAATGACATCCATTAGCATTACAAAGCGCAGTACTAAAATGACGGCTGAGCTGGTGGGCTGGACATCTGCGAGGGGGTCTGTGCTCACCTCCTTCCCAGAGCCAGAGACACACACACACACCGGGATCAAGGAGGAGGACAGTCCGGCTGGGATGGATTTTGGAATGGATATTATACTTGCAAGTTGAAGTAATTAGAAAAGAAATAATGTAAGTGCATATAGATAATATGAGATAGATGCAATTCCACAGCACAGTCAAAAAAAGGGGAAGGATGCTAGGACTCGAACTGTGGACGATCATCACATGGCAAGCAGCACAAGGCAGCGCTACAAATACACCTGTAAGTCAAATCTCTAAAGTTCAATACAAAATCTGATACCAGATCTAATGTTTTCTAGTACGACTAATCAAATTTCATTACAAGTCGCCTTTCCACAAACTGTACATTTAACATTATTGTACTGTATATGAACTGACCCAATAGATCTAAATAGCTTAGCAGTGAAAAAAATATCAATTGTGGCATTTTTAAAGTCTTATACAGTTAAAATGACAATCATTTATGGTGTGAATTTAATATGAAAATATTTTTCAAAATCTTAAAACTTTGTTTATTTTGTTTATTAATAAAAATTTTTAAAATATCCATTATTTGATTGCGGTCTCATACTTTTGACTCCCTGTGTACTTCAGTTATATCTGGTTTTGTGTTTCATACGACTGTTCCTCATGCTTTCAGAAATTGTTTTTTATTTACTCTTTTGTTTTAAAAAAGAATAAGGAACTTAAATTTGAGGAACAAAGTGATAGTGACTGTTTTCCCGATAGTTGGGATAACTTTTTTGCTTTGCATTCTTCATGTTGTTATTTAAAGTATTTTTATTTATTTATTTATTTATTTTTTGTCCAGATGTGAAGATGTCCCCGGTGCTCTTTGGAGTGATTTTGGCTAATGCAGTGGTAATGTTGGAATCAGATTTGTTTATCTCATTTTTTAAATTCTTCAAGTGCGATCTTATTTTGGTGTCTTTTTCTTTATGTGTTTAACAATGAAGTTTAAGGGTATGTGTGAACCAACTCAATCATGGTCATACAGGGCAGAAAGAGGACTTTTAGGTGAGTAAGCCTTGTATTTGTGCCTCTCAGACAATAATTAAGCCTATAAAGACTAAATGTATTCTGTCGTCTGATTGATAGTGTATACTTTTTAGCAAACAAAAGGCTTTTAGTTGTAAAAACATCCACCTTCAGGTCATGGTTAATGTGACTTTTTGCTGTGAAATCTGATTTTTATAAAGTAAATGTACCTATTGTTATATGTTGTTAATATGATCAGTTACCGGACTGAAGCAGCTTATACTTGATTATATACCATAGATCATTTTTTAAATAATGTTTATTAATTACGATTCATTAGGCTGTTGAGGAATATTAATTTCATTGTGTTGCATTGCATTATATGTTGAAGCTTTGATCAGAAAACGAATCATTTAAACATCATATCTTAGGGAGATATAGTGTGACAACTGACATTTACATGCTATTTTATGTAACATTTGGCCATAAATAACAACATCTGCACTAAACTGGATAATTTTGCTCCGTTTGTGCCTCTGGATAAAAGTGATGAGCGCCATATTTCTCCCTATATGGGCCATAAAATCCTGATTCACAAGATCTCAACCTGTTGCAGATGTGCCAGACCCTAACATTCTGATCCAGAAGGATGCAGTGTACCATCTTGTGAACACATCGTTCACTTTCGAACAAGCTCTGCGTTACTGCCGTGGTCAGTCCAGTGTCCTCACAACCTCAGGGGTCAAAGAGGACGAGGAGGGGGCCCGGATGTTACTCTCTAAATCTAGCCTGCAGGGCCCAATTTGGTTTGAAACCAACAGAAAACAAAACCCGACACCTCATCTGCCCAAACAAAGTAAGTTTAGTTATGATGTTGGTTATAAAATCAATATGTGACCCTGGACCACAAAACCAGTCTTAAGTAGCAGAGGTATATTTGTAGAAATAGCCAACAATACAGTATTAACGATTTTTAATTTATGCCAAAAATCATTAGGATATTAAATAAAGATCAGGTTTCATGAAGATATTTTGTAAATTTTCTAGCGTAAATATATTATAACTTAATTTTTTATTAGTAATATGCATTGCTAAGAACTACATTTGGACAACTTTAAAGGCAAATTTATGAATTTTGGGATTTTTTTGCACCCTCAGATTCCAGATTTTCAAATAGGCCTAGTTGTATCTCAGCCAGATATTGTCCTATCCTAACAAACCACACATCAATGGAAAGCTTATTTATTCAGTTTTCAGATAATGCATAAATCTCAATTTCGAAAAAAAAAAATATTTAACCTTATGACTGGTTTTATGGTGCAGAGTCACATATGTCTTAGAAATTAAGTCAATATCTCTGCAACTCCACAGAAACGATCCTCAGAGGATTATCTTTCACGGCTATGGACGGCTATGCGCACGTGAACGCGTCTTTCCCGTCGCTGTCCGCGGTGAGCGTTTGCTTGCGCGTGCAGTGGGACCCGCGGCGCGATGAGGTTTCCACGGTGTTCTCCTACGCAGCGCGTGCTTTCGTCAATGAATTCCAGCTGCGCGGAAAGACAGACAAGTCCCCGCGAAGTCCTGATAGAAAAGTCCGCCTAGCGCTTCTCATTCAAGGACAGCATCATGGCTTCAAAGCCGAGATGCCCATTGATGGAGACTGGCACCATGTTTGCGTCACGTGGCGCTCGAGCGATGGATTTTGGGCCATTTACGTGGACGGGATCATGGGAGATTCAGAGAAAGGGCAGCCTCGGGGAACTGTTAAGGATGTCCACGGAGACGGGATATTTATATTGGGCCAAGACCAGGATACTTTTGGTGGGAATTTCACGGAACCGTTTTTTGGAAACTTGACTGACCTGAGCGTCTGGGATGAAGCTCTGAGTTCAGAACAGGTGACAGAGTTGCACACCTGCTCACAGCTGACCAATCACAGAGCCTTATTCAGATGGCAGGACTGGGGCCTCACTGTCCATCAGTCTGTCCAGAATGTGTCTGCAACACTCACCTGTCCAGGTTAGCTTCATTTACCCATCCATCTCAGAATATCCTAGAGGCGGTAAACATACAACAACAATAATTATTATTATTATTATTGTTGTTGTTGTTGTTGTTATACAAACAAATACCATTGTATTTGTTTGTAAAAACCTATACTAAATATACACACAGTTATAGACGAAAATATCGGCACCCTTGGTAAATATGATCAAAGAAGGCTGTGAAAATTAATCTGCATTGTTAATCCTTTTGATCTTAGACCCTTAGATCAAAAATCTGACCTTTCATTGGATAATAAGAATTTAAAATGGAAGGAAATATCATTATGAAATAAATGTTTTTCTCAAATACACGTTGGACACAATTAACGGCACCCTTTTATTCAATACTTGTTGAAACCTCCATTTGCCAGTTTAACAGCTCTGAGTTTTCTCCTATAATGCCTGATGAGGTTAGAGAACACCTGACAGGAGATCAGAGACCATTCCTTCATCCAGAATCACTCCAGATCCTTCAGATTCACAGCTCCATGACGGTGCTTCTTCTCTTCAGTTCACCTCACTCATTTTCTACAGGGTTCAGGTCAGAGGACTGGAATGGCCAGCAGAAGCTTGGTTTTGTGCTCAGTGAGCCATTTTTGTGTTGTTTTTAAGGTTTGTGTTTGGATTATTGTCCGGTTGAAACATCCAAACATGGCCCATTATAAGATTTCTAACAGAGTCAGTCACTTATTGATTTTTTATCTGTTGGTATTTGATAGAATCCATGATGCCATGTGTCTAAACAAGATGTCCAGGACCTCCAGCAGAAATATAGGCCCACAACATTAAAAGTACAGTGGTATATTTCATTGTACACATGGGGTACTTTTTATCCCTGTGTTCACCAAACCCATCTTGAGTGTTTGCTGCTAAAAAGCTCATTTTTTAGTTTCATCTGACCATAGAAGCCAGTCCCATTTGAAGTTCCAGTCGTGTCTGATAACTGAATATGCTGGAGATTGTTTCTGGATGAGCTAGGATGTGGTGACGTAGGTGCTGTTTGACAATCTTTTTAAGGTTTTCTGACCCCGAATCTCAACCTTTTTCTTCAATTCTCCAGCTGTGATCCTTGGAGAGTCTTTAGCCACTCAAAATCCTCCTTCTCACCGTGCATTAGGACGATATAGACACACATCCCCTTCCAGGCAGATTCATAACATTTTCTGTTGATTGGAAATTCTTAATTATTACCCTGATGGTGGAAATGGGGATTTTCACTGCTCTAGCTCTTTTCTTAAAGCCACTTCACTAATTTGTGAAGCTCAATTATCTTTTGCTGCACATCAGAAATATATTCTTTGGTTTTTCTCATTGTGATGGATGATTAAGGGAATTTGGGCTTTGTTTCCCCTCCTATTTATATTTCTGTGAAACAGGAAGCCATGGCTGGATAATTTCATGTTCATAATCACCCTGGAGTGCTCTAAATTGTGAATACGAATGAGAGTATACTTCAGAGATATTTTACTCATAAGAATTTCTAGGGGTGCCAATAATTGCGTCCAATGTGTATTTGAGAAAAACATTTATTTCATAATGATATTTCCATCCATTTTAAATTCTTATTATCCAATGAAAGATTAGACTTTTGTGAATTTTTTAAATAAAAGATCAAAAGGATTAACAATGCAGATTAATTTTCACAGCCTTCTTTGATCATATTTACCAAGGGTGCCAATATTATTGGCCATGACTGAATGTGTATATATGTATATATATATATATATATATATTTATGTGTGTGTGTGGTTAATATTTATACATTTTACATGTAATATTTTAATTTAATATTTAAAACATACTTCTATAAACGTATTTGCTATATGATTTACTTCTAAGTGCTGTTAAGTGTTGCTTTAAATGTCTTCTCCGAATTACATTTGTTATATATTTAATAAGATTATAATTTTGTATATTTGTGTGATGATGATTGTTATTATATTATTATTATTATTATACTTCAATTTTTCAATATTTACAATTGTAATATTTTTTAAAAAGTGTTAATAATAATAATAAACAGATATTTTAGTCTTTCAGTGTTTACTATTTTCATTATATATGTAATATTTTAAAAAAATTAAGTATATGATAATAATAATAATAGTAATTATTATTATTATTTGTTTACAGATCCTACTTGGATTTTCTGCTATAATTACTTCAGTGTTTACTTCAATATTTAGAACAAACTTCTTTTTGTTAAATATTTTGCCTAAAAATAAAAAAGAATCATATTTAGTATCATTATAATTTTTTTTGTTGTTGTTTTTCAGCTGAAATGTGAAAATGAATTAATTTTAACGTCCATCAAAGTTTCTGTTAACTTGTGGTGGATATGCCTGTTTTTCAGGGTCCCTGAAGACAACACCGAAACAGGAAGAGGAATGTAAGGTTTTTAATGGCTGGTCTAACCTTCAGCCTCAGTACAGAACTGCCCCCTGCACACACATGCTACCCTTCATCTGCAGAGTCAGCAAAGGTGTGTGTGAGAGAGAGCATGTATGTGGGAGGCGAGCTACTATAACTCAGTAAAGTGTGATTGTATTGAAGAATGTGAGCTATGTGAGTGTGTACACAGTGACAGTGCAGCTCTCTGATCCACAGACCATTATCTGAAGATGAAGGACTTGAAAGAATCTCTGACGTCCAACCCAAGCTCCTTCATGCAAAGTCTCATGCAGTATGGCGTGGTACAGTCAATTTCTGAAAAATGCTTTCTTAGCATGAATATTTGGTAACATTTTATTTTACGGTGTCCTTGTTACACGTTACAGTACTTACTATTATAATAACAATGAATCATGCATAATTACATTCAAGTAACCCTAAGCCAAACACTAATCCTAACCCTAACCATATAGTACAGCGCCGTGAAAAAGGTTTTGCCCCCTTACTGTTTTTTTTTTTTTTTTTTTTTTGCATATTTGTCACACAGAATATTTGCCCAAAAGTCTTGGGGATAATCAAGATATTTTTTGGCAAATGTGAGACGAGCCTTTGTGTTCTTTTTGGTCAGCAGTGGCTTTTGCCTCGGAACTCTCCCATGGATGCCGTTTTTGCCCAGTCTCTTTCTTATTGTTGAATCATGAACACTGACCTTAATTGAGGCAAGTGAGGCCTGCAGTTCTTTAGATGTTGTTCTGGGTTCTTTTATAACCTCCTGGATGAGTCATTGTTGCGCTCTTGGAGGAATTTTGGGAGGCCAGTCACTCCTGGGAAGGTTGACCACTGTTCCAAGTTTTCTCCATTTGTAGATAATGGCTCTGACTGTGGTTTGCTGGAGTCCTAAAGCCTTAGAAATGGCTTTATAACACTTTCCAGACTGATACATGTCAACTGTTTTGTTTCTCATCTGTTTTTGAATTTCTTTAGATGGCTCTCTGCTTAAAGAGCAGCATGATGTGTTGTTCTTTAAGCATGCTTCACTTTGTCAGACAGGTTCTATTTAAGTGATTTCTTGATTCAACAGCTCTGGCTGTAATCAAGCCTGGGTGTGGCTAGTGAAATTTAACTCCGCTTTCTAAAATAATGTGGTTAATCATAGTTCTTTCATGATTTAACAAGAGGGGGCAATTAATTTTTCACGTAGGGGCAGGAAGGTTTGAACAGCTTTTGCCCTTAATAAATGAAATCATAATTTAAAAACTGCATTTTGTATTTACTTGCATTATCTTTGTATAATATTAAAATTTGTTTGATGATCTGAATCTTTTAAGTGTGATAAATATGCAAAAAAAACAAGGGGGCAAAAACCTTTTTACTCCACTGTAAGTACAGTATATGTAGTTACTTAATATTACTCAGTACTTAAATGTATATTTACACTGTAACAAGGACACCTTAAAATAAAGTGTAACCAAATATTTTTGCACACAGTATTAGCACACTATCATTATAAATTCCAAAAACAATGAAAATGTACAAAAAATACAATTTAAAAAAATGTTAAAAGAAACCAATCTGTGTTACCATCTAACTTGTATTTTGTCCCATTTCTTTCAGACCGCAGACGATGTGCTCTCTGATGCTGTAGATGGGCAGAGCTGGACCTCAGTGTCCCGTCTGTTGGACGTGTCTGAGAAGGTTGTTCTGAAGGAGCAGAAGCAGCTGGAGGACAGGGACATGGTCTCTCTGATGCATGTTCTCTCTCGGGCTGCTGACCTGCCCAGCACCGCGAACCATAGCCGGCGGGATGCAGAGAGGCTCTGCCAGAGGTTCATCACCATTGCAGATTCACTCATCAGCCAAGACAATGTCAGTAAATGGAACAGCATTAAAGAGGTGAACGAAGTAATCTATTCATTAACTGTTTTGTGTTGATTAATTACTAATTATTAAAAGGAATTTTTGATGATTTCCTTGATCTCATTCTTTAAGTGACAACATTTTTGCAAATGCCTTTTATGCATTAGAGATCATTTTTTAAATATAATTATCATATATATGTATATATATATATTGCAATAGATTAGAATTTTTTTAATTATTTAGTAGTTTTGGCCTCATTCCAATCCATTGCATTTATTTATTTAATTCTGTAATAACTACTGCTTAAAAGTTTGGTATCAGAGTCAGTTTTTTTTTTTTAGTTTTTTTTTAACTTTTCATCAGAAAGTATCCATTGAATTGATCAAAAGCGACAGTAAAGACATTCATAAAGTTACAAAATATTTCCATTTTAAATAAATGCTATTCTTTTGGACTTTCTATTCATCAAAGAATTGTGAAAAATCTATCACGGTTTCCACAAACAATATTAAGCTTGCTTTCAACACCGATAATAATAAGAAATGCTTCTTGAGCAGCAAATCAGCATATTACAATTACAATGATTTCTGAAGGATCATGTGACACTGAAGGGTAGAGTAATGATGCTGAAATTTAAGCTTTGCCAACATATTTTAAAATGTTGAACTGTTCTTTTAAATTGTTTTAATATTTACTGTATTTTTTATCAAATAAATGCAGCCTTTGGTGAGTATAAGAGACTTCTTTTAAAAATCTTACTGACCACAAACCTTTGAACTGTAGTGTAAGTCATTATATGATACCTGATAGTCAGTAATTAATGCACAGTCAAAAATTAGTTTTTATAAATAAGCAATATTACAAGAGCAGTTCCACTGAATATCATCACTACTGCAATTGGTGTGTGGTATTTTTATACAGCTCCTCAATAAGTTCAGTAAAAAAGTTGATATTTGCTTGCGTTTTACATACAGTGGTTATTTCTGAGTTTATTTTTAATGAATTAATTAGTTAATTCATCCGTTCATTTGTTTTTGTTTGTTCATTCATTCATTTATTGGGTTTGCCATCAAAAGTGGTTTCAAATTAAACTTTCTTTACAAATCTGTGCTTTGTAGGTAGTGAAGGGCCCAATGGCAGTCATGCAGACTGTAGACCGCATGGTGAGCAATCTTAACTCTCTGCTGATGGACGACACAGACATTGTGCAGATACACAGCAACAATATCAGTAAGTTACACATGCATACAGAGGAACTTACTGGCACTGAAATTTCAACCAAAGTCAAAAAACTGTGGTCCTGTGTTGCAGAGCTGCAGGTCCAGCAGAAGCTGCTGTCTGAAGGTTCTCACGTTTCTGCGTTTTGTGGGTTGGATGTGGGAAATCGTGACTGCATCTCTGTCCCAGCTGAAAACATGGAGGAACTACAGAACAATGGTATGGATGTTTAAAACCAGGAGATAAAGTTTCACAGTGTTTACCTTTTTGATTGTCATAGTGAAACCAGGATGTTTTTTCCTTCCCATATTTTTTATATGCTGTGCTTGTTTAGGCTTCAAAAAGGTGACTTTGCTGTATACATGGTACAGCTCTGTGAAATGCTTCTCGGAGAGAAAGGAGAACATTACCCTTTTTCCTATAGTCAGTGATGGATCTCATAGGTAAGATATGAATACAGTATGCAGAGTCATTGAATTAAATCCGATCATCTGTGTCTGCGCTACATGAACACACTCTTAAAAATGAAGGTTGCATAATGGGTTTTCACAGCCATGCCAAAGAGCAACCACTTTTTATTTTCCCAGAACCTATCAGTGAACAGTTCCTAAAAGAACCATCGTTTTCGGATCTAAAGAACCTTTTTCACTGTAAAGAACCTTTTGTGGAATGGAAAGATTCCACAGATGTTAAAGGTTCTTCGTGGAACCATAGATGTCAATAAAGAACATTTATTTTTATGTGTGTGAACTTAAATGGCTTCAATTGCAGGAAAATCCCTTATTACAGAATTAGCATATTTCTTGTTATTACATATTTCTGTGTAATTACAACATGAATGTGTTGATTGTGTGAATCAGGCATGTGCGAACAGTCTTGGGCTCATCGGTCATCTCCAGTACAGTGCTGGCAGATGGACAGCCGATCAGCATGGCCATAAACTTCACACTCCAGCACAAGATTCAGGTACAAGAAATATAATGTATCATTTTTACGTGATAGCATATTTTCTAAAACTATGAACTCATTTCTGAAATTAGCTTCGGCTAAAGTCAGTGTAGAGATGGGATGCCAGAGAAACCATTCAAAAAATAATTTTAGCATAGTTATAGGAATCATTTAACCACATGTGAGTTCCTTATAAACCTATATGTCTTCCTTTTTTCCATGGAACAGGTGATTTTGTTGAATGTCAAAGCTGCTCTTTTGCATACAGTTTAGTCACGAGGCATTCGAGCTCCAAAAGGACAAAAAGCAGCTTAAAAGTACCTTAACAGTAGTCAGTATATGCATGTTATATTCCAAGTCTTTTGAAGACGTAGATTGATTTTTAAATTTACACTGCCGTTCAAACGTTTGGGAGCAAAAGAAGTATCTTATGCTGACCAAGGATGCATTTATTTGATCAAAAATACACTAAAACTGTAATAATGTGAAATATTATTACAATTTAAAAGACCTGCTTTTTGTTTTAAAATGTTTTTAAAAAACATTTGTTTTAGTTTAAAAAAAAAAAATTAAAGTGTCATTTATTCCTGTGAAGCAAAGCTGAATTTTAGCATCATTATGACAGTCTTCATGTCACATGATCTTTCAGAATTTTTTTAATTGGCTGATTTGCTGCTCAAGTAATATTTCTGACTATAAACAGATTTTTTTGTTTGTTTGTTATTTTCTTGAAATAGAAATCTTTTGTAAAATTATAAATGTATTTGCTGTCACATTTGATAAATTTAATGCATCCTTGCAGAATAAAACCTCAAACGTCTGAACCGTATGATCTGTCATTTTAGGAGTATTGATTAGGATTAAATTTACAGTGTTGATGGACAGTCATGCCCTTCAACTACTATGCGTCTCTTTTTCACTCTCTAGAACAGTTCACTGAATTTGACACCTATCTGTTCTTTTTGGGATTTTGACCTGATGTAAGCAATTTTCATGCACTTACAATTATTATATTTGTAAATTCTCAAATGTTCTCATTTATGTTTTGTATAAATGATGAAATCTGTTGTCTTGACACCTTAGGCCAGAGGGGGGAGGGTGGTCAACAAAGGGTTGCATCTCTATTTCCACGAAGAATAACTCAACTTCCTGTTCCTGTAACCACACTACCAACTTTGCCTTGCTGTTACAGATCTCCGAAGTTCAGGTAAGGAGGTTTTTAATAAGCAGTACCTGTAACAGATGAAAAAAAAAAAATGGAGACTGTAAATGAGTTTGCCCAATAATTATTTACTTTGCTTATGAAATAATAACAGGCTTATGCAGTCGCAAACAGTGTTATATTAGTAGTATGTGTTCATATTTTGGATTATCTTTTATTTTTAGATTTTTGGATATTTTATTATTTTTATTTCAGCTTCAGTTTTAATATTTTTTGTACATCACCATAAACACATTAGTTACACAGTTAGTTGCCAAGGCAGCATCTCTACTTTTCAAGTTTAGGTTTTTAAAAAATATAAATCTAATATATATATATCTTACTCTAATATTTATATTTTATTTGATTTCACATTTATTTCAGTTGCCAAAAATTATTTTCATTACAATAATGACCCTGGTTGCAGATGAGGACACCACTATAGTCTGACCACTATAGGAATGAAAGAGTTCAATTAAAAGAGCCAAAAAATGTGTTTGTATATAGTTTGAATATATAGTTAAGTAAATATAGTTGAATATATATATATTATTTTTTTATTTTATTTAATTTTTTATCTACAGAAGGCATATTTATGTTATATTTAATGTGTGTGTAATCTTTTGTAGGTAATTCATGAAAAAAATTTAAAAACCTACACTTACACCACTTTTTTAAAATCAGTAGTACATCAAAATTCAAATCCTACTTAAATTCTTTGCATGTGTTTTAGCTAAATCCCGATCATGAGACAGGCCTGCAGATCTTCAGCTTGATTGGCTCTGGTGTGTCTCTGTGTGGTCTCATCTTCACATTTATTCTCTTCGTGGCTGTTGGGTGAGTTTCTCTGTGTTTATAGGTGTGATTACACAAAAATAATCATATAACACAGTTTAGTGCTCATATCCAGCGTCTTACCTGGCGTTGCATTGTTTGTTGCTCTCTGTCTCCCTCTAGCGTTCCAAAGTCAGATCGAACTACAGTTCACAAAAACCTGATAGTGGCCCTGGCTGTAGCTCAGTTACTTCTTATCTTCAGCTACTGGGCTGAGGAAAACCAGGTGTGACTTCTGTATCTGTCAACATATTCTTTTTTTATTTATCACTGTAATTTTATGAATCAGTATGTCACGACACATAATAATTGATAAAACAGGCTAGAGAACTACAAAAATAATAGTAGTTGGTTTTCCAAAAGTTAACGGTCAGCACTGCCAGGTGCAAAAATACTATATTTTGAACATCACACATGTTAAACGCAGCAGCCATTGTGTACTGTGTGTGTGTGTGTGTTTAATAATGCTGCTAGATACTAAAATTACCTACTGAAATTAAGGGAAATTATCTGAAATACAGTCCCAAACTTTCTTTCTCTTTTAATTTTCATGATTGTGATGTAGAAAATAATATTTATTACTTTGTCTGAAATTATAAATAAAAAACATGATTGGTGAAATATGAAGAGAGGATATTAGGACTGAAGAATTTGATATTGGTGGTTTTTATACATTTCATAAATCTCAGATGGTATTGATAAAAAAGTTAGAGAAAGCTGGGAAATTAACATTTTTTATAATGTATATATTGTAAAAATGTTACAAAATGTGTTTCAAATAAATGCTGCTCTCTTGAACTTTATCAAGGAATCCTGATAAAATGTTTAATGTTCTCCACAAAAATATTAAGCAGCACAACTGTTTATAACATTGATAATAATAAGAAATATTTCTTGAGCAGCAAATCAGCAATTTTTTGTCAGCATTTGAATAAAGTATGTGTATGTTGTTGTGGAGCAGGAAGCCTGTTGGCTGGTGACGGTGCTCCTGCATCTGTTTTTCCTGTCGTCTTTCTGCTGGATGCTGGTGGAGGGCTTGCTGCTCTGGAGTAAAGTGGTCTCTGTGAACATCAGCGAGGAGAGGCGGATGAAGCTGTACTATGTGCTGGGCTGGGGTGAGAACTGTGTGTGTGTGTGTGTAAATCATTATGATTCATGTTCTGTTTGATTAACCTTCCTCTCATGCATTGTGTCTGTATTTGCTTTGTCTTTCTTAGGGCTGCCAGTTGTTATAGTTGCTGTAACCTTGGCAGCCACTTTGGATCAGTACAAAGCACAGCAGTACTGCTGGCTGAACCTTCAGTCGCATGTTATTTGGGCTTTTGCAGGGCCTGTGCTCTTTGTTTTGGCCGTAAGTATGTCACAAGTGTGCAGATCCTTGAATGAGTGTGTGAGTGTCAGAATAATTCACAGTGGAGCTCTTATTTGCTTTTGAGTGTATGAGTATAAACAATACAGTTCTGATGGTTTTATAGTCAGCATGAAATCTAAATGCATTGTATAGGTCTTTTTGTGAACGATTCATCTGTGAATATGTTTGCTTTTTTTTTTTTAAGAATGTTTTAACCTTGTAATGTTTAATCAAAATGTCATAACTGGACTTTTCTCTGGTGACGTATACTAGACTTCTCCAATCATTTAGTCAGTCTTCCTCCATCCAATCAACAACATTTGGATAGAATCAAGTCCTGCCCTATTTTTGTTTTTTGATAATACATTTAATTCAGATACACTTTCTACTTCTGTTTCATCATGGCTTTAAAGCAGTCTGAACTGCAAAGGATACTTTATATTAAAATGTCAGCTAAATGCATAATGTATGAATGCAGTGTAGATATTAAATGCTAATTATCAGATTTTTAAAAATGTAATTCAAATTCAAAGTTGTTTGCACATTAAATAAATTTAAGGGGTCACATCATCAGGAAGCATATTTTCTGCAAGCATAATGTACATTTGTGTAAATTATAAACACCAGATTTTCTTGAACCTAAAAAGATTATTTTTTTTAAATGATCTCATTCTGATGTGTGTTACTGTCCTATGCAGTATAGTGTTGAGGTGAACATATTTTTGTAGGCCAAACACAGAAGTTTGCCCAATAGGATTTTTCCATTGGCTTTTGGATTGTTGCAGAAAATAAGGTGTGTTACCAAAAAAAGTTTCTGATTGCTGCATGTTTAATCATGATAATCTTCACAAATTTGTGGTCATCATCCTTATCCTTAAATGAACTACACATGACTTCATCATTAAGCCTTCAACAACTCTTTCAGTCTTTATTTAAAAAAAAAATCCCTAAAAGTTTGAGAGAGAATAATTTACAACCATGTGATCATTACAAGGCAGTAAAAAAAAAAATCATAAATATAAATATATCATAAAATAAAACATAAAATATTTTGAGCTTGTGTTCATCGCAGATGTTATTTTAGGCATTTAACAAAACAAAAAAACATTTAATTGTTTACTTTGGGGCTATATGAAACTAAAATGCTAACTCATTTCTGGGCCTACAAAGATACATCATCCCTGCTGCTATGAACATGACAGAGATGTTTCTTAAAGGCACAGCATAAAAAAAAGAATGAGGCCACAAAACTTCACTACTATTATAAGTATTAATGGGAGATTTTTATTGTTTTGTAATGGGAGATGTGGTTCTCTGTTTTTAGGTCAACACTGTGGTGCTCTTTCGGGTTGTAATGGTCACAGTGGCCAGTGCACGTCGCAGAGCCAAAATGCTGACCCCCAGTTCTGATTCGAAACTTCACACGCTGGATCTTACCTGGTGAATGCTGTTTCACTTTTCAACTTCCTTTGAAATAAAAACAGGCCAGAGTTAAGAGATAGAGAGCAGTTTCAGCCAGTAATTTTTCATTATTGGTCACGTTTCTAGTTCTTCTCTTATCTTGTTGAACAGAGGAAGCAGCGAGAAAGCACCTGCCCGCCAGTAACTCATTTATTCCTATCAGCCACCTGGACTTGAGAAGATACCATACAAATAGCCACAGAAACTCGTTTGTCCTGTTATATGGATACTTCCTACATTGAATGAGCAGAAATTAATCAGAAGTGTCTGTACAATTAGCTAGTTAAGCAAAGACCCGGAGTGTCCTTAAAGAAGAGTTTCAGTCATACTGAAGTAAAACTGAGCAGCCTAGCCAATGCATTCAGCTTTCCTGGCTGTCAGTAATATGAAGTACTAATATTGTGTTTGTGTGCATGTGCAGGGCAGCGACGAGGCCAGTATTGATCCTGTTACCAGTGTTAGGTCTGACCTGGCTGTGTGGAGTGCTGGTGCATTTATCTGTTGTCGTGGCCTATGTGTTCATCACACTCAATGCTTTTCAGGTAACACGTGACACTTATAATATGGCTCAGTTTTGAGAAAATAATTATGTTTATCATGTTTGTCAAAATCGGCCAGCTCTGACTTTCCATGCTCATTTGGCCTTCCTCTTAATCAGACTCCAGTCTGTCAAAACATTTGAAATGAACTTCCTCTCTCTGTTTTCAGCTTCATGTAGCTCTCTTGGACTGTTCGTTTCTTTCTTCCTCCCATGTCTATAATGAATGAGAGCTGAATTCCCTCCCAGAGCTTGTTAATGTAGATTTACTGTGTGCATCTGGGAAGAAGATAAAAGAAGCAGAAGACAGATAGAGAAAATGGGGGAGAGGAGGAGACACATGAGCAGAGTCCATCACTGGAAGGAAACTCTTCTGATATAATTAGCCGGTGCAGATCTGCCTTGAATGTTTTATGTAGCAGAGGTCTCTGAGAACAGCAAGTGCAAAGATGCAGGAAGTATATGGACCATTCCTGTTAGCTGTAGTATATGGCTGATTCAACGCTAACTGCTAACAAGAGCAGAGAATAAAGCTTTTAAGATTTGAGCTAAATGTTCAAAAACAAAAGGTTTCTCCTGGTTATTTATAATAATATATTTGTATAATAATTATTACACCACAGACACTGAATCTTCAGATTGTACTACATTTTTGTTTAAATATATTTATAAATAGAGTAAACAATATTGTAAACATTATAAAAGTGTAATTTATAGTTTATTATACTATAATATTAATTCAAATTAATTCAATTATTTTCTGTTGCTTAAAAAAAAAAAAGTTCTTGATTGAAACTCACAAAATCTGATCTCCTGTCATTTTATACCCTAAAATTGAAAATATAAAAACAAGAAATGTTTTGTATACACACATTATTTGCATTGCAATGCAACACTTTTCCACTTCTCCAAATTCTCGTTACTGTAATGCCAAAAAATATTATTCTAATTAATGAAAAATATATATTTTTTATTATCATTATGATTATTATTTGTACGGTATAGTATTTGTTACATTGAATTTTAATTTTATTTTAATTTAATCCCTTGCGCCCATAGAATGATTAATGAGCCAAAAACAAGATTCATTTTCCCTAATTTTAATTTTACATAATTTGGAGATGAAATATGATCCATAAATTTATGAGACTGACACTATCAATTATTTACATTTGATTTTTATTCATGTATTATTGCTTTGACATGGTTGCAAAACGTACAGTAGAATGACGCATATATACCATGATAACTGTACATGTACACATCTTTTAGTGACTTTTATCAAATTAAAAGTTCTCGCTAGCATGAGTGAGCGTCAATGTTGTTTTATTAACCGTCTCCTCTCATTCTAGGGCCTGTATATTTTTCTGGTGTATGCGGTTTACAACAGTGAGGTATGACTTCTACAATATTTATCTATCAATTTGTATTGCTTATATTTCTTATCTTATATCTCAGTAGTACAAGGGAGTTGCAACATAATACTGTTTCTAAATGTTTCATGGTAATGTAGGTGCGAAACGCTATAAGAAGAATTCAGGACAAACGAAAAGCTTTGTCATTTACAGTAAGACTGTATTTTTGCTCATTTTAATAGTTTACATCTGTTTCTCTGTTGTTTTACTCACTTTTACTGTCATTTCCTCTTGCAGAACTGCTCACAGCCTATCAGCTTCTTGCCCTCCCAGAAATCTCCCAGTGCTTCATGGGTACACAGCCTGCCGACTCATTCCAGCCCAGAGAGCAGCGAGAGCTCGACTCCCATCACCTCTTCCACAGCCAACTCGCTCGTCTTTAAGAACGGTACATGAGACTCATGCATATCCACCATCTGCAGCTCAGTTGCTTTTAGTCAACATGAAATTTAGAAAATCTCTGTGCTTTCCTCTTTATATGTTAGAACGGTTTAAAGAGGACCATATTGTGAATTTCCCATTAAAACCAGCCAACAGAAGTCAGGTAACCTGCAAAACCACACATATTTTATACTGATATTATATATGCATCACATAATAATTAGGCTTGTCACAATAACCAATTGTTATAAATAGAAACAGTGTGTATTGTGAAAAGCGCTATACAGATCAAATTGACTTGGCTTGATTTTACAGCATAATCTCGTGTTTCAGGTGGTTCAGCTGACAGCCTTTAAGCCCTCAGGTAAAGAACTGTTTCACATGAACCTGTTGTTGTAAGATAATGTGTGTCCACACTGAATCTCTGGGGGGCGCACTAGTTCTTCACTAGCTCACTTATCAACAATTTGAATCCATCGAAATCTGAGCTTGATATTTGTCAAAACAGAATCCCAGTATGAAGTGTTGGTATTTTTAAATTCATGCTGCTATTTCCCGTTCTGCTTCACCACAGGCTGTTGAGAGGAAAACTAGACTACAGTTCTGCATGGACTCGTGACTTCTCCTGGGATGAAGATGTAGCTCGCCCTGTGGAGGAGCGAATACTGCCTCCTCCGCAATCCTGCTGGCCGTCTCATTCCCAGAGCTCAGTCTGTGTTGAGTGAGTAAATATGAAACAACTCTTTCAGCAAATGTTCAATGAGACTGCGCTCAGCTCGGAGTGTAAAGAATTCTTAACGTTGTGTATATGGTCATCATTTTATAATGTCTAGATGTTGTCAGAGCACAGAGGCTCACAGTACTAAAAATGGACAACATGAGCATCATCACACCATTAATCGTGACCAGACAACAGAATGAGTTGTTAGTGATTTTCGACTTCGGTTGGGAACGAGCATCCCATCCGTGGAGATTTACATTCAGTATTTTGCCGAATAAGAAAACTGTGGACAATGAAACCTATCAGCTGTTTGAAGAGACTGTATCTATATATAATTTCAATAACACATTATTTAATTTTTTATAAATAAAAAATTCTTTAGTGCTCAAAATAGCAAGCATGTGAAGATTATCTTATCATGACAGCATTTATTTTTAATGGTTTGTTTTTGGTTTACTCGTGCTGAAATTCTACTACCCAACTGAAATAACGTATTTTATTGTAATAGGCATTCCCTGTTTTTATTACAATGCATATAAAATGCATTATGTATTACTTTTTTACTCCCACTATTAAAACTAATTTGTTTGTTTTGATGTGGAAAGTGCATATCTCTGTAGTCATTCACGAACACCGAATGTTTTCAAATGATACACTTGATTAGAATAAAAATGAATAGAAAAATAATTGGTTCAAATGGATTTCAAAAGAAGCACTCTCTCTTTATATGTTCACAAAGGTGGCAACATGTGTGAATGTTTTCTGACCTTCCCATAACCTCTTTTTATTGGCACGCTGAAGAGACACTCAGAGCGGAGCAGCATGTCTTTCTTTAGAAACAGGCCCATTCAAAGTAAGACCGCCACACACACAGTCTTCAAACAACTGCAACGTGTCGTTTATTTTATTGCAACCAAATTTTTTCAGTTAAATGGAAAGACATAAATGTGTAATCTATGTAAAATTGTGCTTTTAATAGTTTAAGTGATACTGTTAATTACATTATTTCAATAAATACCTTCTTTTGTTTCATTCGATTCATTTTTGGACAGGCCCTTTTGGAATGTTTTTGAAATACCAACTCAATAAACGTATTTGAAAAACAAAGAAATTACAATACTCATCCATTCAAAAGCACAGGAGCATTAAGATAAAATAACAGCGATACATAAATAAGCGTTCAAATGAAACATCGCTCTTAGACTCCAGAGATCACGCTTAGCCAAGAGTGTAACGGCACAAAGACGAAAACACTACTATAAAAACACCTTCGCGTCCACCAATGATTGTCATGCTCAAATGATTTTTTGATGAAAAAATTCTGTACATTCATCACATAAGGTAAGAAAGAATTTTCTTTGGAAAACTGTTCACCATCCGTTTTGCGCATATGGCTTAAACTCTCAAAGCAGTGTCACTTTCACACGGCGGTGGACCTCTTGGCGTGAAGCATTTCTATGAGCAGATTGTTGCACGGCACTTCTCCGCACAAGTGCTTGTAGCACAGGAAGTCCTCGGCCTGCGCGCTGAGCGAGCGGACCTCAGGCAGCCGCTGTATGAGCTGACTGAAGCGGTCCAGACACTGAGGGTAAGAGTAGAGTGTGTACTCGAGCAGAGCGCTGTTCACCTGCTCCTGAAAGCTCTCCACATACTGCTGGTTCTCCAGGAGCTTCACATCTGCAGACCAGACACAAATCATTACACACCATGCAAGTCTTGGTGCTCAATTCTGATTTATTGCTCAGACATTTTTTGTATGGCTGTTCCCATTATTGTTTTAAATGTGGCTAGTATCAGATTTGAGTGTGAACTGATCAGTTGAATGCAACTGAGACTTGTGCGCAAAAAAAACAAGATGTCATATAGACATACACATAGAGCACGCTCAAATTAGTTTTAACCCTGATGTGCCATGAAAGCGTGAATTTGTGCGCAGGTGATGAGGATGAAGATGAGGACGTTCTGTCTAGTTTTCTCTCAAGTTTTGCTTGTATAGAGCTGTCACCTAGTGATTGGAGAAATGAACCTTTTTGAAGTTTGAATCAATTAAATATTATTTTTTGTTTTGAAGCATTTGAAACACACTGTTGATGGCTGCTGGTATAGAAGCCCGTTTCCACCTACTGAATAAAAACTTAAAAAAGGTAATTGCGACTTATATCACAATTCTGACTTTTTTCTTGCAACTTCGACTTTACAAACTCGCAATTCTGACTGTTTTTTCTCAGACTTGCATGATATAAACTCGCACTTGCGAGTTATAAAGTAAGAATTGTGTAATATAAACTCTCAATTTTGACTTTATTTCTCGCAATTCTGAGTTAATATCTCACAATTCTGAGAAAAAAAGTCAGAATTGTGAGATAAATGTTGCAATTATCTTTTTTATTTTTTATTCAGTGGTGGAAACGGGCTGTGTGAATGCCATAAAATCTTATGCCAAACATGCATAAAAACAGCTTTTAAAACCCTTTTTGTTGTTGTATTGAAAGATTAATCTAACAAATGCAGCCACTAATTATGTAATACCATTAAATATGAAGTGTCTGTGTTCTTTTATTAATTATCATCATTTATTTTTTTTGTTCTATGGAAGTCTTGGCTAAACAGGACAATAAATGACTATTAACTACTACTCTTCCTTTTAATTGACCCTTCACAAGAGAAGAAATCAGATTTGGGCAGTCTGAACATAGCCATATAAAGTAGAGATGTGTGTGTTTTATGCTGTAGTGTCTCTGTGTGTGTGCATGCATGTGTGTGTGTGTGTTTGGGCGACAATACCCGGACCCATTAACGGAGCACTTTAAAGCATTAGCAGAGCTCATCAGAAGAGCCATTCACATAGTAATTAACATGTTGAATAATCTTTTCAATACATTTGAAGGACACAAATTACTCAATAAAGCTGCTTCCATTTAGGCAAAGAATGAAAAAAATCGATGTGGCATAGTGAGAGGAGATGACAAATTCTTTCGCTTTCAAATCCAGTTTTCTCCTTTCAGCTGTTTGTTTATTGTGCCTAATGAAATTGAAATCGGACATTTCTAGGAAAGGGTTTGTTGCTAGGTACAAGTTAGAGCAGCTGTGTTTATTTAATTTGGTGTCTTCTATATTTATTACATATAGGATATAATGAGTATATACACTGGCATACGTTTAAAAGAGTCACTAAATAATGTAGGCCAGAAGACAAGTTTTTTTAGGAATATCAGGGTTTAACATTTGTATCGGAGCAATTCAAATGTTGTCACGTGTTTTAAATATTGTAATTTTATACAATGTATTACCTTTTTTTGTCCAGTCAGTGGTTTGACATTTTTGTGTTGTCTTTGACATTTCTTGCTGTTTCAGTCATTGTTTTGTTTAATAACTATTCAACTGTTCACATTTTTGTTTAATCTCTACTGGACTGTTTCATGACAGGCTCCACTGTGACAACTTACCCCACCTAGCCTTAAGATTGGGGCATGTTGTCACATAAAATCATCATATATTTAATCTTTTTCTTTTTAAGGCAGTGGTTCTCATCTTTTTTTGTCTTCAAGGCTCACTATTCTCCACAAAAAGCCCCATGACTTCCACAGTTGTTGGTGATCTACTGGATTATGGACTAACAATAAGAATATTTATATTATTGTATTTTATTCATGTTTATTATATTATTATTTGTATATTATATTATTATATTTGGTTTATTAATATTTTTATTAAATTCTACATGATACAACATTTTGGAACTTGGCATATTATATTCATAAAATGTATAAAAATGCTCATGAGGCTATAAGATTTCATTACTTTGCATGACTTTTGCATTAAAACAAGAAATGTCTTGTCTTTTTGTCACTTCGGTTTGTTTTAATACCTGTTTTTATTTTAAATCATCGAAGTTTGCTGAGGCCCACCAGTTGAGAACAGTCTATGATTATACAAAATGTATCACTTAATCATAAACCTACTTTATATTCAGTGGAATAAAATGTGTAACAACTTGTCTAAAAATTCCTAGTGGAATTTTAGAATATACAATCACACCTGTGTTTGGCTCTTTATGTTTTGCATAATTTTTCTTCAGTTCCACTCTGTAGACAGAGTCAGTACAGAAGTGTGTGAATAGGGACGCAGTCGTACTCACTGGGGTTGAAGAGGATGAGGAACTTCAGACAGGCCATCTCTCTTCTGTCCACCTGCAGCAGCTGCAGTCTCATGGCCAGCTCCTGTCCTCTCTGCACCATACTGGCCAGAGGAGGTCCCGCGTCAGACACGGCCGACAGGTCCACCTACAGCACACAGCACCTTCACTACACTCTCTCAACTAACTACTATCTTCTGCTTTTCTTCAAACAATGATGCTTTCCCGTATGTTTTAATGATGACGGTTGGAAACACTCACCTCCTGTCCTGTAATGAGTAGCAGACTGTTGTCTCTCCCATGATGCACCTGTCTGCAGATATGATCGAGAAGCAGCAGCTCACTCCAGCAGTTATGCAGCAGTCGCATCTGATCTCCTACCTAAATCATAAAGAGAAATGAAGAGTTATTTCATGCTTACAGTATTTATTTATTTTGCATAATATTGTAATTTAAGGCGATAGTTCATTCAGAAATTCTGTCATCATTTGTGACCCTGGACCACAAAACCAGTCATAATGGTAAATTTTTCCAAATTGAGATTTCCAGAGAATCTGGAATCTGAGGGTGCAAATAAATCAAAATATTGAAATGTCAAAATGAAGTTCTTAGCAAAGCATATTACTAATCAAAAATTAAGTTTTGATATATTTATGGTAGGAAATTTACAAAATATCTTAATGGAACAAGATCTTCATCAATTTTGACCCATACAATGTATTTTTGTCTATTGCTACAACTATACCCCAGCGGTTTTGTGCTCCAGGGTCACATTTATTCACCATCATGTCATCATGTTTTATCTGTGGAACACAAAAGTCTGTCTTTTTGTCCATACAATGAAATTTAATGTGGTCACTGTTGTTAAATAGTTTATTTTTTATTTGTATATTAAAACTATGAAGAATTGTTTTTTGTTAATTGAAATAAAGCTGAAAAACCTAAAGTTAAAAGATAAACAAAAATGAGAAATGTTTAACCTGAGTCTTTCGGTACAGGAGAATGTGAGTCACAATGGTGGACTACAATTGAAATGTAAATAAAAGATCAATATAAATATTTAAGAATAAAAAACGAACAAAAATGAAGCATGTAAAAAAAAACATGTAACACGATTACTAAAACTAACAAAATTCCTCAAGTAAAAATCGAATATGAGATTATAATATAATGAGATTTTACATTAATAAATACAATAATAGTATAGAAATAATACTAAAATAATTCTGAATAGGGTCCAAAGTTGTTTTGGACCCCACTGACTTCCACAATTGAACACAAAAGAAGATATTTTGAAAAAGTGTTTCTGTCCAAGGGGTCGAAACCATCATTGGAGACCTCTGACTTTCACTGTATGGACAAAAAACAGAGAGATGTTCCACAGAAGAACGAAAGTCAGGTAAACAGATGAGAGATCTCAGAGCTTGCCTATATGTGTATGTGATAAAAGCTTCAGAAACTGTATATCAAATAGCTGCAAACAGGAAACTTGGTGTAAAAAAAATATATATATTTTGTCATTCACCAATATTTCATAGCCTTGTCAACAATTCTCCTCTCAATAAAAAGTCTCAGCCTAAACAACAATAAATGTGTTTTACTCAAATCATACACTGCACAAGCCTGAGTGTGTCACCTCTGAGTCTAAAACCTAAAGAAATACAACATTTGTATACAGATGAACAGCTAGATCATAAAACGAGGGAATGAGAGTCCTTGTGACGAGCAGCCGTCGAGCACACGTCTAATGCGCTGTATTTATGAGCACCAAATTATGACCTCTGGCACCTTCTCACCTCTCGTCCTTCATCGGCCTCTCGTCTTCCTCCCCCACGAATCCTCTGTCCGTATACAGTACGCAGCGTTTTGAAGGCCACGTCTTGTCAGTATTACGCACAGTGGGCGGCAGTAAAGCCCTAATAGAAGCCTAGCGCTACATATATCAACCGCAGCCCAGAAAAAATTACTCAAACCGTATATCCACATCTAATCCACAGCCCCGAGCCCCAGAAACTTGACCTCTCTTGCGTTTGTGGACACAAACCCTCCCTAGTATGTACACAAACATGCACTAAATAGAGTTTATTAAAATGTTTTTCAATCCAAATGCACATTTTCCACATCGCACGATACTTTTCAGCAGTCAGAAACAATTACTGAGCTATCGCTGTACGGAATGCAATTAAATGTTTCTGAAAGCGTTGTGTCTGCAGGAGTCGGTCGCTGGCATTCTTTTCCAACTCTGACACATTTTATGCAAGCAATCGCAGAACGCTAGTTGCCATGGCAGCAGAATGGAATGAACTGTACGAAAAATATGCGACGGGCATGCAGGTGTGAATGTGCAAAAACAAAGTTTAAAATTCTACATTATTTGCTTGAATTCATTGGAACATGCAGTCATTTATCGAGCGAATATTCCGTCTAATATAAGTCGAGACCAACGAATAAGACATTTATAAGAGGTGAGAGCTTTGAGAGGGCAAATTCTGTGTATGTCAACACTGTATCTGTTTTGGAATCGCAGCACCAATGAATCTTTTGTGATTTGCAACACTCCCTGATGTGAATATAGCAACTGAGTGTCCAAATTAGAGATTCCAAATTCACAAATGCCTTTTTGCCAAATTCCTCACTGGATGTTAACATCCATCCAAAACTTTTTGGAAACTGAGCAAGAATTTAGACTTTGACACATATTAGTGGTACCACTACAATCTAAACATTAAATGTAATCTTACTTTTAAAACTGCTTGACAAACATGCTGCAACAAAACATTCACAATATCTGAATGCCTTGGCGTCCCTAAATGTTATCTTTCGGTAAGATACGTGGTTTGGCGACAAAATAGTAGACTTTCTCCAAAATAATATTAGACAAAACAATGCAGAGAATCATTTGGATGATCAGAGATGTGTCCACATGTATAAACACACACGCACATGCACTTTGTCTTATCTCAGAGCTGTACCTTTAGTTCCTTGAAGAAGACACAGCTTCTTGCCCACTCGACTATTGAGAACAATGTCTGATCTGCCATGACACACAACAGGCTGAACGGCCGCGGTTTGTCCAGCTTCCCCTTGCCGCTTTGCTCCAGATGAAGGTACGCACAGATCTTCCCTCTCACCTGGAAACATGAAGCGAAACACAGACACATATTTAGTGGCAAATGTTGTATGTATGTGTTGTAAAATGCGGTAACACTTTACAATAAGGTTCTATTAGCTAAAGGTCGTTAATAGCAATGACCAATACATTTATTTAAGTATTTATCAATTTTTTGATATTTATCAATTTTTTTATCAAAAAAGTTAATAATAATACATTGCTCATTGTAAATTCACATTAGCTCAGATCCATTAATATTCTTACCAGATACAACGTTTGATTTTTGTATTGTTTTATTTGTATTGGATTTTGTACTGTTGTATTAGTAAATGTTTAAATTATCAAAGATTAATAAATGCAATGCATTTTTACTGTTAGTTCATGTTAACTAACAAACAGTATTAATGTTAACAAATGGAATCTTAAGTGATACCAAAAAATATGATATTATTAAACCATCCAATTCATAAAAACATTAATAGTAATAATTGATAAATAAATAAAAAAATAAAAAATTACAATTGTCTTTGGTCTGTTTTGACCATCTAAGTTAGAAATGCCAAAGGTTTGAATTGAACAAAGCAATAAAACTGAACAATTGAATAAAAACCCAACAATTCCATGTTATTCCAAACCTATATGATAAATTAAGTGGCAAAAATCAATGGCGTCCAATGTTATTTTTTGTTTTGTTTTGTTTAAATGTTTAAAATCTTCTTTTGCTTTCAGAACTGTATTCTATATAAACTTTGTAAAGACATAGTATTTGAATTACTGTTCAATCAGTGATAGAATTTATTTTCATTATTAGAAAAAGTAATTTTTCAGGTAAACAAAATTGTGAGTTTAGTAACATCTAAGTGAACTGATTTTGTTCAAGTCATTTAATCTGACTAAATCAACCTGAACAATTTTGGTTACACCAATTTAAAGTCATTTTTATAGGCTAAATAAAGCTGATTTTTTCCCGCTGTTTAGTGTGAACTTAATCTTCAGATGATTTAACTCATACCTGCTCCTCATCTTGATCACAGCTGACCAGCTCAAGCACCAGCGGGGGCAAGCCGGGGTTCATGGGGCTGCTGTGCGGGGACGCAGGCATGCAGCCGTCAGGGTATGGGTACCCTAGTGAGGAGTCTGGTGAACTGGAGTATGCTTCTGGGTATTCGGCTTTAATCGATCTACTGGGTAAGGTGGGAGCAGTGTATTGGTACTGAGCCGGGAATGAGCCATAGCTCTGCAGTGCTACACCCAGGGCCGGGGGGCATAGAGGAGGGCAGTCGTACTCTGGAGAGGACAGAGAAGTGGGATGGAGACCTGAGAGCGATCCGGGAAGCGAGTATTCTGTCTGGGTGCTGGACAGGAGGGATGGGTTGGCCTCTATTTTAAAGCTGCTGGCTCTGATTAAAGCTCTCTTCTGCTGTTTCAGGGCACGGTCCCGCTTGTACATGGGACCGAACTTGTTCCTTCCTCCTCTCATTCGATCTGCACGGACAGCTGGGAGGAAAGAGGGTGAGAGTGTTGTAGGATGCAAATCAAACGTATAAAATATTACATATATTTTGTAGACACGCTGTTTGTCTGATACAATTGGAAGTGTAAGCCTATTTTAGGAGCACAGTGGATAAAAAGCCAAATAAAGCAAGGAATGCTTGGCATGGTTTTGCTTAAGTAAGTCAGGGCAAAAGCAAATGGATATTTCTCTTCATATGGACATTTTCCGGGCTGGTTTTTGTGAACTCTCAACATGAATCCGCGAGTCTTATCAGCGCGTGAGGAATGTGTCACAGGCATGCGCGGAAACAGGTGCTTCTCTGCACTCAGCCTGGGAATCGCGCGCACAGAGAGCAAAATAAGACACTTACAAGGATATTTTCCATCCCTGAAACTTAAAAATAAATAAATAAATAATTGTATAATAATTGAAATTAATTTGGAAGAAAATAAGCTTGGGTCACTTGTTCATAAATGGTAATGAAATATATATTTTTTGTTAACTGGTGTCAAAACACATGGTTTTTATTACTTTTAAGAAAATCAAGGCTTTTTTAGATTTTTATTTTATTTATTTTTATTTTTTTTATCTTTTAAGTTTAAACTCCATAATAAGTGTCATTATATTTGACATTAATTCAATCATGATAATGAAATTTTGCATTAAATGTTTTCCCTTTTCTCCAGATATATTTTATATTTTACTAAAATGTCTTTAATGACAAGCGATGCTTGTCGAAATATAACAGGTTCATATATCAGGTTCAACTGTTCAAGACAACAGTAATATAATCATGACATTCAAGGCATCTTATATTTTTGATTTGGGTCCTTTACAGCAAAAGTTTTTCTATTTTCTCCACATTTAACTTTTCTAACGAGAAGCACGGCTCACCCTCGAGTCTCATGCCGACGCTGAGGCACTTCTGGAAGCGACAGAAGGGGCATCTCTTCCTCTGGGTTTTGTCAATGCCACAGTCCTGGTTCTGTGTGCACGTGTATCTCTTGTTATTCTGAACCGTCCTCTTGAAAAAACCCTGTCATGATAATGCACAAGAATGAGGATTATATTCTGTCAAGCTCTGTCAACTGTTTAAAACAACAGCAATACAGCCTGTGATCATCTAATTTAACAGACCATCTGAAAAATGAGTTTTGGCTTTCTAAAAAGGATTATGGATGTAAATGTGAATAGACTGTCTGTTGACAGTCAAATGCAGTATGTATTTGGCTAATGAAACCCAAAAAAGATATTTGGTTACACTTTATTTCAAGGTGTCCTTGTTACAGTGCAATTACATTTAAGTACTGAGTAATATTAACAACACGTGCTTAGGGTTATTTGCATGCATTTATTCATAATATACTAAATAGCATGTAATACAAGGACACCATAAAATAAAGCGTTATTACTTAAAAATTACTAAATAATAATACATAAATGACTAAATAAATTCCATTAAAATGAACAAAGGCTGTTACGTAGTAATGATTTTCATAGCTACATAATGGAATCCTCCACTGTTAATAAAGTTTTTGGTTTATAGCCTAATTATTAAGCGTTTCCGAAATATTAGGATAAAAAAAGCGCGACACGCACACGAGTTCGTAACAAAAGAGAAGTGGTCTCGTAGCCTACCTTGCAGCTTTCGCAGGTAAGAAGGCCGTAATGATATCCGGACACTTTATCTCCACACACCGGACACAACTCCTCCAGCTCCTCATCTGTGAAGTCCATCACCCTCACAGATGCGTCTGTGACTGGGGAAACAAAGCATGTGCTTCTGTTAGAGGTGCTATATGATCGTTTGGGGAAAAAAAAGGGTTATTTTATAAAACTCTATTTTTTATATTATTGAAAAAATTTCTTAGAAATAGCCTACATTATTATTCTCTTTTCAAGACCGTTTATCTGTGCATGTGCATTCTGACCACAGTTAAATATTATAATTGTCTAAACATCACATCAATTCCCCAAGAAAACTTTATCACATAAAATAAAGCATGTATAAAATGCACCTTAGCGTATCCCTGAACAGTGATCAAATAGCCTAAAACGAAGACTGTGTAAAAGTATCAAATCTAAAAGATGTTAATGATAAAAAATAATAATAATAATGTGGAGATCTAGAGCTCTCGATGCATCTGTGTTATCGTGTATCTGGACACGCAGAGGAAAATATGGATTTGATATCGACTCTTGTCATGCCTCCTATATGGACGTGACCACCCACCCACCGACCGACTCCCACGCCCACGCCCACTTCACGACACACACACACACACACCCACACACACACACACACAAGAGCTTAATAAGATGCTTAGTTCACCCGTAGTTTTCGTAGGCTACTAATTAACTGAGCGGGCAATTATCGAAAGCTATTTTAATTCAAATAGCAAAAATGATTTGATTGTACTTTTAATATAGGTTACTTTTATTATTAATTATCATTTACTTACGAATGAGTGAATATTTACGATGAATGTCAACGATTCTTATATGAAAATTAAAACTGCAGACCAAATATCCAAAGTGTTGAAATAATATAAACGAGTCGAATTAATGATCTGAATGTTGTGGAATAACTAACGATACAGAAAAGGTCCTTGCTGCTTTGTGTTCATATATATTTGATATAGCTAAATTTAATATATTTCAATATTAAACTGATGCAAAAAGCTAAACTTGATAAAGTTTGACAGAAAAAATGGCTTAGAAATGGATTTTAATGAATGGCATAATTGTAAAATTTTCCTTTTAATAAGCTTTTCGATGTCGGTGTCAGTTTAATGTAATATTTGAACCTATTTAACCACAATTTAACTATATTCACTTACCTGCATAAATGAAAAAGAGATATGTTTAACTAGGCTACATATCTTTAGGCTAATTGAAAATAAATATCAAATCAAATGCAATCTATAATTCACCGGCAGAAAAAATAAATAAATAAAGTAGTCCTATTCAGTTGTATCTGCATCTGCGCCGTTTAAAACAATTGTATAGCATATTATAGACGAAACGCGTATACTCTCTTGTTCAGATTATCAATAGGCTATTATCTGTCTGTATTTCCATGCTTTGTCGCTGTCGCATAAAATTGGTTGTGCTTCACAGTATGAGAACTCAAACTTAAAATGTGACGAGGATGAATGAGGCAAAGCGAAGCGTATTTTCTGAATTATTGTTTTCCAAACCTTAATGTTGCGACTTACCATTAATGTGCGCGTCCAGCATGCGTCTTTATCATTCAGCTCCAGTGATATAAGGCGGTCCGTCCAGATCTTCAGAAACTTCAGGAGCGAATCAGACAGGTCTGAGGTCTTCCTCGGTGTCTGAACGTCTTCCTCCGCACTGGATCAGAGTATTAGAGAGGTCTTCATTGGATAACGCGCTCATGTGACAGCTCTCCAGAAGATGATGCGCGCCAGTCCTTATAGCCGCGGTATTTTATCAGTAGGCTACAGCAAAAAAAAAAAAAAGTTTGCACTCACTGATTGGTATACATTACAGTATTTACATTTTGTTATTTTATACAGTTGTTTTCATCCTCGCTTCGTTTTTTTAACATAAGTTTATTATTATCCAGTGATATGATTACTTTAGGCTACTTATTATCTGATGAGTATGTTGGCATCTCGTATACGAGCCAAGGTTGTCCTCTTTAAGATACAGCAAGACTCAAAACAGCTATTGCCTTCTTTCTCTGAGATATACAAAAAGAAATGTGGCAAAGTCTGAATTTATGAAGACATTCAAAATACATTGTCTTTTTTAAAAAGGTAATTCACGTAGGCTAACACTCGTTATTTTTCTTCCGACCGGATGTATTCACAAAAATAAATTAAATGTTAGCTATCAATATATTGTTAAGAAATGTCCATTAGAGGTTCATGTGACTCACAAAAAATATGATTTAGCCTACTTTGAGAACTTCTTCAAAAATAACTATTGTGTGAAAAGGAAAGAAACATTTTTCAGTACCTTTTTCCCACTTGACATTTCGGAGTCATTAAATCCAGTGTTGGCACGAAATAGAATCAATGTGCTTCACAAACCATTTTGATTACAAAGATTACATTTCTATGAACTTTCGTGTGTTTTGAAAAGGATTTGTAAAATATTGCTCCATTTAACATCTCAGGCGTCCTTTATTTGTCACAGACCCATCGTATCCGTGAGCAATATAGTGGACAAAATGGGTTGCTCTCAGGAGAATATATGAGGGAAACTAATGCAGCCTATTATTGGTCTGTCGCGATGTAGGCCTGTTTTAGGCTATGCAACTTTACAGAAGCATGCATATTATTTTATTTTGCATGTTTATTCGTAATACATAATATCCTAATATAAAGCTTTCGTTGATTTATTTACCATGAAGGCTGACTCTCTGAAGTCTAAATTGTATATGTGAAGTGGCGGTCGCTTCATGCAGTTAAACTGTGTCGCGGTGAGAGACGTGATAGTGTATCAGATCAGCTGTCAAGGTTAGCAGTGTTATGCCGGGCTGCTGTGGCTGCACTGCTCGGGTTTGGCGTTCTGTTCCTGATATCAAGCGTTTCACCGCGATGCTTTGACTCCGGAGAGACTATTTTTGCTTGGCGAGCATTCCTCCGTCTTCTGAAGCATCAATGTCTGATAGTGAATGAATACAATGAGGACGAGGAGCCACATCTCGTTCTTTGCATGGAAGATTTTTAAGAGGAGCAAAGGGATACTGGAAACCTTTGTGAATAAAAAGCACTTGTAGGCTACGTAACATCTTAAAAGTTTGATGAAATATAAGGAAACATAAGTGTACTTAAAGAGAACACGTTTTCATGACGTGTCATTCCACTTTAAAAACTTAGAAGTGCAGTCGTTTTAAATAATTATGTTTTAATCATCTTTCAAGAAGTACTCTTATTTTAATGTGTTTACTAACATAAGCACATGTAAAGCAGGCTACTCGATTGTCATTTTAACTGTAGTGTGTTGCTCAATATTACATTTAATGCTAATATATTATTAATTGCAACTTCATAGTTGCAAATGTAAAATTTCAAGTGTATTGAAACACATGACATAGCACTAAGTGACAATAAAAAATTAAATGCTTGCCAGTACACATATTTCTAATACAATAGAAGTAATTTTGAAATTACATAGACTATAAAGATGTACTTAAAGGGATAGTTCATCCAAACAGAAAAAATCATAATTTAGGCTACTCACTGCAAGCTGTTCCGAACCTGTATGAGTTTCTTTCTTCTGCTGAGCACAAAAAATATGTTTTGAATGATGTTGGTAACCAAACAGATGATGCCAGCAATTGACTTCAGTATTTTTCCCTTTAAATGGGTCAAAAAGGTACTTTTAAGTTCAAATAATTGCATTTAATATAGGCCTATAATGCATTTTCATTTAACTGAATATATAAATAATTACATAGGCCTATAAATATCAGATCAAGTAGCATCTGCAAACAAACAACTAGAACTTCACTTTTCTGAGCCATTTTCCCAAGAACTTTTAATCAATTGATCCCAAGGAGGTTATACAGATGTCAGTTCTGCTCAAGGTCACACAGGTGTCCTGTCAGAGAAACCACAGGTGTAGTTCATCACAAAATCCACCAACATTTGACAACCATAAAGTGTCACAATACCTTTGTCTTCGTTTAAAAGAGTATTGTATAATTTGAGACCTAACAAAATGACAAGAACCGCCATTTATACTGATATTTTGTTGAATATTATTAAATTGCATTCATACATTTTTAAATGTGGCTTTAGTGTCCAAATATACCTTTTGGATTTTTCTTCTAGTACAAGGGTTTCTAAGCCAATCCTAAATCTCCCAATGTAATCGGTTAGTTTTCTTAAGAATAATGCATAGTCTTGTATTAATAACTTCTATATAAACTCCCGGCAGTTTCCACAAGGACTGGTTTTAGCAGATGGATGGCATGAATGCATGAGCATTTAGAACTATTTTACAAAAGCAATAAGGCAAGTATATGCAAGCCAGTCGCTAACACCTTGAAAAAAAACCTTAAATAATACACACTTTTTTTGCATTGCAATATACACAATTATTATTCATATTATTATGAAGAGTGTGCACATTTGCTGCCGTCCAACTGTCACATCTTCAATCTTAAATGCTACACACGTCACCCTTTGTCCTTTGCAAGGGTTAAAACACAAAAATGGCCTCAACAATAGTTCACAACAGGCTGAGATGTTCTGGAAAGGGGTCGGGGTATTCTTGAGAAATTTCTTGCCCTTGAAGGGTTTCTAAAACTACGACGGGCTCTTTTCCCGTTGGTGCCCATTTGAGAGATTTACTTTGTCCATAAACAACAATGCCGTGTGCACGTTTTGACAGTCACAAGGCCAATTCCATAGGCAGCCTTGGACACATACGGTATAAATATATTTACCGTAGTAGTAGGCCAGTCTATTTTGACAGGATGTTCATTTCAACAAGGCACACGGAGTATGTCTCAATATAGAAACAATCCTCGTCATACATACTGTAATGCTGTTTTAGGAGCAATATCAGATTCTGGTAACAATGTTGCAATTGCCTATAAAACAGTTTAATTGTTGGCACTATTAGTGTAATATATAACACACTTTTGTCCTCAAAAGGAGCTTTGAAGTCCATGCATGCCAGCCTTTGGATATGAATAGTATCTTAAACAGAAAATCAAAATTTTGAGCAAAACTCAGTCCCCCTTTGGCCCTCTGCGGACAGTCTCTACACATGAGATATCTGGACTCCAGCAGCTGGTAAGATCCAGTGCCAGAAAACTCTCCTCATCCCCCACGTTGTCAAGGCCGCAGCGAGCCTGTAGGTACAGTACACACTCACAACAAGCACACACATTCACTCACTATTTCTCTTCTCATTCATCTCAATGAGTGACCTGACATGCCACATAAGAGAAACCCTTTAGAAAATACAGTCATGGCCAAATTAGTGCAGCCAGAAAATAAACATCTTTCTTAGTTTGTGGTTGCGTTCAGTAGTTTAAAATGCTGCTTCTGTATAATTTCTGTTCAATCCAAAACTTCTGCATTCATTTTTTTTATTTGTATTGACAAGTGTACAAATCACACAGCTCTCCGCAGCCCCAAATTAATCTCATAGGTCTATTACATGCATAAGATGATTAATTCTGGCAAACAATATCTATCTTTATCCATATCTATATCATCAATATTGTGTACTGTTCAAAAGTTTGGGGCATTAATTTGATAAAACAATACAGTAAAAATAGTAATATTGTAAAATTATACAATATCGGTTTTCCATTAGAATGTAATGTAAAATGCAATTTATTCCTGTGACACAAAGCTATATCTATCTATCTATCTATCTATCTATCTATCTATCTATCTATCTATCTATCTATCTATCTATCTATCTATCTATCTATCTATCTATCTATATATATATATATATATAGTAAATAACTAGGATAACTGAGTGTGTTTTACAAAAAATCTTTCTAATACTTTCTAATAAAGTATATATTTAATTCAGGTTGGTACTTGATGTTTCTTTGTACTAAATTTACTAGCAATTTCTGAGGGAAAATTGTTTCTCCATTTTTTTAGTGTATGCTGATTTGGTGCTCAAAAACATTTCTTATTATTATTATGATTTGCCAAGATTTTTGAAAGCTTTTTATACAATTTCTAAAACCAACACAGCACTTCAGTTGTGTGTGTGTGTGTGTGTAATTATTGTTATTATTATTGTTAATTATTATTAACCAGAGGGGAACGTTAAACTCTTTTTATACAATGTCTGAAATCAACAGACTTCAATAATATACAGCATAACCCTACTCATTTCCACCAGGGATGAGTTTAATCAAAACGATGACTCCTTTTTGGCCTACGGTAATGAAGTGTTTTCTGGCATCTAACAGGCCTCTCACAGGCGTCTGCTGTGTCCTTACAGACACGCTCCTGGAGTGCGCCGGCTACAGGTGTGGTCCTCTCCTCCTCTATATCTCTTATTTCTCCCCTCTCATCTAATTCTCTTCAACCCTGACACACGCCGAACGCCTGCCTTCTAACGCACCACACACACCGTTCACACACAGGCACGCTTGAAACGATGCCGCACACACGCATGTCCTTACCCCTCGACCCTGACAAACGCCAAACCGCCTAACTGATAGCAGCCAGCCACACCATTCCCCACCTAAATCCACCAGACCAACACACACACACACACACACACACACACACACACACACATACACACACTTCATCAAGCTGACATGCATTCCGACAGATGCAACCTTGTACGCAAACATTCCTCTAACATCTCCTCCATGCCTCACTATTGCTCCTCACATTGCATAAATGACATAAAACTCCTTTACCTGACTTGTTATATAAAAAGTATTTAGACAGACAACGGTTTGAATGTCATTGCATTAGAAAAAAATATCAAAGAAATTATGCCAGAGCTTTTTTCAGAACTACATTTTTCTAAGCCATTTTGTTGCAGTGATTTGATTGGATGCGTGAAGTCAGATGTCATGAACAAGAGACACAAATGTCTGACAGATCTAAATACTTTTTGTGAAATACTCTTTTTGTGGAATGTTTTTATTTAAAAGTGACTTTCTTTAAAAGAAAGGTCACTTGGTTTGATAAGTTCAAATTTGTAAGTGCAGCTGAAGTGTAAATAGGTCAGTAATGTGATATTCTTTAAGTTATATATAAAAATGTGTTTCATGCATACAATGGTTTGAATATTTTCTTTGACAGAAGTAGTTTGACTCAGTCTTTCATTGTTTGAAAAATCATCATTTAAAAAAGCTTTGTGAAAGTTATACCCTTACACCTACAAGGTCGTTACCCTCAGTAGGTTTTGTTTCTTTTTAAAATGATTATATATTTAACCTTGAAAAGGCATGTTTTGTTCAAGTTAAATGCCTTGTACAGTCAGATTTATTAAATGAAATTCATTTAAATGAGGTCATAACACTCAAACATTAGTAAAAGTCCATTGCACTTAATAAAAAAAAGTTATGTGAACTCAGAAACTGACTGTAGTAAGCAGAACTCAAACTACTTAGTTTTTTTGTAGAAGCAAATATTTGTTTTAGCTAGCAGGTAACTTTAAAAGAGTACCGTCAATGTGGTTAAATGGTTTTAATGGCTTTAATTAACAGCCAAGTTTCATCAACACAAAATAATTAATTCAACTGTATTTTAAGCACTTTTAGTGAACTTGAAATAATGTACTTGGATCAAAGAGTCCTGACAAACATATCATGTTATGACAATAATAATCATCCTTTCTAATCATCCTACTACTTGTCCACTTGATCCTATTCCATTTCATCTCCTTCAAGCCATTTCTCCTGCAGCTGTACCTGCACTCACTCACATCATTAACACATCTCTTCACACTGGTCTTTTTCCTTTAGCATTTAGACAGGCCCGTATAACCCCACTACTTAAGAAACCTACCCTTAACCTATCTCTTTTAGATAACTACAGACTGGTTTCCCTTCTTCCTTTCATTGCAAAAACACTTGAACAAGCTGTGTTCAATCAAGTCTCTGCCTTTCTCACACAGAACAACCTTCTGGACAGCAACCAGTCTAGCTTCAGAAGTGAGCATTAAACCGAGACTGCCTTGCTCTCAGTTGTTGAAGCCCTAAGACTGGCAAGAGCGGATTCCAAATCTTCAATACTTATCTTGCTAGATCTGTCCACTGCTTTTGACACGGTTAACCACCAGATCCTCCTGTCAACACTATTGGCAAAGGGCATCTCAGGAACCACACTCCAGTGGTTTGAGTCTTACCTCTCAGATAGGTCCTTCAGTTCAATTCAAGTTTATTTGTATAGCGCTTTTCACAATACAAATCTTTGCAAAGCAGCTTCACAGGAAATTAAGTTTCTACAATATATTTAGTAGTAGCTTATCAGTAGTGACTATGTCAAGTTGATGTACATATGGCAGAAATGTACAGTAAAAATCAGTTAATGACGTAATCAAACAGACGATGAACAATATTAACAGCAATGATTATATGTTGCAATCAAAATTATAATCGGAATTTAGATTGGGTGGCGTCTGGTTATTTGTTAATCAGCAAATCCATCGTGTCATCACAATTTCAAAATCCAGTTAGGCACATCAACTATAACACCTTCAAAAACAGTCAGAAACCTTGGAGTTATGATTGATGATCAGCTGACTTTCTCAGACCACATTGCTAAAACTACCCGGTCCTGCAGATTTGCTTTAATCAACATCAAGAAGATCAGGCCCTTTCTTTCAGAACATGCTTCACAATTACTTGTTCAGGCTCTTGTTCTGTCCATGTTGGACTATTGCAATGCTCTCTTGGCAGGTCTTCCAACCAGTTCTATCAAACCTTTACAATTAATCCAGAATGCGGCAGCAAGATAAAATTTGAATGAGCTGAAAAGAATTCACGTCACAGCTCTGTTCATCAATTTGCGCTGGCTACCCATAGCTGCTCGCATAAAATTCAAAGCATTCATGTTTGGCTACAAAACCACCACTGGCTCTGCACTCCTTTACCTAAATGAATTACTTCAGACGTATGTGCCCTCTAGAAGTTTGCATTCTGGAAGTGAATGTCGCTTTACTATGCCATCCCAAAGAGGCACAAAATCACTTTCACAGACTTTTAAATTAAATGTTCCCCCCTGGTGGAATGACCTGCCCAACTAAACTGAGTCCTTAGCCATCTTCAAGAATCGGCTAAAAGCACATCCCTTCCATCTTTATTTGACCCTCTAACTCTAGCACTCTCTATTCTAATTCTATTCTTAAAAAACTAACACTAACACTATACCTTCTCTTTTTGTATTCTATCTGTTTTCTTTTATTTATTATACAATTATCAAAAAACAAAAAAGGCCTCTAACACTAGCTTGCTCTATTCTTTTTCTGTTCTATCTGTTTTCTTTTTTATTTATTATAGCATTTAAAAAACCTTACTACATGTACTGCGTTAGGCTAACTGAGACTTGTCATAGCACATGCATATTGCTCGTTTGTTGATTTTGATTGCTTCCATTTCCTCATTTGTAAGTCGCTTGGGATAAAAGCGTCTGCTAAATGACAATGTAAAATAAATGTAAATAAGAAATACACCAAATCAACATATTAGAATGATTTCTGAAGGATCATGTGACACTGAAGACTGGAGTAATGATGCTGAAAATTCAGCTTTGATCACAGAAATAAATTACATTTTAAAATACACTGGTGGCCAAAATTATTTGAACACTTTTAGAAAACACTATTAGAAAAATGAGACCTACTGTTAAAAGTTTTAGGCACTTATGTAACAATCAGTTAACTTCTATTAACTAAATTAAATCAACTGTCTTTAAAGCAGCTTTTGCCGTAGGTGCACTTTTTTATTTCAGTTAGCTTTGCAGGTAGGTTTCTTGAAGCATCTTGAAGACATTGCCAGGGTTCTTCTGGATTTAGTCTGTCTCAGTTTGTTCTTTTTCTTCATGTCATTCCAGACAGACTGGATGATGATCAGATACGATCTCTGTGTGGAGCACTGGCTGTTGTCAGACTGCAAACAAAAATCTCACTGGATTATTATGTTTGGAAATGTAAACTGATATTTCTTCTGACACACTACAGCAAAAGATACAAATAACTGACTTAAAACCATTTTTTAGCTGGTGAAAATACTAGTGTTCTAATCATTTTGGCCATCACTGTATATTCACGTAGAAAACATTTATTTTAAATTATTATATTAAATTATTATGTTAACATTTTAAAATGCAGCCTTGGTGAGCATAAGAGACTTCTTTCGAAAACAGAAAAATGTATTAACATTAACCACAATCCTTCAAATATACTCAAATATACAAATAAGCTAAAAAAAAATACGTCTATGTATTTAACTAGATTTCAGAACAAAAATCTCTTTTCATATATGTTTTACTTTGAAAGATTTTAAGTTTTTCTGCTTTGAAGCAAAAACACTGGAGATCTGAAATCATGCATTTATTATTTTTTTTTTTCTAATAATAATTTTGTGTTATGACAGATAAGAACCAGTGGAGGAACAGCTGTGGCTGAGACCCCTGCAACCTGCAGCTCCCACCACAAGCTGAACCCACTAAACCTGTTCAAACTCAGTTTCATCTGCTTTAGGAGCACTCAGCTCTCTGTTTCTGAAGCTGACGACACAATAAATGGTAAACATATTGCAAATGGTCAAGTAATAGTGCTTTACATTTTGCATAGTGTGACCTTGAGCATGAAAACATAAGACAAAATTCAAAATTGCTTAAAGTCTATTCTCAGCCACTCCCTTCCATACAGTTTACACACTACACGATTATGACTGGATGTGCACCAGTACACACACACTTGACAGTACAGTAATACATTATATATGGGAGCTGGGAGCGAGCCGCACATCCTCAGCCTTGAGGAAGCGTGTAGTTGTGAAGGCCAGATATGAGAGGGGCTCATCTACAAAGCAGAGGAGGAGGGAGACGAAGGAAGAGTGATGGCGTTTGGCTGTAGCGTGTCGATTGGCCTTGAGAAAAAAGTTACATGCCCTGCACCCCCCGACCACGAACACAACTGTGATGCAAATGCTGACAACCAAGAATTAGTCCCATGATAACCCATACAGGACATGGTCAGAGAGGTCAGAAGTGAAACAAACTCTCTTTAACTCTTGGTCTTACTGTCCTTGTCAAAGTAAGAAGATTCAGAGATTTATACTCTTAACCCTGTAAAAGACTGACATATGAAATAAGAGTCAGAAAAGAGTCATTATATTGAACCTGAAGACAAAAAAAAAAAGAATAAAGTTTGCATATGTGTTTTTTGATGAGCATCACATTTGAGGCCCAAACTGAGCAGAAATATGGAAGTTGGTGCAGTTGCTGATATTTTATATAAGATGAAATTCTGATAGCTTGTGATGTTAACCAATGAGATCTTTATTTATAGCGGATTGCTTACATATAATACATATAAATATGTGTTGTACCTATATCTCCAAATAAAATGTCTTAAAATTATATTTAAATGCTTGTTATGATCAAAATTCTGTAGCTTTTATTGTTAAGAAATAAAATTTAAAAGAAGAAGAAATTAGCACATCGAATATGATACATATTTAAGGCTTAATAAAGGTTTAAAAATGTCCGTAATGATGCATGAAATCATGCATGAAGCTTCATTCATTCTTTACAGGCGTATATTAAAAGATGGTTCACCCAAAAAAGAGAATTCATTACATAAAATATAATTTTTATATACAAATATATATATTATTAATCTCTGTACATCCACTTGCAGAAGAAAGAACGTTTTACAGGTTTGGAATGACAGAGGAAAAAAAAACATTTTATTTTTAGATGAGCTCTTGCTTTGAGTTCACCAGGGTTTTCATGAATGAAGATGTGTTGGGACATTAAGGTTGTTTTGTCTTTGCGGCAGGATGACTGTTGTGTCACGTCTCTGCTCAAATGATAAGATGCATTAGAAAGACACTTATATCAAAGCTCACCACGCCGTATGATTCATAAACATACTCACACACTGAACGGAGCATGTTGTCTTCAGAAAAGAAAACACCATCATGCACCATTCCGATCCAAACACTTTTCTGAGCATTTACTGGATATTATTAAAAAATTTTTTTTTCAAATAATAATTATTTCTAAAGGTTAAAAGTAAAAGGTTATACTGTAACACTTCAGACCTGACAAGAAACTAAAGTATAAAATGGCAAATTATTAAATAATCTAATACTTAAAGGTGCCATAGAATGCATTGATACAATATTTTAAATTGTTCTCTAATATCTTCATATAATAGCTTAGGTAAGGGCAAAAAAATTGTACATGTCCATTTAAAACTGTCCCTAGAATGAAATGGTCTGTTATTACCTTATTTGGAAGGGTCATGAATAATAATGTTGAGCTCTGCTCTGATTGGCTGTTTCACAGTGCAACTCATTTCAGTAGCTCACAGGAAGGAAACGCAGGGAAAATATATATTTCAATACTTTCTTGCCCAGTTATATCGTTGGGTAATTATACTGTAAATAAAATGCGGGCATCAGGGAGCCACTGTTAATATGCGGGGCACTGAAACTGCTTTCGAATGCATGATCGTTTTTTACTTTCACTTTCCAGATTCCCGATAGCACGTATTCTGTTTATACTATGGAGCGGCAGTACTTACCACATATTTTACAAGATCAGATGCTTGTCAGTGGTGCTCAGGATCTGTAAATAATTCGCCATTATCCTCAGTCTTCTCTCCTTATCACTCTGTTTATGTGGTAAGTGAAATCTTATGTACTGTAATGTAACAGGCTACTGCTAGCAAGAAGTTAACCATGTCCCTTTAGTGGCTCGTGCTATTTTATTACATGTTATTTGCCTTTCTGAATACAGACACCAACCCATCCCTGCACTTCACATCCCCTGCACATCCTGGAACATAACATTTATTTCCACGATCTGCCATTTACGCTGTTGTCCTCGCTTGCTTCTTCACAATACCAGGCTTCTGATGGTTCGGTTGGCCTAGAACATGGTCGGGTATATGCAAATGTTGGGGGCGTAACTATTAGTGATCCTGACTGTAACGCCACAATCGGTGTTATGTTCTGATTCACCTATTTTTCAGTGGGCTTTTGCATTCACAAGATTTACACGGTATGTAATTTCCATGTACAGAACTCTTACAGTTTACAGCCATTCTATGGCATCTTTAATTATGACGGTTTTCTTTCTCTGCTATGTTGTGAAAAGATGCCTGGAGTAACATTACGGGAAATCAAACACCTGCTCTCTGCGTATTAGACCCGGCAGACAGTTATTTTCATGCCATATGTCTTCTGTTCAGCTTCTCTAAAATCTTCTGCTTTGTTGGAGAAATCTCAGAAATCAAATAAATCTCTACTAATTGCCCTCTACTTTTGCAACAAAAACTGTCCTTCAGAGCTGAAAACCATTATGCAATGGATGAACTTCTCACACAATATTCAGCACCTTATGCACCTTCACTTCGGGCAGAAATTAACGAGGGTTTGGGGCAAAAATGCCACCAAACTGAACCAAAACGCCCCCTAATTCAAGACAAGAGGGCAAAAAAGGCACAGTTATCTATTAAAATCTATTATACATCTGCCTCACACCCGAAGATTCTAATGCATAAAAAGCAATAGACTAATTCATAAATTGTTCTTAGCTTGTTTTGTCTGTGTAGCCAGAATCTGACATGCCGTTTCCCCAAACATATCAATAATCATTAAAATACCAAGAGCAATAATCAACAGTAATGTTTCAGGATGTTTCTATTATGCAATATTTGTGTGAATACTTGCAACCTTTGAGCAATATTAAACATTTTGTCAGCCAAACCCATTTGACATTAATTATAGCTTGGAGTATTCCTGAAATTTCAAGTTGATTCAATAATTTAACAACATATTTTCACAGTTCCCTGATGTTGGTTAATGATCATCAACATGACATTCAGGTAAAAAAACAAAACAAAATATTCCATCTTTTTAGTAAATATTGTCTGTTGTATTTGTATTTATTTAATTTTTTTTTTTTTAATTATTACCTTCAAATCACACACTTCCTGCAGTTTCTGTGTGAACCCCAGTTTGGCAAACCCTGATCTAGAATATCAACTTAACCATAATCATTATATATCTGCGAAATAAATATTATTTGCAAACTTAAAAATCAGCTGAGTCAGTGGGGCAGTGAGGCCGGTTAGTCGTCTCTCTCTGTCAAATGTGTTTACACGACCTGGACAAGCTGAGCTCAGTGAGGCGGCACTATCAGTGCATAAATATTGTTCATTCTGCAATGATGGACTCTCTGTGCAACACATGCAGAGTTTAGTTTGGGCTGGATTGATGAGAACCCTTCGTGGAGGTGCCATTGGTCTGTTTGTGTTTAAATGATGAAACTCCAGTGTCTTTGGCACAAGCAAACTGGGGAAGCCGCTGACTGGATGGGGTCAAGCTCATCTCTATTAGTGAGGAACAGAATTTGCTGACTTGTAAGGACAGGTCAAAATGATATCAGTTTAACCTGAAGGGAGGAGATTAGAAAAATACAGAACAATCACATTATTGATGAAAAATTACGGATTGTTTTTATAGTGGGCACAGAACATGAATAGTGTCCAAAATAGGGCCTAAAATAAATAAATAAATAATAAAAAGCTCATGAAAGACCATCATCGTCCATCTAAATAAGATCAAACTACACTTTATATGAACCGACCGCTCTGTGCTTCTTATGTCATATAACGGAAATATAAACAGCATAACACCCTCATTTATATGATTTTATTTCCAGCAATCAATAAATATTTAAACATCCATTTATCATCTAAAATAGCAATTTGATCAAAATTGTATCAAAATGTAATGTATAAATTTAAAGAAATAAAATAACAAAACAAGGAGTTTTGAAAATCATGCATAAACTGTCATTCAATTCGTTTGAGTTTCACTTTATTTGAATGTTCCTTGTAATTTGAATTAACTACATGTACTTACTATATGGTTAGATTTAGGGTTTGGTTTAGAGTTACTTGCATGTAATTATGCATAAGGAGACCTTCAAATAAAAGTGTTGCCAAAATTAGTTATCTGTATACATTGTATAGTATTTAGTATATAAAAATATATGTTCTGTTTCCCCCTATACATCCTATATTCATTATTTATTTATTTACAAATTTCTTGATAGTTTATTTTATTACACTTATTATTGTGCATAATGATAATGTTATTGTATAAAGATAATGTTATTGTTGTAAAATTATTAGAAAATAAATTAAATATTTCAATAAATCATATTAAATTGTCGGATTTATTACAAACAGTTAATATCAAGACCTGTGAGATGGGACAGGCCAAAGTCACCGCCAATTTGATAAGCTGTTTTTCATACTCGAAGTAATTTTATGTTAGTTACAAGTGGATCAAACATCAATTAATACTTGAAATATTTTATAGTTCATACAGGAAAGCTCAACATTAAAACGTGAAGAGATGACAAGACACCGTTTCACAGTTGCATAAGATTCACATTTATTTGGTTTCAAGTCCTAAAACATTCTAAACATGCTTTATAACACATATGGGTCACATTCTTCACAGGTAGTAAAAGTCAGAGGAGAAGAAGAAGAGGTTTGTGACACAGGTTAGGAAAAGCACTTCAGACAACACTCCCAAAAACAACACTGTCCTGATGCCAATACAAAGACAAATACATACAGACAGAAGTTAATTTAGCATGTACTAGAGTTGTTCAGGAGCGTGTCTATTCCCTGAGATATCACCCATGTTTCAAAACCTCTCATCTGGCTCTGTATGGTTTGCTCAAGCCCCAACATTCACCAATGTTTCTTCTAATAAGATTCCCACCGGATCAAGAAGAGAACTGGTACAAGACTGAAATAAGTTCCCTGGCTTTGTAAAACTGACAGCACTATGATAGTCTTTCAATAGCCAATCAGCATACCCGTAACAATCAAGAAAAAAATCTGATTGGCTGAAAAGTGTCAAAGCATTAACATGATTACAATGGACTGACAAAAAAGCTTGTAAACAGTTGAGAAATAATAATAAAAGTCATAGACAAAAAATACATTCTTCATGAAAACAATTCACAAACAGTGTTTACAACTAGGAATATAATACTGTTCATTTCACACGTTATAATTGCACTGAGAAATGGTCTTCATTGAAGAGTGAGGTAAATATGCAGCATCTGATGTCTATCAGGTATTATTTTAGGAATTATTTTAAGAATATGAATGATGAAAACTATTAACTCTGAAGTTTCCAGAATGCCATATGAAATGGACAAAGAAACATGGTCACTGGTGCTTTGAAACCAATAAATAATGATTAATACTTTCTTAATGAAAGCACGCTACATGATGACACACAAAAGAGGTAGTTTCAATGAAAAATGCATAAAAAGAAACAAACGAGGACACATAGTAAAATATGAAGGAACAACCGAAAGCAAAAAAGACCTAGATGGGGAGTGTGGGGCTCTTTTAAAGCCAGATTAACAAAACTGTTAAAATAGATGGATATTCCTGAGTTTCTTCCAGAGATGCTGGTCTGAGAAATTCAATTCAGGAGGGCTGGTGTTTATAGCAGCTTGGTTTGCGATAAATCTCCACCTTCGACTTTATTCTGATGTGGGAGATGGCTTACAAATGTGTAGTATCGCAGACTAAGTCGGTGAGTTTGGAGCTTTTAAACACTTCCACCATATCAAGAGTTTAGTCTGATATTTAGCTAGCTCACACTCCAAAACAAGCCCTCGCGAGAAAAGAAACACCACGATATCTACCACAGTAAATGACGTACAAAATGAAACGACGACGAATGAAGGGTCACAAACGACCGCAGTGTGGGATGGATGAAACGTTTAAGATTAAAAGACACGCAGAGCGGCATACAGACAGATGTGAAGCGTCCACCAATGTTGCCACCGAGGTTTAGCTGCACTTGAGATGGGCCGTTACCAGGCTGAACATGCGTCTTTGGTACGGGCCTCTTTGTCATTGTCTGGTGCAAATATGTAAACATTACGACACATATCGAACATGTTTGGAATGTCTGAAATGATGAGAGTTACAGTGAGCACAATCCACTGAAGCCTGGGTAAAAACCAACCAAGGAAACGAATCGTAACCAAAACCTCCGAGGCGTCGGATGGCTCGTTTTAACTGGACTAGCTAGCATCGCAGTCATGTTTTTTTTCTCTAATCGGGATTACAGTAATACTCAAAACCAAAACAAAAGTCTTCAAAACAACACTCCCCCCTCCCCAGACTCATAAAAACAAAACATAAAAAAAACGTCTAAAAGGACCTACAATGTCCAGAATACTACAAACTACTAAACCTACAAGTACATCAGCACTGTGATATCAGAGAGAGATACGAGGGAATTATAAAAACAGTAACTTTACCCTGTTTACAACGTGAGGGAAGGAACCAGCAGCAGACCAGTGCAAACTAGACTGTGAGGAAATCCACTTCTCTCCATCTGAACTCAAATAAATGCCCTTTATTTTAGTTTGAGAGCATTTGGCGAGATCAATTTTAGAACTTTGCTACCAAATCTGATGCTAATGCTGCTAATCATTCATGGTGGAAAACGCTGATTGAATGCTGATAAATACTTCATGGTCAAACTCTACATCCTTCAATGAGCGCTCCAAATTAAGGAACCGATTGTTTTTCCGAAATAAGAAAGCCGATACATCACATTTCACTGCCGGACTGAGTGCAAACCATGTGGAGTGTGCAGTTTGATGATGGAAACCGCTGTTCTCCCCAGAAGTCTCTTGTATTTTCAACAAGGGCTTACTTCCCTCCAAATTTGCATAACACTTTTGTCAAAAAAAGAAAAAAATAAAGAAATCAACACACATATTCTGTTGTCGTTTCGTCCCCAGCCTATGATTGTGAAACATTCCCGTACACCTCTCTTTTGTGTAAACAATCACGCTCTCCATCGCAGCCTTGTGTGGAAAGATAAAGTTACGTGACTACCGAGCGTGTGTTTGAGAACTGCTGCGCGCCGCAAATGCGTAAGAAATGATAAGACGTTCTCAAACACGAGGCACAGTGTCGACGTTAACGGCCCGGAGCATCGCAAAACAGAGAGGGAGCACGTGAAACGTTTTCTTCCTGAGGTAGTCTTTCAATAAAGCAATTCCTCTATCTGTCCCTATCGGCAGAACGTGAACAGAGGAATAAAATAAAACCAAGTAGACGATCTATCAGTGGTTACACGTCACATATCGCAGTTGGACTGAAGCGTGTGAAATCCACTGCGCTTTTTGTGCATTTTCATTTGAAAAGGAGCATGTGCACAGTGTGGATCAACATACATTCAGCTCTGTCTGGTAATAAATAGAGAGAAAAAACAACACTAATCTAAACAAAACGCATTAAAATAGTTTCTTGTCACATTCATGAGAGGCGGAGGAGGAGGATACCGGGAGCCCCACCCCTAGAGAACACCCCGCCCCCGTGCAATAGATGGGGAGGGTGTTTTCAAGAGGGTGGGGCTAGTTGGCAGGGGCGGTACCCTTTGTCACACAGGGGGAGGAGCTTGTCCTGTAGTTGCTCAGACTTGACTTACAGGAGTGCAATACTGCCTTAAACAGCAAGGGGAGCTGCTCCAAAGGGATGTTGACCAACTTCCCTGAAAACGAGGGAGAACAGTGAAATCTGACCGCTAAATGGATGCAGATTTGTTGAATTAAATGTGTTGTTTTTGGACTTACCTGCAATACAGCGGATTTCTGGCAGACACATCATGATCTCGGGAAAGCGTTTGGGCTGGTGAGGGTACTTGTACTCAGTGTAATCCTGACAAACATACCAATAACGTTTGTTCAACTGCTCCAGCTGGGTCACATTGGTCAGACCGCGGATATCTAGACGCATACAAAGAAACATTACGATGCTGAAAAATATATGTAAAGGAAACATTTGCTTTTCATGTCGTTATAATATTATGACTCTATTATTGTTGATTCTGAATATCTGTTTATGTGCTTATGAAGTGAGCTGTGATTATCATAAGATGATCAATAATCAGCCCAGTCAGAACAGCATCAGCACACAGTATATAAAGTAATCTTGTATTATAATGGAAATACCTGCTGTTTTACCTTGATTAAGGAAGTTGATGGCCTTCATGCACGCATGTTCCTCATTGCTGACCTTCAGCTGATGGAACTTACGGAACAGATAGATCAGCTTCTCCATCACCTCCATCCCATCCTCACTGAAACTACACACACACAGAACACACACACACACACACACACACACAATTCATCAATCAACTATAGATCTAACACCTGACCTCACACTTACGTCAACAAGATCCAATTTGTATTGACAGCATTGATGTGATCAGAACAATATGTGGATCCGATTTGAACCAACATGACAGCTCAATCACTTCAAAAAATGTAACTAAAATCATCAATAACCCCCCCCCCCCCCCCCCCCCCCCATTACAAGTGACGTAGATCTGTATTTATGACTGAATGAACAGAATAAACCCAGACTGAAACGGAAATGTTCAATTCTAATCAGACACCTAGCTTACATTTTAGCAATGTGATGTCTAGGAGTTTAATTGATTTTTATGGTAACATAACTCAACATTTATCATAACTATGTGTTTGCATTATCCCGTTTTTGAAAATTATTATAATTTTATTATATAAATTACATTTTATATGATGAAAAAATATGAATGTAATTGTAATATTTTAATTTAATGAAATATGAAACCATATGAGTCTAATAAACCTGTGACAAACACTGGTCTATCATCTGATTCCATTTCCTTTGCGGTTATATTTGTGTACATCCTCTTAGCCATTAAACCAGAGTTTATGAGATTAATTTATGTTACTAATCAGATAATAAGAATATGTTTGAGTGGGAGACCACATGAATGGTGTATAACAGAAATACAATAATAAAGCACAGCATGAGGCGTATCTCGGTGCTAAATTTCTCCATAAAACCATCACTAAAGAGTGAACTCATGCCACGACATACCAGTACCATTCAGTCTAAGTGCTTTTCTCTGCCTTCGTGACTCAATTCTACTTTTCTGTGCGTGATCGGTCTCTACATTTATCTGCTGCTCTCCTTTAATTACTCCAGACTCTTTGAATTCTCTCCCTAAAGGTGGGTCATGATCTTCAGTGTGAACCTGCACAGTAAATGGGAATGTTTCACTACCTCAGACCTGCATTTCCGTCCAGCATGCAACAGTAAATCTACCCAGGAGATCAAGAAGAGATGGTTCAGAGGTCAGGTGATTGCGGACTAATTTACACACACCACAAACACTCCCCTCCTCCATGTCAACACTAGTATTTCACTCATCAGGCTACAGGTATATTAATCATAGCTCTGGAAACGTGCACAAGGGCCTGGAATTATACTGAAATGCACATCTAAACATCTATAATGCTACAAAAGATTTCTATGTTAAAAAAAAAAAAAAGGATATCAGTTTCCACTAAAATTAAGCTGCACAACTGTTTTCAACATTGATAATGATAACAAATGTTTCTTGAGCAGCAAATCAGTATATTAGAATGATTTCTGAAGGGTCATGTGACACTGAAGACTGGAGCAATGATGCTGAAAATTCAGCTTTGACCACAGGAATAAATTACATTTTGAAATATATTCAAATAGAAAAAAGATATTTAAATTTATAATATTATTATTTCATAATAATACTATTTTACTGTTTTTTGATCAAATAAATGCAGCCTTAGTGAGCATTAGAGACTTGTTTCATAAACACAAAAAACAAAAACTAAATAAAAAAAATATATATAAATCAAACACTCATTTTACACAATATTTGCAAATATACATTATATAAAATTTAATTCATTCTTTCACTCAGATTATTATACCGATAACGCTAATCTGTTAAAAAAAAAAAAAAAAAAAAAAAATTCACAATAATACTATTTTACTGTTTTTCTGATCAAATAAATGCAGCCTTGGTTAGCATTAGAGACTTCTTTCAAAAACACAAAAAACTAAAAAATATATATTAATACAACAATTAAATTAAAAAATATATAATGAAACTTATTTTACACAACATTTGCAAATATAAATTATATAAAATTTTATTCATCCTTTCACTCAGATTGTTGTATTGATAAAAAAAAAAAAAAAAAAAAAAAAAACTTAAAATCTGAAAAATGCAACAGTGCATCTCAAAAGGTTTATTACAAACAAAAGCCACATTTTTTTGAGGAGATAGAGAGAATGCAGGGAGAGACAGACAGACATAACACGCCTGCTTTACTCTGCCTTTCTCCCACATGCACACACATTGGTCTCCACCTCTGTACAGAGATGCCTGAGAGTACCTGAAGCATGGAGAACAGTCTAACTACCGTGATTTAGCACTATTAGGGATCACAACAAGCCCTGCATGCACAGAAGAGCAGGAAGGAGATATTTCTCAGGCCCAGATTCTTATTAGCGATTTCCGATGAATCACTGTATTGGTTCTTATTAATGATCCAAACTGATCAGCTACATGTTTGAAAATCATAGATGAGCGAATAAAAGGTGTGTGACATAAGCTGTACATTCCTCACCTCTGCAGCTCATCGTCTGACGGGGTGTATTTGTCGGTGACGTTGGTAAGGTCGCCCAGCACCTGGGCGCTGTAGACCGTCAGGCAGGCCAGCAGGATGAGCTCCTGCCAGGTGGCGCTCAGGAGCCGTGTGTAGTCCTCGATGGACAGCTCGCAGAAGAAAGGAAGCTTTTTAATCCAGGAGATCTGTCTGAAGAGAAGTTCATCCGCCAGCCGACACAATAGTGCGAACAGCTCCACCTGAGTGACCCGATACCTGCGCAAGAAAAAGGATCATTACGTGAGGATTTGTACATTTTATGAATGTAAAAATTATAAAATGATTGCCAACCCGCATGGCTTTTGAATGAATGTTTACCCGTCCTCAATGAGCATGGGTGTGCCCAGTGGGGCCAGTTCCTCTGCTGCCACCAGCTGGCTGATGAGGGTATGACTCTGGGGGTACAGACTCCGGGGCTGGGCACTGTATCCAAACAAGTGAGGCAGGAGCTGGTAGTGCTGGGCCATTGCATTGCCAATGTACTGTTCCCTCAAAGCAGCGGTGTAGCCATTCAGCTCCACAGAGCGACTGTGTGGGAAAAAAATGGAAAGGAAGAGGAAAAAGAAAAGAAAAATAGGTTACAATACATTGTACTTTTGTGCAGAACACTTTATTTAATGCATTTGAGGCAAATACAAAAAGGAATCCTGTTTTTCGATTCATATTCATTGCAGCTAAAGCCTGTAATCAAAATTTGCAATCCAACATGTAATCTAATCTGTAAATTTGTCCTTTTGCCCTTAATTCCCTCAAACTGCTGCTTTTGCAGCGGAGAAGGGAATACTCACTTGGATGAAAGTGTGGATACAGGCGATGGCTGATTCCCATCAGAGACACCATTGCCAGGGGAACTGTGGTCACTGTCGCCGTTGTTTCCCCAAGTGTGTTCCGGTATGTTGGCATCATCCTTAAACTCCTGTCCAGACATAATCCGCTCGATCTCCTCATCGGAAATCTGCACAGAGAGATTTTTGAATGCATTTACATGTATATATATTTTTTTTGGTCACAAGGATTTGCAAATTTTTCATCAAAATTCTGAAACTGTGCAAAATATTTAGTAAGATGTGAGCACATTTACTGGAATACTGCGTAAAAAGCTTCTTGGTATGTAAGTGTCTTCTGTGTGCGCTGTGCTTCATAAATCACTACACTAAAATAGACAATGGACCTTTTTGCCTGCAAACTTTTAAGTAATCGCACCTTAAAGGAATAGTTCTCCTGTCATCATTTACTCAGCCTCAAGTTTTTCCAAACCTGTATAAGTTTCTTTCCTCTGCTGAACACAAAAGAACACTTTAAAATCGCGATATGGACTAGTATCTGCAAATATTTAGCCGCAAAAGTCAATTTAAATATGAATCCTGCATGTATGATGCTCGCGGTGATTTCGGCATCTGCCGTCTCAATGAGGACATAAATACATGAACAATATCTCCAAAACTGCACTTCACGAGCATTTTACCATTTCATTTGAGTAAAACTAGCGTCGTATCATATAGGCTATATTACTATTATTTAGTAGAATGTACTTAATACTACTACTGTTAAAAATATTATAAAACTATTTTTTTTTAAAAGAAATATTCACAAAATACTTAAATTTTAATAGTAAATCCCCTTTATTTGCCAAAAATGTATGCGTTTAATTTTCATTAAAATATAAATAAAATAAATTTTTTATGCCTTCATCTGATAACCAGTCAAATTTAAATACACAACACGGAATTTCTGAGGGGGGCAAAAACATTTCATAAGGCTACTGTAAGAATAAATAAAAATAGGTTGTATGCATTCAAATAATAGACATGCTAAAACACAGAATTTGGTAACAATAAAACATAAGGTGAGAAAAAACATAAAACATTTCATACGGCCCTAAACATGTCATTTTTGTTACACTTTTAATAAATTAATGTTAATTGTATAAGATTAATGATTAATTAATTAGACATGTTTTTTGATTAATAACATTTCATTTGACCATAAAAAAAAAAAAAAAAAAAAAAAAAAGTCCAGAAAAATTAAAACGGAAAAAAAACTGAATTTAGAAAAAAATAAAACTGATTTCATAGGGCCCTACTTACTATGGACCAAAATACTATGGAAGTCAATGGCTACCGTCGACTTCAAAATATAAAAAAAATCAGCTTCAAAATATCTTTTGTGCTCAAGAGAAGAAAGAAACTCACACAGGTTTGAAACAAGCGGAAAGAGAGTAAATTATGACAGAATTCACATTTTTGGGGTGAACTATCTCTTTAAGAATGTGAAAGAGTTTGTCAATTCCATCCTGTAGTCAATATAGACCATAGGACAGGTGCAGCCGGAGAAAGACATTTTGTATGAACTGAGTACAAAGAGCGATGAGCCTTATTTTCACTCTTCATACAAATATGACAGAAAGAGACAAACCAGCATTTAAGTCAAGGCCGTGCACTAAAAAGTCCTTTTTGAATACAGTTGATGGGCTCAAGCCATCTTTAACAGTGCTTTATTCTGTATAAGGTGAAGCAACCAGCTATTGTGTGTTCCAGAAGCAATTAGGCAGAGTCAATAAGATGGTTTCTAGTGCTGCGGGGATCAGGTGCAAACAAGAGCACTATATGGACCAACAAAGCTAAACATTTATACCCGCTTTGTCCTGTCAAATACAAGACAATAAATACGGCTCATCAGGGTAAACACTTCAATATCGCTCACCGAATGTACTTAAAGGGATCTGAAGTCTAATAGTCTCAGCACGATGTCAGAGAAACATGAGGCAAAGTTACTTTTAACATCTATAAAAACACAAACTTTCATATCAAAGGCCATGTTTTGGATTATTAGACATGTCGAGGGTCACAAAACAACGTATTTCCTCATTTGAGAATTAAATACATTCGCCTAACGCTGCTATTCACGCAAATGCAAAAAAGCAGCTAAACAATGATTTTATGAGGTCAACTGACAATGAATGCGAAGAATGACAAGGCAATCTATTCAACGGTGCTCTGGCCTTGAGAACAGCAACTCCTCTAATGAAAATAACATCTTTAAATTAGACTGCGGTCACAAGGCCATTATTTGGGCTATTTATCCCAACACTGTATTCCGCTCGTCTTCATTTGCGCCAAAACTAATCAGCTCTATTTCCTCTATTCACACCTGGAGAGGGCATGAATGCAAACAGCATGGCTGCGTTAATATGCAGTGGACACGAGAGACAAAAGACCGATGAGAAGCTCGAGATGAATTGCGGAGCAGGGTCGGAGTAATTCATTTGTGACTTTTAAAAAGTCCTAATGAAGAGAAATACAAGTATAGATCAGCGGTAAAGAACAGAGATCAGGGCACGGCAGGAGAAGTCTATTTTGCTTTGTAAGAAAAGTATTGGTGTGATGAATGCTAATGAGGGGTTATGGGTACCTGTACAGGACCGATGCTTTTATTCCTGCCTCCCGGCATGCCATCTTCTCTGATTGCTGAAAAACACAAAACCAAATGATGAGCTGAATGTCCATTCAAAAAGAATTTTACCTTTGAGATGAGACATTCTGGAATGCTTCACCTCTTTTCAGAATTCAGATGGAAATGACAGATAAATTACTTTGTATATGTAATATGCAAATATGTAAGCGAATTAGATGTTAACCGCTGAAGAAGAAAAAAAGCAATTATAGCATGTTTTCAATGACATAAAAACTTTGGGGAAGAAATGCAGACGTTAAAAAACAAGTACAGCTGAAGGTGGATTGGAAATATTGTTCGATAATTCATACTTTGACAATGTTCTTTGGCCAGACGGTTAATTCTTTGCTATGTATTTATAAGTAACCTATTATGTGAGTTTTCTAGCATCAATGTTTTGAGTCTAAAAAGCTTTAGATAATGCAGTAAATGCAATAAGCCACTGAAGGATTTGTCCACAAATAAGGCTTGTTGCTGAGTGCATAAACCCCCTTAACATTTAACATTTATCTGACGCTTTTATCCAAAGCGACTTACAATTGCTATATATGTCAGAGGTCGCACGCCTCTGGAGCAACTAGGGGTTAAGTGTCTTGCTCAGGGACACATTGGTGTCTCACAGTGGATTCGAACCCGGGTCTCTCACACCAAAGGCATGTGTCTTATCCACTGCACCATCACCACCCACCCTTAACTGTAGTAAAATTAACTGTAAAGTGCCATTTCAGATTGGCTTTTGCTTTTATAAACTGGCAACGACAGATTTAAAAGATGTAATATTTAAATAGCTTATTAAGTATAATTTAGTTAATGTTCAATTTTTAAATGTGGCTCATCTAATGAGATTAAACCTCTTAAATGTGTTTAAAACAAACCAAAAGTGTGCTTAATTGTATTGAATGTGTACTTGTAGTGTGCTTCAAATCAAAAACTGTATTTGTGGATAATATAATATTAATTACACAAAAGGCCACTTAAAGAGAGACACTTTCACGACTATACTTCTTAACACACTTTAACACAAGTGCACTTCATAATAATGCTAAATTAAACATTTTACCTAAAGTACATTTTAAATGATTTAGCTGCAATCATGTGTCATGCTACTAATATAGTAAAGCACATGTAAATACTTTTACATTTAAAATGAATATATCTTAAATGTACTAAAATGCAACATCATTACAAATATGTATTTACAAATAAAATACATGACATACCAGTTTAAATAGAAATGGCAGTTAAGTATATTTTAGTTTACCATAAATGAAGTATCCGGCAGTACTTAAACCATATTTCAAAGACATTTATTATAACTGAGTTGATATGAAATTACAGATAAAGATATACTTAAGTCCTACTTAAGTATGTCAAAAAATGGTTTTGCTAGATGCATTTAATATAGATTTAAAACAGTACATTTTATTTTAAATTGCAATTAACAGGCACTTGTCCAAAAACACTACATTCGGTTCACATATTATATAGTATACTATTTCTGTTAAAAATCCAAAACAGTACAAAATTAAATGATCTGTGACTGTTGTTATCTATAGTGAGTGCTTTTTTTTTTCTTCAGAGATGTACTGCATCTAAATTACAAGCACCTTGTTAGCTCAGCCCTTGTGTTTTATTGGTATGGTCACTAGAGGGCAGTGGTGATTGTTTTAATGTATTTTCCACCAATTGTAGTTGTTTCCAAACTACCTGTACTACCAATAAGCAATGCAATGACTAATTAATGTCCCTGTTGAAAAGACCAAATTAGACAAGCTCGAATTTCCATGCAGGTTCAGACCGGTCAGAGCTGGTTTGGCTAGTAAATGCTGATCAGCAAGTCATGCTGATCTCTATTGTGGAAGAAAAAAAGACAGGTCATACTAGTTTAAGCTGTGTTTTGCTTAACCAGCTCAAGCCGACCAGGTCAACTTTGTTTCCCACCATCTGGTAGTCCAGCTTGAATCAGCTTGCAAAACCACTTCAAGCTGGAATTAGTTTAAGCAAGGCAACAGATATGACTGTATTGGCTCACCTTTGCGGTTCATTCCCATCTGCAGGCACTTGAGCAGCCTGCAGTACTGGCAGCGGTTGCGCTGTTTGCGTGACATCTCGCAGTTCTTGTCACGGCTGCAGCGGTAGACACGCTTGTTGCAGATGCTGCGCTTGAAGAAGCCCTTGCAGCCCTCGCAGGAAATAATGCCATAGTGCAGCCCTGTAGCACGGTCTCCGCAAATAAGACAAGAGCGCTGCTCAGCCTGGTCATCTGAGAGAAACACACAAAACAGACAGAGATTAAGATCATATGTAGACATTCACATGTGCATACGAATGCATTCTGTATATTTTAGATCAATTATTTGGCCACCATTTACATCTATTGTACATTAATTCATACACAAAGTCTTACAGACCGTAAAAGTCTCTTATATGCGCACCAAGGCTGCATTTATTTGATTACAAAAAATTAAATATAAATAATTAATAAAAAATAAAATATTACTACAATTTAAAATAACTATTTTAACTCTGAATATATATTTCAAAACGTAATTTATTCCTGTGAATTTTCAGCATCATTACTCCAGTCTTTAGTCACATGACCCTTCAGAAATCATTCCAATATGCTGATTTGCTCTCAAGAAACATTTATTATTATTATTACTATCAATGTTGAAAACAGTTGTGCGTCGTAATTTTAATCCTGAAAACAATGTTTCACTGTTTTCAGTAAAATTAGTAAAGTTCAAAAGAACAATTTCTTTAAACTATAATATTTTTAACATTATAAATGTCTGTCATATTTAAAACTAGTCATATTTGTACAATTTAATCTGTAATTTCTGAATAAAACTAGTATCCATCACAGAAAAGAGAAATCAAATTACTTTTGTACATAAAAGCATCATAAAACATAATAAAGTGAAAAAAAATTAAATAAAAAGTGAAAGTCTTTAAATAAATATATTTTTATTTATCTACACCTTTTTTTCTGACATTACAAAGGCTGTGTGGGTTAACCTATAATTTCTTCACCTATTTTTGTCTATCATTCAAAATCTGATGCATTATTTCACACTGAATATACAAAAATGTGTCAGAAAATTAAAGTTAAATGCATTTCAAAAGCCACATTACTTTCAAGAAACTCCCAACAAAATCATCAGGATTCATTTGTAGAAAGAAAAAAGTAGGCAATTTAGAAATAATTGAGATTGAAGGACCCTGTTCCCACAACACCAAGACAAACACTGTATACACACACACACACACACACACACACACACACACACCCTCCCCCGGCCAAAACAGGATCCTTTACCAGATGGGTGGGTGCCATAGTAACGGTGAATGGCATGGCCCTGAGAGGAATGTGCTTGCTCACCGCGGCTGTGGCGTCACGGCTGACTTAGCGAAGAACGGGTTCAAACCAAGAACAGTGGAAACACTAACCCTCCCTTCCTCCTCCCATACTTCCCTCTGTCCCGCTCACTCACTGTCAGAACTATGAGATCAGCTAACACTGAAAACAGGCCCCCGTGTGCCGCCTAATGAAGCTGTACAATCAACACCGCTGCACCTTCACAAGACCAAATAAACCCCACCGAGGAGAGACAGAGGCTGGGAATGAATCATTCTATTGAACTGATTCTTAAAGATTCAATCAAACCAATTCTTTGGGAGTCAAACTGAGAGGCAGAAAATAAAATCACTCAAATCAAATAAAAAAAAAAATGACTCACAAAATGAATCAGATGCCATCAAGAATGCTTTAGTTTGTAAAAAGTTGAGGAATCAAAAGTGTATCAAGTCAAAGGCCTTTTAGTATAATTGTCGTGGTTCATGGGTCTTTTTGCTGTTAAGTCTTTACTGATTTTTCGAAAGTAAAGTTAAGAATAACTATATTATTGGTAATTTTTCAAGATTAAAATTACTGGACTGAACCAATTTGTGTTTACTAGATTATTAAAACATCAGTTTTAGAAAAATCATGTTAAAATGTGACAAGCTATCAGAATTTTAGCTTATTTTTGGTCATACATATGTGACTCGGGACCACAAAACCATAAGGGTCAATTTTTCGAAATTGAGATTTATACATCATCTCTAAAATAAGCTTTCCATTGATGTATGGTTTGTTAGGATTGTACAATATTTGGCCGAGATACAACTATTTGAAAATCTGGAATCTGAGGGTGTAAAAAAAAAAAAAAAAAAAAAATCTAAATATTGAGAAAATCACCTTTAAAGTTGTCCAAATGAAGTTCTTAGCAATGCATATTACTAATCAAAAATTAAATTGATATATTTATGGTAGGAAATTTACAAAATATCTTCATGGAGCATGATCTTTACTTAATATCCTAATGATTTTTGGCATAAAAGAAAAATCTATAATTTTGACCCATACAATGTATTGTTGGCTATTGCTACAAATATACCCCAGCGACTTAAGACTGGTTTTGTGGTCCAGGGTCACATATTTTAGTCATACATATTTTTGATGCATATTTGTTCAGATTGGGACTCTGAATAAAACGGAGGTCTTTTTTTCCTCCATATTCTTCACTAAACTACACTATATGAGTCATAAAAGCCTCATATATAAAATATACTTTTTCAAAAATATATGTATTTTTTAATTTTGTATCAGGTTTAATAAATTGTTCCTTTTTCAGAGTATTCATATGTCAAACTTTACAGGCCTAATACAGCAGCATGTGATAAACATCAGCATTTAAGTGATCACTTGAGGAAATAAATTCATTGAAACAAACTTTAAAACGATTCAGGTTTCTCAGCATCTTTAAATTTGTGTAAAGGTGACCGTATAAAGTGGTGAAAGATCCACAGCTTATTGAAGTGGAAATGTCAGGATAAAGTGCCGCAGAAAGTCAAACGGATAAACACAAACAAGGATTGTTTCTGCGTGAAAGAGCGAAGGGAAAAAAGGAAAAACACTGCTGCTGACAGAGAATGTGGCGGGGCCGGGGCTGTGGACCATTAACAGAGAGTTCAAGTCATAAAAACAGGGTCATGGCCCAGCGCCTTTTCTTTCTCAATATGAGAGGGAGTTCCACAGGCCCGTCATTACAGCAGAGTCAAGAACAGGCCATTCATACCATCTGACATGCCTTTTACTCCTCTATAGGACAGTATGATTACAGTGCAAATGCCAAATGCTGCCTTTTCTTTCGGCTTTCAAAGAGGCGACGCTTCAGTGTTTTCTGAGGGTCAACAGTGCAGGGATACAGTCGAGGGTTATACGAATGTTAAGTGTGGGGCTTTCAGTCTTACTTTACAGACAATGTTTAGTCTCTCAGAGGGTTTAAAGGTTAGTATTTTGACTTGATCAGTCTGATATTAAACGTTTAAAATACAGACTACCGTTCAAAAGTGGTCAGTAAGATATTTTTTAAAGAAATTCATAATTTTATTCAGCATGGATGCAATCAGATGACCAATAGTGACAGTATTTTCTATTTCAAATAAACATTTTTCTTTTGAACTTTATCAAAGAATCTGAAAAAAATGTTTTCCACAAAATATTAAAGGGTTACTCCTTTAAAGGGTTACTCATTAATCACTTACCCCCATGTCGTTCCAAACCCGTAAAAGCTTTGAGTCAGCGTAGCGTAAACTGTGTACGCTGTTCTGTGTCAGCTGCGCCACACGGATACCCTGTTTTCATTCAAATGAAAGCGTGAAAACATATCCGTGAGGCGCAGCTGATACAGAACAGCGTACGCAGTTTGCATCCAGTGGATATTCTCCAAAATGGTGCTACGGTGACTCGAGACAAATTGTTGAATAAAGTCATAATTTTTATTTTCTATGCGTACAGAAAATATTCTCGTCGCTTCAGAACATTCAGATTGAACCACTGATGTCAGATGGACTATTCTGACGATGTCTTTCACACTTTTCTGGGTCTTGACCGTGTTAATTACTTGGAAGTCAATGGGACAGTCACAAGCCTCCCGGTTTTCATCCAAAATATCTTAAAATTGTGTTCCGAAGACGAATGAAGCTTTTATGGTTTGGAACGACATGGGGGTAAGTGATTAATGACAAAATTTTCATTTTGGGGTGGAGTAACTCCCTTTAAGCTATTTTTATCATTGATAATGGTAAGAAATGTTTCTTGAGCAGCAAATCAGCACATTACAGTGATTTCTGAATGATCGTGACACTGAAAACTGGAGGAATGATGCTAAAAATTTTACTTTTCGTCAAAGGAATAAATGACATTTTATAATATATTACAATAGAAAACAGTCATTGTACATTGTAATAATATTTTACAATATAACTGCTTTTAAACAAATAAATGCAGCCTTGGGGAACATAAGAGACTTTCAAAAACATACATCTTACCAAACCACAAACAATTAAATGTGTATTTGTGATATAAAATGAAGCAACATTGTGATGTTTTATTAGTGTAAAATAGTGCAATTCATTTCTGTGAATCAGTTGAACTTTAAACTGTCAATTTCAATTAACTGATTTAACGAATGCATGCAATTTTCATTCATTATGTTTTAGGAAAAAATTTTCATATACATGCAAAAATTAAATCTAAATGCTTCAAAATTATGGTTCCTCTGTCTGTCAAACTTGCATAAATTGCAAGACACATGCCAAATATCACCAACAGGCTGAATAATATTGAACCACTATATTTTTAGCTCTACTTGGTGGGACACTGGGTGAGAATATGCGAACAGACTCTCACCGATCTGTTAAATCTGGAGAAAAGGAGACTTCTAAAAGCTTGCGCTATTACCATCTGAATGACATTGAGATACCTGTGGTGATCTTTAACATACTGAGAGCTTTACTATACTAGACCACAGGAGCCACAAATACAAGAGCTTACTGTCAGATAAAGCTTATACAGGCCTTTCAAAGAATCAGAATGAGCTTTATTGGCCAAGTACGTTTACACATACAAGGAATTTGTTATAGTGACAGAAGCTATAACATTGTCACTCTTTTACTGTTTATCAGCACTAAAACTGATGCATGTCCTACCAAATCATAAACTGCATGTCTTTAACACACAAAAGTCAACCTTATTATTTTAATAAATGTGACAAAACATTTATTGGGTGAGTAAATGAATCCAGATTGAGCACAAAAGTCAAATACTCTTTGGTTGTGACTTCATACCTTGGTGACATTTGTCAAATGGAGAGGACGCCCATATGCGGTACTGTAACACTGACCCTTCCTTGTTACCCTAACCATTTGCCTGGAATTCCTGGCAGATGTTACGTTATGCAGGAGGCATTTGAAACCATAAATTATTGACCAGTGTATGTGAAATGACTGACTTCCTTTAATGAGAAAGCACCGCTTCCAACATTGGCTTCCTTTATTCACACCCTGGCCTTCTTTGATTGGTTAAATTTGTCGCCCTCTCTTTCAAGTGCATGGCCACCCTATAAACCTGGAGTTCTCTCACACCTTCACACACTTGATCCCACAGCGTCACTTCACACCCCTCCGCCCCGTCTCATTCTGCCCTGTCACTCACATGCACGCTCCAGAAAAGCTGCTACGACCAACTGCCACACTTATTTCGGGAAAATGACTCCCAGCTTCTGGAATTCTTTTACAATCTTTTTGAATTTGTTAGTTAAAAAAAAAAAATCCATTTAGCTTTTTCTGCCTCTCCTCGTGGAAATCTCATGAAAATATGCCCAGGTCACAAAAAAAAACAAAAAAACAACAATAACAACAGCAACATTTGATCTAGGGCTGTCGCGATTCGTCGCGACTAGTCGATTATTAAAAATCGTCGACTTCATTTCGACTGACCGGCAAAATACCGGAAGTGGCGCATTTCATGGACGAGAATCCATAAAACACATTATTAGACTATTTTCCAAGGCTGCATGATATCTTAAACCCATTTAAAAATCATAATTAAGCATAATTGTGAATTCACAAACGCTATGATAATTAAATAATTATATGCGATGCAGTTCTAACACAGTATATGCGCTATAATTATTTACATGCGTGTAGGTTAAGCACGTGCGTCTCACAGCGTCTCCGTTCACAGTAGGGGTGTAAGAAAATATCGATACACGTGAGTATCGCGATATTTTGTTTGGCGATACTGTATCGATTCTCCAAAACGGAATATCGATATTTAAAAAAATAAAAAGTAAAAAAATAAATCATACAAGATTCATGGCAGTTGTTTCGTTTTGAGTTCATATTCTGAACTTAAACGGTGACAGGAAATACTAGCATCAGGGCACTCCACTAATGTTAGCGTTAATATAGTTCGCTGCCAGTAATGTAGGATGAAAGAATTGTTCCAGTTCTCGTTTCGGTGTACAAAGCTGAAGTGTGGCACCATTTGGGCTTTTGTGGTACCTAATGTCCGCCCCGGGACCGCGGTGCGAGTGCAACCTCGGTTCTGCCGCTTGCCGCGTCCCGTGTTGAAGAGCCTTTGTGCGGGGCGCGGTAGAGTCGCCGTGCAGCTGCAGCTTTTTCTCGTAATTCGGGGGAGTTTTGTGCAGTCGGGGCGGTGCTCGCATCACGGTCTCGGCGATTCCACGCGGAAAATAAATACAAAATGAAAAACCTGTGAAATCCAAGTTAAGAAGTTCTGAGAATGTTTAACATCTGTATTTATTTGATTGTTTTACAATTGTTTTGTTTTCTTTAGGAATCCTGCAAGCACTTTATTTTTCATTGATATTAGGCAGATGTCATTTTTTGTTCAGATCAAATGTTCCAAAGCATCTCCAATTAATTGATATGTTTTCAGAAATACAGCACATTTACATTTTTCACCTAAATAAATTCTGGTAAATAATATTTCTGGTAAACACTTCTTTAAAAAGTGTTTTTTGATGATAATGTTATTATTATTAGACTAGAACACGTGGGTATGTTGTCATTCTCACACTATAATACTGAACTTTGATTTCAGTGATTTGGACTATGAGATGGACACTTGCTTCTTGCACTCCATGTTGCACTTCACAGAAATTTAGATTTCATTTGGTTTAATAAAATATTTTTAAGTAAAATTGTTTATTTGTTGGCGGGAAATTAGTCGTTTAGATTAATCGAAATAAAAATAGTTGTTAGTGGTAGCCCTAATTTGATCAAAATATTTTTCTTATTTATTGCTTTTGATTTGGGGCGAAATGTGATATGATGTTCTTGACTAGCTAGTGAGATTCATTCCCTTATGCAATGGTTTACCTCATTCATCCCAAGTGACAGAGGCGCATTGAATGTGTGGGAGAATAAAATCAGGTTTAACCATTGATTTGAATCTTTCCTGTTGCTTTGGGCTGTGTGTCCCCACCCTCCACACACACAGAGCTCAGACCCCCCACTGCAATGATTAAAACCTGCATTGTTACCCTGAGGTCAGGCCGGGTTTCATTCCAAACTTTACCACAAGCAGGAAATGCAGTTTAAACAGTGACACTGTTATCAGTATCCTGACTGAAAGCACCGATAAACAAAAGTACAGTATTTCTAAAAAAAAAAGGATCTCACAATGAATGCTCATTATGTCTAGACTTTAGATCACACATAAATCCATATGTATAGACAAGTTGTTTTTGTCTACAAAATTAAGCATTTAGTGAAAACGTATAGATCAAAATATTTTTAACATCATGAGAAACATTTCTAGTCAAGTGTGAGCAAACTTTTGACTGATATATCATTATTGTGAAAATATGACAGTGGACACTGAATACTGCAGAAGTTTTTTTTTTTAATAAATATTTGTATTCATCAAGAATGCATTAAATTGATCAAAAGTGACAGTAAAGACATTTATAACGTTACAAAAGATTTTCATTTCAAATTAGTGATTTAGTACTTTCTATTTATTGTAATTGATCAACATTGGTAATAATAAATGTTTCTTGAGCAGCAAATCAGCATATTGCAATGATTTAAGGATCATGTGACTGAAGATTGGAGTAATGTTGAAAATTCACCATTTCATCAGAGGAATAAAGTACTCATTTATTCACATAGAAGACACTCATTTTAAACTGTAATATTATTTCACAATATTAACGTTTTTACTGTGAATTTGATCAAATAAATGCAGCCTAATTTAAAATTTAGCATGAAATTATCAAAATATCATACAAACTCTACTACAGTTACTGTAACAACATGTAAACTTGATATCTGCCACCAAAATTCTGAAAGCTTTTTACACTAGACACTGTCTACACTATTAATGTATTTTTATGTACACTAATAAAAATGACAGAAAATCTGATTAAAGTAGTAAATGTTTCTAAGGGTGTGTATGTTTTCTGTAAAGCATCTCTGGCAGGCCAGTGGCCATGTGTCCGGGCAGGTGTAGCGTCCCAGCAGCGGAGGATGGGAGGACAGAACAGATGAAGGCGAGCAGAGAGCGGAGGATGGGGAGAGAGAGAGAAAGACAGAGGTCTAACTCTCTACGAGGGCTTTGTCTTTCGCTTCCATTACAAATCAATCCTAGCTGAGCGGGCTGAGGTGGGGGGACTGTCCTGTACTTTTCCGCTCTTAGCACTCAACTCTTCCCTTCTACTTATCTATATGCACACCTTTCACTTTTTGCAAATGCTTAACCCTGTCAAATCTGTCTATACATAAATCTAATTATTTCAAAAATCAATCTAATTTTTATTGACAAATGACAAGCCAAACTGTGATCTGGGGCAAATCACAGACATGCTGGTTAAACTGATTTCAAGTACCCACAGATCCCGTTCGGATCTCCTCACTACCTCCACAGCCCGGACAGTGTTATGTTAATCGTCTGAGCTCCACACTTCCACAGTCATGACTCAAACCCAAAGCATGAAAGAAAGAATGAGAAGACTCTGCTCCCTTCCCCCTTTGACCTGCACACTGTAGTAATCTCATAACCATCACAAGAGGCCTGGAATTAGCATGTGGTAATTACACTGAGGCTTGATCTTAATGTAAAGCAAACCATTCTGTTTACATAGACTTAATTAATCCTGGAGCTCTAAGAAAAGCTTTGTGCTTCATGTAAATGTGTTTCTGACAACAGTCCATTCTGTCAGTTGGATTTAAACCAGATTTTTTTCCCCCATATGGAACCATTGCAGATTTTAAGATGTTAAAGATGCATTCATTATACAGTTAAAAAGTTTGGGGGTAATGAGATTTTTTTAAATAAATGATTAATCTTGAAAGAAATAAGAAAAAATAAATACTTATATTAAGAAAGGATGTATTCATAAAAATAATAAGATGAAATGTTTTTTGAGCAGCAAATCAGCATATTAGAATGATTCTGAGGGATCATGTGACAAATTCAGCTTTGATCACAGGAATAAATTACATTTCACAATATATTCAAACAGAAAATGGTTATTTTAAATTGAAATAATATTTCACAATATTACCGTTTTTACTCTATTTTTGAGCAAAAGAGACTTCTTTCAAAAACATAAAAAATTGTACTGATTCCAAGCTATTTAATAATCACGTATATATTATATCACCAGCTAATTAAACCATCCGAAGTCAAGTTATCTGAAACCCTGACGACACAAAAGTGAAAATTTGAACCTCACAGCCAAACGGCATTAAGGAGTGAAGTTACATCAGAGTATTGACACGTTCATCCAAATCGCTGCGTTTCAACATCTTGGCCATTGTTTGGCCTCTCAGTAGCATCTATAGTTAGCTTAACAAAATCAATAAAAGCCATCGGCAGATAAAGCACATCAAAACCTGAAATATTTGCAAAGATTACACAAGACACCGAACCCTATTGATCCCTCATCACAAGGGCAGATGTTTTTCTTAGCTCACCATTTCTGAGATCTGCTATCTGGGTTTATGGGTTACCAAATTAATACAGTCGAGGGCTCGGAAAATTTGAATGATTTCATCTAAAGTGATTGACGTAAAAACCATTTAGATGAACAATAAGTCTAATTTGTGTGCGGCTCATTACATATGAGTCTGGTCTATAATGGGGAAAAAGTTGTGTCTTTTTGTGAAGTAAAGATCTCATACCAGAAGGTTTTCAGCTACAGTACGACCCTCATTTGAGAATCCAAAAAGACGCAGCGATAAATCAATGAAAAGCAATGAACACAGACATCAATGATGGAAAAATAACACCTTTGTTTATCAGGCTTTCTGTGTGAAACAGCTTCACGGTTCCTAATGATCTCAGCACAGGATGAGCAGGACGGTGGGTTTAGTGATGTACACTGCAAAAATAATTTGTTGTAAATAAAGATTATAGGAGATTGTTTTACAAGAAAATACTGTTCGATCCTTCAACTTATTGAATTCAATGGGTTTTTCATACACTCATTGATGGTTCCATGAAGAACATCCATGGAATCTTTCCATTGCACAAAAGGTTCTTAGAGTAAAAGAATCTTTAGATTTTTAAAATGTTCTTCAAACATGGTTATTTTAATAACTGTTCCATGAAAGGTTCTTTGAGGAACCAAAATGGTGGTTCTATGGCTTTGCAGCAGAAAGCCTTTATCTTTGAACGTGTAGTTGTTAATAAGGGCTCATTTGTTGGAGAGCAGAAAGGTTGCTTCCTGAACAGGTTTTAGTTACTAAATTTAGCCCAGAATGGCTGAACCTGTACTCCCTGATGTCCTCTGCCACTATTGATCTTCACATCGCCTGAATCCCCCTCCCCCGTGTGTATGAGCGCACACAAACACCCCTCCACCACAGAGGTGACTTCCTGCATGGAAGAGTGACGAATGGAGCCGAGGCAGAAATGCATGAAAAATGGAGCAGCAGAGACGAGAGAAAGGAAAGAGGAAGAGGAGACAGAGGGATGAGTGAAGACCCTGAGAGATCACCCCCTTCTGTTGGAAACAATAACAGGGGAGATGGGCGGCGGGAGAGTAGGATTAAAGGGAGGAGGAGTCATGTACAGTGTCCTTTCAGCTCCCCCCCCACCCACACACACACAAACACAATAGTGTTTTCACATACCACCCTTGAACATATTCACCCTCCAATACAATACTGTGGCATTTTCCAATCGAGTTTCCAATCCATTCAAATTCAACCACAAAGCCACAGTGCTCTCAAAGTGCTGCCCAGGTTCCTCTGTGAACCGCTTACAACAGGCCAATATGGGTTTCACATGGCCGACCATTAAAAGCAGTGGCTAATGTTATCATAATCGCAGAGGGATGAGAATTCAATGGGTTTAATGGGTATAATGGCACATAACAACATAACATTAAAGTATTTTTTAATTTATATTTAACATGTTTAATTTAAAACTAATAGCTTTATCAATATGGAACTTTTAATTTATTTTAGTATTTTTATTAATATTTATGAACTGTTTGCAAGGCTGCTGTTAGAACAAACACATTAACTGTAACAGAGTGATTATTGGCTGACGCATTTGCTCATACTGGCCTAAACTGGCTCGGCTGATATAATGGTGAATCTATCACTAATCACCTCTACACATAAAAGTGTGTGGATATTCAGATTATATATTTCAATTCTTATCTAAGCTGTTCAGATCAATGTTATACAAAAGCAACAACATGAAAAGCATCAGAAGTATTCAATTAATTCTGAAACATGCCACTGAATCTTATTTGAAATATTTGCCATATATTAATCTACTTCGTAATCACTTTTTGAATGAATCTCTTGTTTTTGTTTTTTAGATGCTTATGTAAATCTGTGCATTTAGTCTGTGAAAATCTGTGATTTTCTTTAAGCTGTTTCAATTAGCCTTAAAGCAAACTATATAAAACATGCAAGGGGTCGCAACTGATTAATTCCTAAACAAGCCTCCGGGTACTTTAACGGTTCGAAATAGTCACCGAATTTGAACGCAAGATCACACCTTTTCTGAATGGCATTCACTCTTCAAAAGGTGTTTTTTTTATCAAAGCACCTGAAGTAAGAGCCGTTTGCACCTTCTGTCATTATGTGAATGCATTTTCACACCAGCCTTAATAAAATTTGACTTAAAACTAACACAGTGCAGACAGAAAGCTAAAATCACATTTATTCAGTAGCCAGCACGTCTGCGTTTAACATGCGCTTCACTGTGTTTTTGTTTACGAAACGAGCAGGAGGAACAATGGATGAAACAAAAAATTCTTGCATGCTGCCATTTTGGGAGGACTAACGGTTGGAGATATTGATTTTATAATAGTAGTTTTGTTAAGGAGTTGCAAAAGGGTGTCAAGGTCCAAGGCCACCCAGTGACCACTTTAAGATGCTGTACTTTTTAACCTTTAATGTAGTGTGTGACACATATTGCTCCAGAAACGTCTATCGTCATTACAGAGCAAACTGAGATACAGTTATGTGGCCAAACTGATAAAATCTCAAGCACTGAGGGGTGAAGTTTGGGCTACAGTGATAAACCCAAGCGGGGGGCGTGCTTGGGGGTTGTGTGAATGTATCGGGGGTTTAACCAGATGAGCACGGAGCTTCGCTGACCCCCGCTCGCGTCGCATGAAGACAGCTGCCTGCTCAGCACAGAAAACCTTTTCCAGATGGGCCACAGCCCGCATACCACAGAGCACACACACTATCGCCATAAACCCACTAAATACACAACCAAACTCCTGAGCGAGACGGAAAAAATGAGCTGAACGGCACAACACGGGTGGACGACGCTCTACAGAAAATAAAACACATCGTGCACACTAAACAACTCATTGTATAATATGAATAAACTACACATTTGTGTTCAGATCAATTAACACGATCTGAACACTCACACAGACTCTGATTGCCAAATACAGTGTTTTCCAAAAACCAAACCTGATTTACTCCGGTCAATTGAATAAGCACACCTGGAAATTGGCTACTAAGCTTCAATGATCATAACATTTGCATCCTACAGTAAATATGTTTTCTCTCTGTGGATATGAATTAAAATACGGTTCAAGAATGACAAAGAATTATTGCACTTTGTTGTGAATATGCAAGACAAATCACTATAAGCAGAATAATAAAAGTGCTGTAAACGATGAAAATTTGCACTACAGACCAGTTTGTTTATGATTAAGATAATAAATTTAAATTACCAGAGCAAATACCAGTTTGGAATATTAAGCAGCAAAACAGACTAAAATAACTGGAAATGAGTGACATTCAAGTTAAAAATGGGCTTATATGCACTTATCTTGAAAATACAGCGGATAATTGAATGAAATAGTCATAATATTAGCATTACTAACATTTAATAAACAAGATTGAGGTTAAGAGGAAATATCCTAAAAAAAAGAAAATGCACAGTCCAGTTCTCTCTACAGCTGTTAGCTTTAGCAGGTTTATCTTTCAGTAACATTAATAGTACTAGAATGGGACTTATTTGCTTGTGCATTAGACACACGATTAATCGTATATCAGCACGCACTGCCTTGCTAACAAACCCCCATCTCTATGAAATCTGCTCTCTGCTCCGTTCTTTGTGTTTTCCTTACCTTCCCACGAATCCATCTCATGTCTCTCCAGGTCTCCCTGTCATCCATTCATACATGTATCCACCTCAGGAACAGCATAGGCCTCATGACTCTCTTTCCTTGTCCTCTTCTTTCTCTTCGCTCCCTCCTTTCCTCTGCTCTGACTCTCACTGATCCGCCTCTCAGCCTCAGCCCTGCTGGTCAGTTTCAGCCTGGTCACATGACCACTGAGTTCAGGCCCCAGGGGTCACGGTGTGGCCGGAGGGCCAATGGCAATGCGGGGGTTATCTGAGTGGAACTGATAGCCCTATTTTACCCTCCTGCTGAACAATGCAATCCCCCTCCCTCCTTCTTTGACTCGCTCTACATTTCTCTCGTTGGCTTCTTTCAAAGTCAGCAGAAGTGCACTGATGGTCAAAGGCTGCAAATCTGAATGCACGGACAGATTAAATTGAGCTGTTTTGTTGTCAAAGCGTGCTAAGCTTGAAGCACAACAGCTAACTGGAAACCATGTTTTCCCATGTTGCCATTCTTTATATTTAGTACTAATATACAGCCACATATCCAAGTGAGATTCAGCTATAGGCCTACACAAGCTCCATATTTGTACATTTAAATCACTAAAAACAAAAAAAGGCTGTTTAAAAAAAAAAAAACATGCATTTAACAATAACCTACTATAGAATTTATGGTCTCCTTTGTTTAATTTTATTATTTGTAAGCAAGCAAGTAAATAAAATAAAATATGGTCATACCACATTTTTGGACACTATCATGATAGTAATACCATGATTTTCCATGGATTTTTACCATGGCATTATTGTATAGATCAAAATACAATATATAAAAATATTTTTCTTCTTTTAAATTATTTTTTAATTTGTTAATTTTTATTTTTGCACATACACAATTTTAAGGCTCATAATTATTATAATAGTTTATTCTATATACATTTTTATTTGTTACTTTATATATATTCTTTGTTTTTACATATGTTCTTAATATTTGTTCGGTTTTTCTTCTTTAATTAAAATACCTGAATATTATAGAACAACCAGTGGAAGACAAAATAATTGTTATACTTGCACAATGACAATAAGCTCGATTTCATAAAAAAAATTCACAGTATTACTATACCATAGTGCTGACACAATATGTTTTAAAAGGGTCTGTACTTTGTGATATATGGTGCAATATAAAACAAAATCTAAAATTAAAACAAATGACAGAAAATGGGTTATTTTTAGATATTTTTGGTCAAAAAGTTTCTTAAAACTCCCATAGTTATAACCTGTAGAATTAAATTGGGCTGAGGCATGTTTTTCTTTAACAATCTAAATCAATATTAAACTAAAACATGCTAAATTAATATTAAAGCAGACATTATGGGTGCTTCTAGGACCCCAAGTCAAGAGAAAATCACCCCAAACCAGTTCAAGCCCGTATGATAGCATTAGCCTCTGCTAACGCTAATGACGCCCCCTCCCCGAGCCACACATAAGAGGCTTTTCACATTCAAATGCAACAGGAGAGTCAGGAAGGGGGTGAGGGAGGAGGAGAGGGGCTGTGCTGGACTTTGTCATGTAGAGGTGAGGAGGGGCGGGTGTAGTCGAGTATGAAGTCGGAGGAGGTTCAAGTTTCTACTGCAGCTGTTGCGACACGGCTGGGTTTGACCCTAAGGCTACTGCTGACACATAAGCTAAATGCATTTAATTATCTTCATGCGCGCTGGAGAGCTGGGGACATTCAGCAATCAAAATGACACAATCATGCTTTTTGTTTACAAATGCCTTCTCATCTCCAAACATGTCTCAATAATATTAGATACACCCAAACATTAAATATTGACTTGGGGTCAGACCTCAAACAAGCAAACGCCTGATTTAGAAACCGTGACTGTTGCACATGCTCTGCATGGGAGGACAACAGTGAAGGTATTTGATCTGGACAGATATTCTTACTGTTTATACACCTTTCAAGTGTTAGAGACTCCCACTACAAGAAAAAAAAGAAAGAAATTACTATGAAAAACAGTTTTCACATGCAAAAGACAGTTACGGTATTAATCAGTACCCAAACATCAATGAAACAAAACAAGAAAACACACACACACACACACACACAAAACAAAATTCAACGAAATTAAAGCACAAAAAAAAAAAAAAAAAAAAAAAAAAACGATAAAACTTAACAAAACAAAAATAAACCATTAACAATCAGCACACAAACTAAATTTAATAAAAAAAATTAAAAAACAAAAAAAATTAACAATAACAAAATTCAGCAAAACAAAAACTAAAATATTAACAAATCAGCACACACACACACACACCTATAAAACAAAAAGTAAAATACAACAAAATTCAACAAAAAACCCCCAGCAAAACAAAAAACACAAAACAATTAAACCTAAAACACAAAAATAAACTTAATTTGCACACATTAAAAAAAAAAAAAAAAAAAAAAAAAAAAAACACAAACAAAAAAATTTACTAAACCAAAAAACACAAAAACAGGAAACTAAACAAAACAAACATAAAAACACAAAACTCAAAAATAATAAAAAGATTCTGACATGGTTCAGAAGATCCCAATAATGATTTATTATGATTTTATTGTAGCAATAATTGTAACTACGGCATTTTTTGTGAAAACTGTGATTTCCATTGTAAATTAGTGTAAAGGAAGGAACAGTTTGGCAAAGAGAAGCATTCTGTTGTTGGCCTTGATAACATAAACATGTTCCGTGTGAAGAAAAGAATAAAGGAAGTGATATTACAGCACAACAAATGTTCCCAGCACACAGCGCTGCAATTCACAGACAGTGTCATTTCCCAGATTACCTCACAGTAATGCCTCTCTAAGAGGGTCTTCGCCATATGCTCCCAGTCACAAACTGACCTAAAAAAGCCCCGTCAAGGAATTTCTCAGAAACCTCAACAGGCTTTTCTCCTTGGCTTTGACCGGACCGATTTCATCATCTAAAGCAGATAAATCTGCTACAACAGTTTCAACAGGCCTACATTACGTTCAAACCGTGATTGATTGCTAGAGTTTTGGCGACGTAACTACAAATAATTCCCACTAAAGCATATAAAAGCAACAGAACTGGTACATTCAGCCAGACCAAACATTAAAGAACATAACAGCATTAGGGAAACCACACTGAGTTTTGCCCAGCATGAGGCCAGATTGAATTAATACCAACCACACTTGAGACAAACTTAACCTCCAGATATTTTAACCATTAATGAGATTATATACAAGATTCCTTATATTTATGTATCAGATTTTTCTAACACTTCCCACACATGGCACACAAGTGCTGTTATAAAGTACAAGGCATTTGTGAGATTTAAAAACCTGAGTGAATCGATGTGGAATCATCCAATCAAAACTTTTATGGCTTTATGAAATTTGATGGCGTTTCTAATAGAAGCAATCAAAGCAAAGCATCATGTTTGAATATTATGACCTTGATGCATATACTCAAACTCCCTGGTGTATAAAGTGCAATTGAAACATTCATATTCCCCTTATGAACCGCATTACATCAAAAGCATTTTCCGCCTCAATCGGCAGCATAACTCAGTCATGTGTTTAAAGAGAGAAGGTTTACGCTACTCTCTTGAGTTTAAATCTAATTAGACTGGCTAGAGTAATTAATCTTATTAAAATATTAACCTTCTGAGACTGTGCACTGAGTTAACAAGGGAACGGGGGGGGTAGAAACCGCAGTTTTGTCTGCGTGCGTTGAGCCATCATTAAAAGAGATTAATATAACACACAAGCTTCAGTCCGAAAGGATCTGCTGTGTGGGTTTGACCTTGGCTTGTCATTTTTAATAGGTGATCAAACTTGATGAACAGGAGATTAGCCAATGGGAAGAGACCATGTGTCACCCTTGACCTTGCCGTATCCTTCCTGACCCTTCTACTTAGCACACGCAGGATGAATGGCATAATCAGCTGCTTTGACCCAGAGGTCAAAGTTGACTGAAGTATGTTGCATTATCTGCTAGCTTGTGCGCGGACGGAGGCACTAGCATGGGCTACGAGTGGGCCTAAGGGTAGGGTCACTGTTGGGTATGGGCATGGCCCAGTTCCTATTCACCAGCTAATAATCCTAACAGAACATGATTTTGATGAAGCACAAGCAACTGAAGACCGCAGCAGCATTGTGTTTACATCCAAACAATATGCACAGGATATGGGTGTTTTGATGATGGGTATGGGTATTTTTAACATCTGTCATATATATATTTTTTTTCAATTCGTCTGTTTTGAGGTTATTTGTAGGCTAGTGGTTGTCCAATACTGGCCTGTTCGGGCCAATAGTTCAGATTTATACTTGCCATGCCCCGTGTAAATCACCAAGACTGCATTTATTTGATTTTTAAAAACAATACAAAAATTACTACAATATAAAAACACTGTCTTCTATTTGAATACATTTTCAAATTTAATTTATTTCTGTGATGCAAAGCTGAATTTTCAGCATCATTACTCCAGTCTTCAGTGTCACATGATGCAGAAATGGCCCATCATTTTTCTTAACAGTTTTTCCAAAATATTTTTAAAACATTTTCATCCGATGCTAGCATCTAGTGCTAGAGGTCATGCAGTATGGCTTTTCAAACAGCCGATGCCAATATTCACAGAGCAGGGATGCAGGTGCTAAATGAGATGCACTCAAAATTGCTTAAACCCTACTTAGTAAATATAAAAACTATACAAATATTTTATTATCCCTTGACAAGGCTGTTGTTAAAGGGAGAATGACCACTGATGCTATTTAAGTCAAGTGTGATATTGGCCAACAATCTCAAAATTACCAAATGTTGACATATTAATTGATTAATAGCTGATATATTAATCTTTCTCTAGATAGAATTCGCCAACACGTTGAGTCACTGTGCTCACATGCGAGACAGATTTATCATTTCCTGATCCGGTTTCTACCCCTTGCCCTTATTTTCTGACCCCTCTCGAATATTGCTGTCAAGTGGTCAAAAAATAAATAAATATAATTAAATATAGACAACGAGGCACACACCACCAGTCAAACTATCCACATCGACACACATTCAACAAAACCAAAAGAACAAATGCATCAACCCAGGATAGAAGAGAGGAAATTGATCTTTAAGACCCTGCTAATTATTCCATAAGCTGTGATGTGAATGATGAATGAGTGACTTGAGTTATGTGGGGTCACGGCCACTCCAGACAAGATTGGATTTAAGACGCAGTAGATTACATTACGAGCGAGCCTGCCTCGTCTCTTCTCAAGGCTTTGGTTACTGATCGATCTCTGAAGCTCATCACATTGTAACGGTCACTCCTGACACTACATGTTCACAGTAAAGGAGAGATACGAGATGCTAAAGCACAAATACAGCAGAGACATGAATAGCTTTGGATAGAATCTGTATATAGTACTGTATGACTGGATTGGTTTATAGGAACGTAACATGTCCACACTGAAAAAAACAAGTAAGATTTACTTAATTTATGTGTGCTAAAACTTGCAAGTAAAATGCAAGTATTTAATTAAGTCAAATCTACTAAATTAGCAAATTGGGAACAACGGGATCATGACTTTGATATTTACTTAAAGAATCCTTGTAAACATAAACAATTCTAAGTAATACTTATAAGTTCAAACTTTAATTTCTACAAGCTTAAATTGAGTACTAATATAGAATTCACTTTAATTTTTTTTTTATTCTTGCCTGAACTAAATGTAGAAATTACATTTGTTTTATGTAGCATTTACTTCACCAAAAAAATTATTTTTAATTGGTTATCATTTTAATTGGCAATCATGTACTGTAGGTCATATATCTTTCTAGACTCATTATGCTTCTTTGTGCTCAGAGAACAAGGTCAAAGAAATAAAAAAAAAAAAGTCAGTGATTTTTTTTTTCTCTGCAGTATATTCAGCATGAACTGTCATGTCCATGGGCATTTCGTATCAACAGGAAATATGACCACAAATACATTAAAAAAATTAAAAAAAATCTATCGGTTATTAATTTGTTGCATTTCGAATAGAATGTATCACTATTCATTTTTAGAAACATAAAATAAAGCAAAAGGTCCACATTCCAAGTATCAAAGAAATAGGAAATGCTTTGGTATTGCAGTGTCTTCAAACACTGTGAAGCTTAGTCATTTAGCAGACACTTTTATCCAAAGCGACTTACAAATGATGACAACAGAAGCAATCAAACCAACAAAAGAGCAACTTTAAGTGCTGTGACAAGACCCGGTTAGATTAACACCTGTAGCAAGGTTGTTGTTTTATATAATAAATAAAAATAATAAGTAGATCGAATAGAAATAGAATATGGAGAGAGTGTAAGAGGGTCAAGGTATTACCTTTTTATAATAAAGAGAAAAGTAGATAGAATAGAAAAAGTATAGAGAATGCTAGTGCTCATGTTTTTTTAATAAATAAAAAGAAAACAAGTAGATAGAATAGAATAGAGAGTGCAAAGTGTAAAGGATTGTTTTTTGTTGTTGTTGTTTGTTTTAAATCATATTCTTTAAAAGGTGGGACTCACTTTTCCAGCTCCTCATTTTCTTGAAGAGACCAATGTACTTGTTTTCCCTGAATTTGAAGGCAAAGTTCATCATCACAATTAACTGAGCCACTGGCAAAAGTATCCGACAGTATTCCACAATCATTAAAACAACAACAAAATCAATATGCATGATCTATTGATCTATATTTGCTTTACACAAAAGTTCTTTTACCTGCCGAGTAAAATTTCTAAATAATTTTTAGCAAAAAATTGCTTATTACTTTTTTTCATGTGCATCTCATAACTCACAGGCAGCTGTATTATATATAATGGGTTTATATATATAGTGAAATTACAAACCCACTCTCCCCTAGTTGTCTACAAATATCTGATAAATTGGGGCAATTTTGACTGGGAAACTTCTTCAATATTGTTTTTTTATGCAACAAGAATTATTTATATGTCCTAAAATAAAGATCTGATCACAATTGTAAAGTGGAATTTGATATGAAGTTACATGTGTAGAATATTCTGTGTGATGACTTATTTTTTCTAAATGGTTTTGAAATACCCTTTTCTAACTTAGCATCATATTATAGTAGCATATTAACAATTCTAACATTTTTCTACTCAAATTAGAACACTCAAAATAGCTAAATCTGGACAAAGAGACATCATTTTATATATTAATCGTTTTACATTTTAGATATTAAATATTATAAAGCTATTATAATCCATCTTTCAAAATTGTATTTTTTACATACTTTTAAAGTCTTTTAACTTGTGTCAAAACATCTGTTATTCTGTTGTCAACGTTAGAAAAGAAAAGTCAGCACTTGTTCAGTTGAGCCAGCAGAGGGAAGCGGTGAACTGCAGAGAGGTGAGTGACACTCCCAGGTCTGCAGAGTTCCACCCAGAACGACATTAATGCACTGATTGCAGCAGAGACATGAATAGAGATACATTCAATACAGAGAACAATACGGTTTAATTCTAGCTATGGGTTAGGCTTGTGACTTGGAAGGAAGTGTTACCATTAAATCGGTTGATCTGCCTCAGGGAACTTTCAAAAAGAAACCTAAATGTATTCACCAAAGACTCACCCATGACTCACCATAAGCATGATACATCAGAACAAAACTCAACTTAATGACCGAAACCAGCACGTGAGCAACTCATTGTAGTGTTCTAAAGAACTGCGGTTTGTATCAGTTCTTTGATTTGTGTGTCTTCCCTCATTGGTGGCTTCTATCTCTATAGAGGTTGTTAGAGTAGTTTTGGGAATTTTGTGACAATGGTTTAAATTAGAGAAAATGCAGGTATGCAGATGACTGAGGCGGTGCATGGTTAACCTCTCCACCCCAAGCACAGGAACAGCCCTGGGTCGCATTCCAATAAATCACCTCAGTCAGGTGAGTCCTAAAAGTCCTAAAGCAAAGGTCCATTCAGAAACAAACTTCAGGAGTCAGACAAACACCTGCGCTGCGCTGCACTGAGTGTGCGGAGACTGAATACTTTCAGGACGTTGACATGTACGGCAGTGTGACATGCTATAATGCATTAAACCATATTTAAACTCTTTTTTTTTTTTTTAACTATACATTTTGCTCTTTCTTTTATAATGATTATGCATACTGCTTCATGAGCTCATATTGATTGAGAGACTATTTGGAATATTTATTCAAACATGCACTGTTGGATTTGTATTTATGAAATGATTATGAGTGAAAATATCATGTGGTGTAACCAAGTAATTTTACTTTATTTCTAAAAATGTTTTTAAATATAATTTTACAGTAAAAAAATATATATTTTTTACAAGTATAATTATGAATGAATGAATGAATGAATGAATGAATGAATTAATTAATGAATTACGGTTTTAGGGAGTTGAACCACATGACATTTTGCTGTTTATGCTATTTTTTCTTTGTCATAAAAACGTCAAATTATTTGATATTTTTAGAGACTTTTTTACACTGACATACCAGCATGAGGATCCTTTCTAAAATTTATAAATTTATTTCCTGCATGTTGGTTGCACCACTTGACATTGTTGGTTGTACCATATGACATTTGGTGGATGAACAAAAAGTTCTCAAATATAAATTAGTAGTAAAGCAGTTGTGTTATAATATTCTTTTCTTTTTTTTTAATTTTGGAGAATGCCGAACTACCTAAAATTTTATTTCCAAGAATTTTATGACTTTTTTTCTCTTTAATATGAAATCGGGTCAAATGACCTGTCATTTTTCCCATAAAAATATGAAAATTAATTAAATTATATTAAAATATATATATATATATATATATATATTTTTTTTTTTTTACTGTAGATTGTGGAATGCTCTTCCCCAAAACATACGTCAAGCATTCTCTCCTCTCTCCTTTAAAAACCTCTTAAAAACACATTTTTTCTCTGAGTATTTCTCTTCAGTTCATAGTCATATGCCAATTGTACCCTGTTATGGACGATTATCTACACTCTCTATGTATCTCTAATCTAACCTTGTCAGTGGTCTCTGTACATTACTCTTAGCTCTTGTATGTTCTGTCTTCTGGTATTGATGTTTATTTGTTTCTGTTCCTTAAGCATGACTTGTAAAGTGACCTTGGGTGTTGGAAAGGCGCTATATAAATAAAAATAATAATTATTATTATTATTAAATAAATAATTAGATTAAATAATTGATTTTAATACAGAAATGAAAACCATGATCGTAGAAGACGTGCATTCAAGACATATGTACTAATTGCATTATTTTTAATAAATGAATAAATGCCAAAATAATAAGCATAGTTTTTTTTCCTCAGGCGTGCGTGCTCTAAATTCCCTAAAAGTTCATAAAATGTGTCTCATCTGGCTCCTTAAACATGCAAACTTTTCCCTGTTTGAGCGTGGCAGTTAACGCCATACTGTTTAATTATTCGAAACAATCTTTTTCATTACATAAATGCATAGTAATCGGAGTTTCAGTTCTGCAGGTGGTGCTTTTTCTTGGCACAGGGCAGCAGGAGTGTGGAGAAGCTGCCAAGACTGCAGGATTTTGGGATGCGTCTCAACTACTCAGATTCACACCAACAGCCAACATCTGACTCAGTGTAAAACACAACTTTAACGTAACATGATAAATGTGATTATGACAAATCTGATGAATAATTAAAACGGCGAATCAAATATTTAATAACCTCTTCTGTCACTAATAGTAGTTAGAGGAAGTGTCTTCACCCTATTAAGTGTTGAAAAATAGATATAGATTTACTGTGGTCTGGTATGCATGTATTATGCATATTCTGCAACATACAATTTAAGTTAATTTTTAAGGAAAAGCTCACCCATAAAAATTGTATTTACTATTTCATAACCCACTTTTTGTCTTTCGGGAAAAAAAAAAAAAAAGAAAAAAAAAAGAAATTAAGCAAAATATTCAAGCTGCTCTTTTCCATACAATAGAAGTGAATGGTGACCCGGGATGGTCAAATATCTTGTATCAAAAAGTGTGCTTAGAAAGTTTCAATTTTTTGACATGTTTTAAACTTAAACTGATGCGTCGACCAACATGCTAAAGTACATGTAATGTCTTGATTATCATTTTAACTGTAGTGTTCTTGAATATTACAGTAAAAATGAATGCATTTTATATTTACTAAATTGCAACTTCATTGCAAATTTGTAGTTAAACACTGACAAAGTTTTAATGGAAATGACATTAAGTATATTTTTGTTCAACATGAATGCTTATCAGTCCATTCTGTAGTAAACTTTAATATTTCAAAGACAATAAGTAATTATGAAATTACACAGATGTACTACAAGTTCTAAAAAGAAACGTTCAACTAAAAAAAAAAAAAATTTAATTGCAATTAACATGCGTCAGAGTGTCTAAAAACACTACATTCAGTTCGCACTTGTCGCACTTTAGTTCTGTAACTTCAGTACTTTTTAAAAAAAATAAGATTTTCAGAGTATTACTTGCATAAATACTGTATGACTTCAGAACACTTAAATATAAAAAGACGTGTGGACTACATTTATGATTTGACCTATTTTTGGTCTTTTTGGAGCTTGTCAGCCCCTGGTCCTCATCTACTTTCATTGTAAGGAAAAGAGCAGCATGATCGTTCTTCTATATTTATCATTTAGTGGTCAACAGAAGAAAGTCAGTCGTACGGGATTGGAAATGACACGAGGATGAAAACACGACATTTAATTAAACTCTTTAAATATTTCACCGCAGAGATGTACAGTGCAGAAATGTGAATGATGTGCAATATTTATTGAAGGAATCTGACATTTTTTGATTTGTTGTACAAATTCATAAACTAAGGAGACAACGAGGGTTTCTTCTGTCAGATAAGCGTTTCCATCACTATGTCAAATTAAGTTAAAAATTTCAGATGATGTTGAACCTTTCACGGTTCGATGCCGCGATTGACATTTCAACAAAGAACAAAGAGCCCTTAACGAATGAGCGAATATACAGCAAATACATAGGGCATATCGCACTACGCCGATGTTTGCACACACTCGCTTTCACCGCGAGACCTCGTCACTCCGTGAACAAAGGGTTAATCACTTAAAGAAAGGGACTCCAGAGGTCACAAAAGATCAAGCCTTCTGCATTCATGACCTCAATACATAACACTCATCCACATCATCCCCCATCTCTCCTGGACGCTCGCTGTCTTCCCTCCCCCTCTCTTTTCTCCTCATTGCCCCTCTTTTTCTCCTCCTTTTTCTGTCCAGCCCTCCTCTACTTGCTCCAGAACTGTCAGATCACATTAGTGCGTTTCACGCTCCACGCCTGCGGAAAAAACAGCCGTGAACCTCACCGCAATTCTCTTGCTCCAGTTCCCTCCCTGCACTCAACGCAGCTAAAATACCAACATTATTTTATTCATGACGAGGCCCACACGAAGCTCACATCACCCCACTAAAGGCCAAAGCGTCACACACAAAGTAATGCAGAGGAGGAGATGCTGATGATGCAGGCGTGTAATTATATCTCTCCGAACCCTCTGTTCATCCCTAAGCCATGATCTTGAACTCCCAAACACGGCATCAGCGACTCCAAGTGAACTCGATCTGCAATTTTCCCTGCGTCTGTGTATTCACTCGTGGAATTACACTCAGAAAATAGATTTTTGCTGCTCGATCAGTTTAACTATTGTAATGATCTAGCGCAACGCAATTGTTGAACATTGTTATGAATTGATTTTTCTGTCTATTTCAATTTGTTAACTGGACTTTCTTTGCTCAATTTCTTTGTTTTATTTGCTCTGAACGTGAAACATGAGTTGTTTCGTGGTGGTGCATGAGCGGCGACCTGAATCCAGCTCGGTTCTTTTTACTTTCCTTGAATTTAGTAGATGTAAATATTAAAAGGACTATAATAGATCCACTCAAACCAATTATTTCTGCTGAAAGGCTCAATTTAATTGCATCAGAAAGTTTCTCAGTTTAATTATACTCACTGAACACTTTTATGATTTAAAAACCAAATGTCAAGTTTATATTCACATACTGTTCAAAAGAAATTAAAAGTTTTACTCCGCAAGGACACATTAAATTGTTAAAAAACAATTAGAAGGTTCAAAAATCATAATAATGTTACAAAAGATTGCCATTTCAAATATCTTTTGAAATTTATAATTTTTAAATAATCCTGAAAAAAGGTTTCACATTTACACTAAAATATGAAGCAGCACAACTGTTTTCAACAATGATAATACTTTTTTTTTTTTTTTTTTCACCGTATCAGTGATTTCTGAAGGATCATGTGACACTGAAGACTGGATTAATGATGCTGAAAATTCAGCTTTGCATCACAGAAATAAATTACATTTTAAAATGTGTTACAATATAAGACAGCGATTTTAAATTGTAATAATATTTCATGATTTGTTTTTACTGTTTTTAATCAATTAAAAAGTAGTCTTAGTGATACATGAGACTTTTAAATAGTGGCAGGGCGAGTATAAATCTGAGGGAATCACAGGAATAAATGACATTTTAAAAATATTTTGCAATAGGAATTAGAGGTTTAAAATGATAATTTCACTGCATTTTACTGTATAATAAATGCAGTAATAAGATAGACCTACTTTTAAAAAAGCTAAATCTTATAAACGGTGGTGTATTTACTCATTCACTCAAGCATATGGAAAAAAAATAAGTTTAATATAATAAAAAGTTTAAAAATAGTGTTATTGTGTCAGGTCAGAATGTGACTATTGTTCATCTGTGTTAAATTTGACGCATAGAAAAGTGCAGACTAGATTTTTACATTCATGAAGAAAATAAAAGTGTTGTTTGCCAGTGCAAAAATTGCTTCATAATAGTGGATGCTTGTGATGTGGCTGCAGTGGGCTTCAGAGTGTTTTTATAGTGTTGCTATGCAGTCGTTAGGGTGGTTGTTAACTAACCCCATGAAATTATAATCAATGGACACTGTATGACACTGGTCCCTCCTTGAGTGCAAACCAATGGGACTCTTTATCATCTGCCAGACAAAAACCATAAATCACAACAAAATCCCACCTCTCCTCAACAAGCCACAGGAATGAGGTATCATTCTTCATGAGTCATCTTTAGCCACATTAGTTTCTAATAAATCATGAAACATTTGCCATGTTGGTTTTCTATTTTTTCTCATCTTGGGTCGCCATAGTTTCTTGACACCAGCCGATCGCTTTCTCTTCAGCTGTCCTCCTACTCTAAGCTTTCATTTATTTGAGTGGTACGGGCCGTGGTGTAAGACCCCCGCTCCCCTGCCTGTGATCTGCCTTGCGAAATAACAGGCTGGGCGCCTCTGTAGGCTCGGGTGGAGCATAATGACACTGTGTGTGTGTCTAACGTTAACATTACAGCTCCTTGGCTACAGGAACTGAGGGGAGGCCAAGCCTGTTATTAGCTCTGGGACGTCCTGTAATCATAACTGGGCTGGACACAGAGCTGTCTGTAAGGAGTGTTTCTTTACAGCAGATCCCAGATCAGATGCTGTCACTATAAACAACACTGAATAAAGGAGGTCACGCTACAGGGAAAATTCAACCCCCCAAAAAAGTTTACATCACTTACACTCACGTCACTCCAAATCCACATGACTTTCTTTTCTGTATAGAACAAAAAAGGAGATGTTTCGCAGGATGTTCATGCTGCTCGTAGCTCCAAAAAATGTGTTTTCATTTTTATATTATATATTTTGTTAATTTTTTGATAAATTTAATTTTTATATTTTGTTAATTATTCATGTTCATTTTAAAAGTTTTAGCAATTTTGTTGTCTGTTTGTGACATTTTTATTAGTTTGTTTCTAAATGTCTACTTAGTTTTTATGCATTATATTTCAGTTTAACAACTTTTTTGAATAATTTAATTTTAGTTTAATAAGAATATTTTAGTTTGTTTCAAGTAACAATTTTTTTGTTTGTTTGTTTGTAGTTTTAGTTTGAGGGGGCATTTACATGACACTGTTTTCGACTAAATATAACACTTTTTATGCAACAACCAAAAAAACGTTTTGGGGGCCTGAAAATGCAAACATTAAAAGTGCAAGTTTTTGAAAACTCCGAAAACTTTTGAAATGCCATTTTGTGGAAACGGTAACATACTTAAGGTGCTGTATTGTAGGATTTTGACTCTACTAAAGCATACAAATACCATAATATGTTTGCAGATATTTAAGAAACATGCTAAGTTAACATACTTGTTTATCTGAAAAACAATGCTACAGTCAGTTATTCTCCTTTGAAAATGTGCATTCCGGCCCAGAAGTATATTAAATTTCATTCATCGCCATGTGCGCTCGTTTCTGTTGGTGTCGTTAATCTGGCAACCTACGCGTGCGTCAAATCTGAGGAGGAGGGGCCGGGTGAAAAAAACAGTCTCCAATATGTTGAATTTGGACTGTAATACCTAGTTCAACAGCTGGGTGTCAATCCTACATACAGCACCTTTAAAGCATGCACAGGCGTTTCTTTACAAAGTGACATCGCCATCTACTGGCCTGGCACACATAATACAGCATTTTTAGATGTTTTTGTGGATCCGCGTGAGCAAGGATCATCAATGATTGACAATGTTGTCGTCTTTATGCGAAACCTTTCAAAAACGCAAGGGAAAAACTTCTCAATTTTTAGTACATTGTTGTATAAACCTACCATTATAATAATCCTAGATCGCAATTGATCACAAAGGGATTTAACGGAATAAACAAATATTGAAAGAACTAGAATTTATTGTAATGCATTAACTATTTGCAAATAATATTTTAATTTTAAAACACATTCAGTGTATACAGTACCAAAAACATTTATCTTGTCTTTTTATACTCAATTAAGAATTACATGAATTACCCATTTTATTTTATTCAAAATAGCATCTGACAAAAGGGAAAAAAAATAGTTGAGTCGTTTTTAATCACTGCTGGTCATTTAACATTCATAAAAACATTTTATATATGACAACTGTTTGCTATAGCATATGATATCTTAAATTCTCTCACTATAATTTTTCATTCTTTTCACCTTTTCCTTACTATGTTTTTCATTTTAGGGCACCTGACAAGTGTGTCCCTCCATCCATGTTCTTTACTTTGTTACTGCACGCTGTATTTTGAAGCAATGGGAGATTGAGTTCACTATCACTTATCAGTTTGTATAATTCACAATGTGATTATGTGTGATTTCTTCATTCACTTTCACTGTACGGAAAGGAGCTGCGTGAATATTCTAATCCGAAAATCTGACAGGCTTGGAATGATATGGGGGGTGAGTATCTGATGACAGATTTTTACATTTTGGGTAAATGATCCTTTTAACTAAAAGAAAAACATTGGTTTCATGTGTCTACAAGCTTCCAACACTTAGTTAAGAAAATAAACTTAAGCTCACTGTGCAGTCTTGCCTCTAGAGGTGAAAAATGAGGCAGATCAGGATTTGTATTTGAGGGATTGTAAAGAGTTTGGTGGTGAGTGATAGTCACTGGGGCGTTGAATGGCAGTCGTGCTGACGCACTCGCTGTAAATCTGGCATGCTTAAATCTCTTATTCCAACTCCGTAACACGTAGACTGTGAGGAATGCAGGCCAACCTTCATTCTCGACGACTAGAACATGAAACTATAGCTGATAATGAAGCTTGAATGGATCTTTTCCAGGTACACATCCTGTTGGTCTGGACCGAGGAGTGTGTGTCACCGTAAATCGAGAGGCACACCTGCTGTGGTGTAACATCCTGAATTTATAGCTGCTCTTCAGCACGTGCCCTTTTTAATCCATTACAGACAACACAAGCCAATCTGAGTTTCTTCATGTGACATAAGACCTGCTGGGCATTGTTACTCGTTTTGAGTGGTTTTAATACATTGCTAAATGGTTGCTAGGTGGATTCTAGGGTGTTCGTTGAAGGAGGGACCTGAATATCTCCGTCTATGGCAGTGGTTCTCAACCAGGGGCCCAAAGAAGTTTTCAAATGATTCAAAATAATATAAAATAAGCTACCAACAACAAAAAATTAAGATTTGATTCTTATTTAAATGAATCTCTTAACAACAGTTTGTTTCATCTGAAGAACCTCTGAAGGGTCCTGAATATATGAAGCAATATTAATAATTAATAATATTGCTTCATATATTCAGGACCCTTCAGAGGTATAAAAACACACACACAATATATATATCTCAAGTATGTGTATATATGCGCACGCACACACACCGGCTTGGACAAGTCTAATAAATTACAAATAAAAACAATAACAGTAATAATGCGAAAAAAAAATAATAGAAGCTTAAAACAGACAATTTCATAAAGAATAGGATTTTATTCAACAAGTTATGGAAAATGCTAAAATATTTTATTAGAAATTGTGATATAAATTTTTAAAAATGTTTATATAATTAAAATCACAAACAACTGGAAGAGTTCTAAATTCATTTGTTAGAAAGAAGGAACCCTGAAAATCAGTAAACTCCTAAAACTTGAATCTCAATTGAATTATTCGTTTTTTTGTTTGTATATTTTTATTTAGAAAAAAAATTGAATTTATCATAATGCATTTGAACAACTTGCAAATATATATTGTAAGTAATATGTAATTTATAATATAATTTTTTTCTAAGAAAATATATATGCCAAAAAATGCTTGTTTGTGTCTTGTTGCATTCAATTACAAATGACATGAGTTACATAAATTCCATACTTTTATTCTCATTTGAATAAAATGGCTAATTTACACAACAATTGGAGTGCCCTAAGATAAAGGAAGAAACAAGGACAATATTTTTGTGGAGCCAAAAATGTTAGATAAGACATTTTCTCCTTGTTTCATCATACAACAGATGACAATCATAAGTTAGATCGCTTAGAAAAGTAATAGTACACCTCTCCTCAACAAGCTGCACGATTTAAGATATAATTTATGCGTGTAGTTGTATAACATTGACCAAAAATAGTGATGCTTGTGACACAAGCATTATGACACATCATTCTTTATATATACCTATAGCACATGCGACTATTTTACGCTCTATTTGTTTTTTCATTACATTTGTGACATGTGCAACAAAGTTACACATGAGAAATGTACCATGAACGCAAGTGAAACACAGCCCTATAAATAAAGGATCCATTTTCACGCTAGTTTAGCATTTTCATTTTGTTGTGCATGAGGGTATCATCACACGTATCTTTCAGGCGGCTCTACACAGCGTCTGCTCGATCTGTATGCTGATGACGAGCTGTCCTCGGCACGCTTCACTAGACGTGCCGTAGCCTGTCGGATGTGATAGCACTGGTATGCACACTTCCACACAGGTATTTGTTCTGAACAGGTATGTTTGATCCTCCGAGACAAGAGAAGAGGACATCTGAATAAGATGGCTAAATGTTAAGCGCATCAATTAGTGAGTATCAACAGAGTCACTCTATGAAACTACAGGATAAAGAGTCAATTTTAGGGATTAAAAGTACATTTGTGTAGGATTTTAAACATTCTATGAGAAAGATATGATCTTTAAATGAAAAAAAACTTCAATGTATCTAAAGTTAAATTTACATTACCTTAATGAAAATTTAATTTTTATAAAACTGAATATTAAAAAAAAAAAAAAGGAAGCAGGTTGATGCACAACCTGAGAAAATAACTATCTTTTTGACCTTATGTAAACAAAAAAATCTAATCAAATATAGACTATCATTTGTTTTAGTTTTTTTAAGATGTTAACACATTCAGTAAGTATTTTAAGTTGATTAAAAGTTTTGGATTATTTGATTTACATTTCTATTCATCAAACAATCCTGGGAAAATGTATCATGGTTTCCACAAAAATATTAAGAAGCACAACTGTTTTCAACATTGATAATAATAATAAATATTTCTTAAGCATCAAATCAGTATATTAGAGTGATTTCTGAAGGATCACGTGACACTGAAGCCTGGAGTAATGATGCTGAAAATTCAGCTTTGCATCACAGGAATAAATTACATGTGAAAATATATTCACATAGAAAACAGTTATTTTAAATAACATTTCACAATATTTACTGTAATTTTCATCTAATAAAAGCTGCCTTATTGAACATAAGAGACTTCTTTGACTCAAAACCTTTGAATTGTGTATACAGAAAGAAAGACAAAATAGTAGCTTTCATTTCTACATGTTTATGAAAATTACTATATTTGTTAATACAGCAAGGAGAACTTAAAACAGGGATGAGGAAGATAACAAAATAAAAGAAAAAACACTTAAAAATAAAACATGGTTACTGAATGAATTTAGAAAAACTATATTATATTACCAAATAGTAAAAAAATTCATAATGTATTCATTACAAAAGTAAAATGATTTCATACATGCATGAGGGACACAAATTGCACTTTTTTTGTTGTCGAATGACCGAAAAGAAACCAAAGAGCAATGCCATCAAACATAACCAAACACTTGACATCTTTGTATTAAAACAGAGCTGATGAACATGAAACATTGTGTCAAGATGTAAACTAGCATAGACAGTAAAATCACACAATAATACTTGATTGTTTTGGTATTCAGGCCTACAGAAATAGTATTATGCTGGTTGTGAGTAAAGTCTTTAACATGTCAAATAGTGATACGCACTACCATAGACATCTGTTTATTTAGCATTTTATTGCGTGCGCTCTGTGGAAATGAAAAGACAAACGTATAACGGGTGCTTAAATCTGAAGACAAACGTCAACAACTATAAACATGACTCACAAAACTGCTACAACAGTCATAAGCTGCGCATAACATGTTTGCAATTTGACCCTGGCACTGACCCCATTATTTGTTCCCCAGAGAAATATGAATATACACAGATTTCATGAGAGAATGCTCATTTAACTTGGCAGGGTGATTAGCACGACGGGCGGCACGGGAGAAAGGGGATATGTAAACAGTTGGATCACCACACCCCCCTTCTTTCCTCTTCCCTTCACAGTCATCAGGGCCCAGCCTGTGGGCCCGGCCTGACCCCCTTCCATATATTAATCCCAAGGCTACTGTCCTGGCCACTGGGTGGTCATAGCATATGACAACGCAGCGCACTGTCGAACCTCATATGCCAGGAATAACTCAGCCTTACAAGGCAAAATGTGGAGTGGGAGGTGGAGGGGATACAACAGAATTAGGCCACAGCTGTTTAGGTCTGTAGGCAAAAAATTAGTCTCAATATGTCAAAGAATATTACATCAAATAAAGGGCTGGCCGCGTGCTGCCCCGCTTTGTTGCTGTATATATGCAGGACACAGCAGTGCTGTTCTCACACCGCTTTGTGTGTTTGTTTGTGCAGCAATGTTCTTTTCTAAGCGGTGAGCCTCTGTTTTTATGCTCATTGGAGAAAAGGATATGTTGGGAGTGGGAATTACGGGTAGATGAGAAAAGGAGGAGTTAAATTCTACGCTAAAGTATTGTGCTACATTACCTTGGTTCAGTTAGGTTGTGATTTATTATATTAAGCATACTTCGCAATGTTTGCTAAGGCACAGATATTGGAATAACTCCTAAGACTATTTGTGCTACAGACATGAATTGTGTCAAATCATGTGGCTTGTTGAGAAAAGATAAATCATACTATGATTATGGTGAAATTTTCGCATACCTTAGCATACTAAAAAAGAAAAAAAAAAAAAAAAAAAAAAAAAAAAAACTTTAGACGTAAGGTTGTGAAATAGAGCAAATTGTGAAACAGAGCTAGCTTTAAAATTAGCATCAACTGGAAAACTATATATTTTGACCAAAAAAAACACAACAACAACAAGTTAGCTTCGAATACAATCGGAGTTATATTAAAAAATGTCCTGGCTCTTCCATCTCTTCGAGATTTTGAAGCACAAAAAAGTGCATCCATTATAAAAAGTGCTCTACACGGCTCTGGGGGTTAATAAGCAAATCAATGCATTTTTGTAAGAAAAATATTCATATTTAAAACTTTATAAACTATCATCTTTATCTTCATCGTAGGTGCATTCACAAGAGAGTGGCATTCCAGACGTAGGATGTCTAGCTATGAATTCTATGCGCATACTACGCCGATAATAAAATTCACCATACCGTAGCGTACTTAAAAAGTATATACTTTCGGCTTTAGCAAACACACAGCAATGCACTTGCATGTCAGCAAGTTTACTGCAGGCACACACTATTTGCATTAAAAACGTAAGGTTTAAAGATAAAGAAAAAGTTAGCATGCATACACGCCAATGAACTGCGCTACTCACAAAAACTCCTTTAAACTTAAAAGCACAATATGTACGTTTTCGCTGCTTGGTCACATTTTCAAACTGAGAATAGCGCAGCAGCTATCATGTCATTGATAGGTGACAATGACCAGGGACGAGTTTATTTAAAACTGGAATTTCTCTGGACTTACAAATCCTTGGGAACTTTTGGGATAACGCAAGTAGTACGTACACAACTGTATAACAACATATCACATTGTATAAGTAGTTTTTCGATATATTATTATGAAAATCTTACATATTGTGCCTGTAAGAGTAAAGTACATATTGTGACACAGAGCTAGTGGTAGCACTACACTGTAGCAGTAACTGGAAAACTAAAAATTGAGCAAAAACAAGTCTGCTTGTTTTTTGTAAGCCAATGTACACTTATTCTTTTCACTCTTTAGTGGTAAAAAGTTACAGCCATTACAACAGCTACTCACTTTCTGTTCTACAATGTTTTCTTAAGTCAGACAGTGCTCGAGCATAACGTCAGCATCAGTTAGAATGACTAAGAGGAACCATCATGATATATAACCTTAGCAGCTTATCACACAAACTGACATGACCGCGGCAAAACAAGTTTTTGTTGTCTTAACAAGAATTTCTGTAGGCTGCAGGCCTTATGGGGCCTTTCAGAAGGAATAGGTCACCTAAAAAAACACATCTGTCGCTATTTACTCCCCCTCATGTTGTTCCGAACCCCTTTTTTTGTGGAATGTTTTTAAGAATGTAAACACTTAATTAAATTCATTCACTGATCATTTTCCCATTACACCAACACTAACAAATGACAATCATGCTCATGTTCAATTCAATATTGCACGGAAGAAAAAAAATGTTTTTCTTTCTTCACTCAAATACAGTATGGCTTCAGAGGACACTTTCCAGGAATGAACACTAAAAGCAGTAAAACACCAACGACTTTTGTTCCGTGTCACACAAATTATAAATACGGGGCAGATTATCAATTATTAAAAAGTATTGATTCCTTGCACAATACTATGCTATGCAAAACACTTGCAAACTAATACATTTTGACGTTTGCATCACATAACTAGCTCAGTTGTGAGTCACTCACCAAACTCATACTCGATCCAGAAAAGAGCTCAAAGCCTCTCAGAAAGAAGGTAGAACAATGTGGTTGCTTCAGCGAATGTTTTTATCTCACCTTTGTTAAAGGGTTAGTTCACCCAAAAATGAAAATTAGCCAATGTTTTACTCACCCTCAAGGCATCCTAGGTGTATATGACTTTCTTCTTTCAGACAAATCCTATCGGAATCATAAAAAAAAACTGTCCTGGTGCTTCCTAGCTTTCCAAGCCTAAACATTGTTGGTAAGGTTTAGGAGGTGGTACATTATTTCAAATGAACACAAAAGGACATTTAATTTTCAGACTGTCGTAAAAGATGTATTAACCAACATAATAAAACGTTGCCAGGGTCAGGTTTGGAGAAAACTGAACATTTTTCTTTATGGAGCACCAGTCACTGGATATTAAGTTTGAACGTTTTGTGAGACATGCTGCGAGTAACGCAAAATATTTTAGCAAAAATGTGTCACTGGGGAAAAATGATAATCACTCTTAGCACTTTGTCAACATGTCACCTGAAACGTGCAGCAAAATGTACCTTAAATGTCTTTGCACACCGAGTACGCAATTTTCGCACATTAAAAATAAATACGACCTCACATTGTGTCAATCATGTTTACACACTGCCTCCGAAAGTTTCGTCCGTCACTACAAAAAAAAAAATCGTATTGGGTTTGATTTTCTGTGTTTTCGCATCCATAGAAAGCATTTGGATAGGAAAGGATGACAAATACCAAAAAAAAAAAGAAAAAAAAAAAAAGTTTGGTTACCAACATTCTTCAAAATATCTTATTTTGTGAAAGAACCTCATGCAGGTTTGGAACAAGTGAAGGTAAGTAAATACCACAATTCTTTTTTTCTCCATTGGATGCAATATTCACTTTTACATGGTGTTTGCGTATAAATATGTCTTAGCAGTGTGTGGACACAACCACCCTACAATGATAAAAATCCATTCACTCCATTTTTTAATTACAAAAACCTAAACAGTCTCAATTATCAAGCTATTTTGATTTTCTCCACCCACGACTGCTGACGGACTATCCTGTATTAGCATATTTCCACCCTTAAACAATTGTACTTTGTCCGCCAGCTGCACTCAAGCAGCTGTAGCGACAGCAATGTCTCCTAAGCAATGCAGGTGTTTTGTAGTTCGATCTAAAAGTGAACATAAGAGTCTTTATTATTTCCTAAAATCAAAGCCACTGAGGACACAGTGGATTAGTTTTTATTTTGATGGTAATGCATCACCAAATACACAAAAACAGGAGTGGGGTGAGCAGTATCTCATTATCATTTAAAGAGACATGCACTGAAACAGCTCACGGTGAACAGAGCTGTTTTTGACAAGGTAAAAAGGGTGCTGTTTTACACAAGCTTTGGGGGATTTTAACCAAAGTACGCTGCAGACATTTCAGGAAGACCAGAGAATCATAATAACTTGTGGAAAATGGGCATCCTATGTCCCATTTTATAGGAAAAAAATAGGAGGTCATGAAAAGCCTGTCAGTGTGATGTTTTATGCACAGGCCTCATGCCTTTGTGTTAAAATGTGAGCATGAGACGAGGGCATGTTAGCAGTGAGAGAACGATAGTCCAATGGTAAACAAAATCTCCTTCATGACACACCATTTTAGAAGTTCTCAAGGCAGGAGCATCCCGGCGCTCACTGACAGAACTGGGTAACCCAGTAACACAGTCTCTCATCCTTACTCAGATCTTTCTCACGCAAGAAAGCGAGAGAGGAAAGGACACGAGAGAGAAGAATGAAGAGAGAAGAAGGGCGCGAGAGCGTCCCGGGAGGAAGACTTGCTTTCTCAGACCTCCACACCACCGAATTCAGGCTAAAAATACTCTTCCTGTTCAGTGAGTTGGGCTTCCCCAAAACAGATAAATAATTTAGGCAATGCAAGTAGCCGGAGAGAAAGAGCTAGTGTCTCTCGTCTAACATTGGGCCGTGCTATCGTGCTTTGGTGCATAAGACGAGGCGATATACGCCGGTTCAGATAGCAATCTCGACTTAATCACGCAGCCGCTGTTTCATTAACACTTCAAAGAGATGCAGAAAAAAGGAAACGGAGGCCATTTTATTCATTGGCCTCCTTTTCTGGAGTCAGTAATGAATCACTAAGGAATTGGATTGAAGGAGAAAGCAGTGAAAATGCATCAATAAGGGAATGTGTGTGCTAAATCCATGTTTACAGGATCACCAGCACACCACTGCAATGTAAATATACTCCCTTGTTCAGACTCTCAATGACTGACTATATAAAAAGTTACTATACACAACACACTTCAAAGTACTGCACTGACATTATGGTTAAACAATTCTCCAGAAGCTCATATGTAAGGTTGGATCAGATGAAACTGACCCAAAAGTGTATAATCAGTGACAGTATAGACATTACCAGTAAAGCTGGTTTTTCAGCATCATTACTCCCTTCTTCAATGTCACATGGTCCTTCAAAAATCATTGTAATATGATGATTTGCAGATTTCTATCAAAAGCAGAAAAACATTTCAAGATGAATTCAATGCCAACGATTACATACATTTATTAAAATATTCATGTATTTTAAAATATTAGTTGCACATGTTAACATGCATATCGTTCACATATTGTACTATAGAGCACATCAGTTGGGTTCCAGAAGTAAAACATTTTATAACAATAACTGATTAACCTCAAAAGACAGACCTATTGTGAGCTCTGATTGTACATTCTTTGGTCGAACCCATCTGTTTGCATTAATTTATTAAAAAAATAATCATTTACTAGCGGAATTTGTGGTGAAAACTACATTACCCATGATTCTCTGCCCAAAATTCCACCAATCAAAGAGTCGCAGCATGCAAAACGCTCCAAAAGAGACTTCTAGCTCAGCCCATTCCAATGAAGCACCGCAAATGACCTAATCGAGAGGTCTCCCTACACTCCAAAAATACTTAAATATAATACTATAAATATATGCATATTTTCAGTGCTGGGTAGTAATTTATTAAATGTAATCTGGATTACGTGCTCAAAAATTAAGTACTCATAATTAGAGAATATTACATTTTAAAATGCTCAAAATATTTCAGACTTGGAAGACTGCGGGCGTGTAATGTCATTACTGTTTTCAATGTTTATTAATGCGTGTTCATGTAACGCAGGGATTCCCAAACATTTTTGTCAGCCAAACCCCTTAAAAGTTAATATTCCAATAATTTAACAATTTGCATGGATACAGTTTTCTCATGTTGGTTAATGGTCTCTGAAATGCAGGTGAAATAAATAAAATATTAATATTTTTAGTGTTCAAGTGTTGAAATTATTAATTTTAACGTTTGGTTCATGACTTTTTTTTTAAGGTCCCTATGTGAAAAATTTATGAAAAAATTCTGGAATCAGCACCCCTGGAAAAGAGGGCAGACACTGTTACACTCTATTGAAACAGTGAGCATTTTAACATTTACAGATTGGCCCCAATCACTTCTATAGTAAGTAAGTAATTTAAAAAAAATAATAATAATAATAAAAAGGGTGGAAATACATTTTTTTGGTAATCTTCATTATGTCACAAATGCTGTACTCGTACTAAACCCGGAATATTTCAACGTAAGATCAAGCATCTTTTCTGAATGATCAGAATAAAGGATTTCGGGACAGAGATGAACACAAATACATGAAAATAAGGCAGGACAGTCAGCCAAACTTAGAAAAGGAAAGAGAATGCGTGTTTCAAAGGTGGACAAGCCCAGACAGACACCTGTCAACTATCTGTGTTTTTGTTTTGTCTAACGCTCACCCTCATACATACACACACACACACACACGCACACACACACACACACACAAAGGCACTGAAGATCATGTCTGTGTTGTCACTCTACGACCCGACCCAATGGAGGGGCGTCTGGGGTTTCCTTGCCCTCGTTCACCTCTCATGAGGGTCCATTTCACAGGAAACCCTATTAAGACGCCCAACACCCACATGTTTGACCCCAAGCACTCCGTTCAAAGACCTCCGACACGAGACGACAGGGTGGAAGATCAAAGCTCTGCATTACGATGGGCGGCTCTGCAATCTGTTCCTCTCAGCTCCTCTTTTCAACACTCCAGAGTTTGTTTGTAAGTTTGAAAATGTCAAAACATTCATTAACTCCATTACTCTATATATCCATTCTCCCAGGTTTAGGACTTGCCCTGTAGCGAAATGCAGCAGCAGATAATGATGTCGCAAGAAAAGGATGCAGATGTGCACATGCTTTCCTGCGCAGGAAACAAGGGGGTCAAACATCTGGATGGTATGGAATGCCTTGAGACTGCGTTTGTTCCACAACCATGATTGTAAATGCAACTTCAGGACATTATAAAGCAGTCGCTTTGCTAAGTTATACTAAAACACGTTAAAAATAAATACCCCTCTTCTATGACGAATATCTTAAATTTCTGGGGGAAAAAAAGGATCTTGACAATTCTTAAAAAAAAAAAAAAAAAAGTGCCCCATATGCGATAGATCTCTATCTATCTATCTATATATCTCATACTAGTGCGGTCAAACGATTAATCACATCCAAAATAAAAGTTTGTTTACATAATAAATATACACAGAATACACAAATATATTATGTATATATAAATACACACACACACACACACACACACACACACACATATATATTTCAGAAAAATAGGTTGTTTATATATTTATGTAAATATTTTCTAAATATATACTGTATGTGTGTGTGTGTATTTATATATACACATAATAAATATACACAGAACACACATATATTCTGTAAACAAAAACTTCTATTTTGGATGCGATTAATCGCGATTAATTGTTTGACAGCACTAATACACACACACACACTCACGATAATCCAGTGCCAATTAAACTAAAAATATTCAAATCATTTGGTGAACTGAAATATAAAATAGAAATATTAGATGACAAATGATAAACTAAAAACTTAAAGGAAAATGAGAAATGTTGCCTTTGCAACTTTTGTAACTTAGCAAATTTTAAGTTAATGTTCTAAAATAACAAAACAATAACTAACAAAAATGACTCATTAAATAAATTTTAAATGAAAACTGAAAGAAATGCGTTTTATTTTTTATAACAATGTTACCCGTTTAGAAATATTTGTTAAATAAGTAATATGTACACTAATGTGGATACAAAGTATAAAAAGGAAATATTTATTTTACTGTTTATTTGACAGTCTTGCCTCTTGATATTTTTGAGTTACTAAAGCAAAACATTTACTGAAAACAAACGTTTATTAAAGTCAACATGGAATCAACATGAACACAGAAATTACATTTTTCAGAACACAGTATATGCGTTACAAGCTAGATTTAAAAAATGTTCTGGGGATCAAAATATGGGTAAAAAAAGAAAAAAGAAATCACTTGCATACACAGTAGTTTTTTTTTATGTTTAGCATTAAAAACATTCTTAATCCTAGCAATCTATTTCACACATGCGCACCTATGGTTGCTGAGTGTACAAAGCATGGAAAATCTACTTCAAAGGATATGCTACAGACTCGTTTAATAAAAGAAGCCTATTTTTTCCAGGAACTAAAAAAAAAAAAAAAAATGCAAAAGGGAAGAGAAGTTTATAGTAATTCCTCAGACTATTTCCCTTCCAGAGCTGCTGGGAGATTCACATCAATATACCGTCTACACGCATATGTATCCCCCACCCCCCATGTTACATAAAAGGCCTATTTAAGCTTCAAAAAAAGAGAGAGACACAGAACACTGCCACTACTGGCAGCCTGGCTCCATGACCTAGTTTCCCACTTATTCACACAGACAGACAGAGACAGAGAGACAGAGAGAGAGAGAGAGAGAGAGAGAGAGAGAGACACCGAGAGAGCGCGCTCTGGATAAGTAGGAGGGGGTCATGGTTCATTGCGGGCTGGCAGCGAAACGACAGACAATAAGCACTGACGAGTCATTTGACTGGGACAGGTGATGAGCTCAAGTGTAAATAATTACAGAAATCTGTAGGATAATGTCAACATTTCACTGATTTTTATTTAGATTTAAAAAATGAAGTCAACTAATACCAACATTTAAAATGTCAGAAAAATAGCAAAAGTTGAAAGCTGATGGGTCCTTAACTCAAACTGATGATATGCACAGCATTAAACTACTTGGCACAAGCTGACTTTTTCATGTTGCATAGACAGCCAATACACTTCTTTACATTTAAATGGTTGGTTAGTCACTAGAGAAGTACCTCTAAAACCCTCCACCTTCCCCAGCTCCACCCCCAGCGGATGGACGGACGGACATAGTACAGTACATGGCAAATTTTCTTAATGGAAAAAAACAATCTCAACTAATACTGTAAAATATACATGAGAATCAGTTGGTACTACATTACCAAAATACTGAAGGTTAAAATCAGCTGATTCATATACCAACACTTAATTACACAATGAAATAATAAAATTACATAATTGCATTTCTACTCCAATTTGTTTAAAGGGGTCATATGATGCAATTTCTTGTTTTCCTTTTCTTTAGAGTGTTATGTAGCGGTTTGTGCTTGTATACAATCTGCAGAGTTACAAAGCTCAAAGTCTCCCACAAAAGGATTTATTCTATCTAAAAGAGAAGGCTGATCCAGACCGGGCTAAAATGCCTCATTAAAACACGCCCCCACAAATCTACGTCACAATGTGGAAATATTTGCGTAATGCCGCCCAAATGTTCACGCAAAGAAAGAAGATGTGGTTCCAGTAACCGCAGGAGTGTTGATGCAGCCATGTCAGGGAGACGCTGTGTGTTTCTATGCGAAAGCACTTTATTTGGCCTTTCGAAAGTAGATGCAATTAGGAATCATTGTTAAGATGTGTTTACAACAGAACAGCACAACCCAAATGTTCGAATTTGTGCAACGCATTTTATGGACGACAGTTTTGTGAACCTAGTAGAGTACAAGGCTGGCTGTGCACAAAGGCTATTTCTAAAAACAAAACAAAAACTATAAAGTATGTTTTGTTATTACTTTAAATATTTGCTATTGACAGTTCAAATGCGGAGTTTTGCACAGTGTAGTGTAACGTGTGAGTGAGTGAGTGAGCGAGTGAGCGAGTGAGAGAGACACAGGGTCACATCACAGTAGTGGCTGGTGTACTGCAAATACATACGAGCATCATCGCTGTGTCCGTCACATCACTCTTTTCCCCTCTCGAGCTTGAACTGATGGTAAAACTAAGGACATTATTATATTTACTTTGAAAGCTGAAGCTCGCGATTATGGTAAGGGGCGTTACATTTCCGACGTGCACTTGTGGTGTTCGGCCAATCACAATGCTGTGTCAGCTGGCCAATCAGAGCAGACTGCACTTGTCGGAAGGAGGGGCTTTGTAGAAAACGACTTGTTTGAGAGAGGCAGGGCATAGAGGAACTACAATAAATGTACAGTATTTGAAAAATAATGTGTTTTTTGAACATTAAAACATGTCAACATATTCTGTTTCACCAAATGCACAAAATAATGATCTTTAAAATAGCATCATATGACCTCTTTAAACATTTAAATGGTGGCTGTCATAAAAACATGACGGATATTCAAAAATAAATTAAACATTGAAGAACAGTAAAAATAATATACTATATAGTGCATATATTTAGCAAAATGCTCCTTGCTAGAGTTCATATCTCTAGCTAACCAATGAGTTTATGGTCACCAAATATGTTTTTTTCTGAGGTAAATGTGATGTTATGTGACATTCTTTACAAGTTGTTACAGTATATTGACATCTTTCAGTGGTTGAAATGCTGATTGAGCTATTACATGAGACAGGATACAGATTTCAAGTTATACTCTTTTGACATACTTTTGGATGTTTATTTATGTTTATTTCGCGCTGTAACTGCATTAAAGCAGAGGAGATGATTATTTCATGTATGCTTCGTGCTGCCGGTTCTTGAACTGAGGCACTAGTGATCTGTCACTCCACATTAATTAGTGCTAAAACGCCATTCCTTGTTTGAATACTGTAATAAAAACGGTAAGAATTTGAAATCGGAGACTTCGATTCATATCACAAGTAATAAATCATAAAGCTTATTGTGAATTATTGAATGGTAGGTGTTCCGGTCATTAACTGAAAACAGGCTCTAATCGATTATTGGGATTCAAGAATCGATTTAGTTTCGTAAAAATGAGAATCGATTAAAATCGAGAAATCTATATTTTTTACCTAGCCTTAGTAAATATCTTTATGCCAAAAGTTATGAGAAGTAATGAGGTTACAGTGATCATCACTGTGTAATGGGTAATTGACATTTCAGCACATACTTAGGTTTTCGTGTTACGTGCATTTTTAAGAAACGCACATAAAAAGGTAGAAGCGTTTGTAACCTCACACACAGAAATCAGATATGAGATCCATCAGGAAAAAACACTCGCTTCATTACACTGCGTGTTCATGCAGGGCTTTTTGTGTGTGTGTGTGTGTGTGGGTGTGTGTGTGTGTGTGCAGAAACCCTTCACCGGACATGAGGTAAATGGCGTTGCAGACAACACTAGCGAATCTATGATTTATTAAGCTATCGATTTAATTTTCATTGAGCTATCATGTTTATTTCTCCAATCCACTGGTCACAACTGTAAGCCGAACTCAGAAATAACTTGTATCCGTTACACAGACAATAATATAAAGTAATAATAAATATGTAAATAAATAAATGAAAGTAATGGAGCAGCGACCAAATAAGTGTAGCAGGACACCGGGATTTTTCATTACTGACTGCAGGGCTGCAGGTTGTGCACAAGTCAATGCCATTTATGTTCAGGTTCAGTCGGGTTCAAAATCTAAAAAAAAATCATTTATACACATTGGGTTTGGGCAAGAAGTTATTCATGTCGAGTACAGATTTTAATACCTGAGAAGATCTCTAGCAGGACAATAGTGATAGGGAGCCCAAAAATACACTACACACACACACACACACACACACACACACACACACACACACATTTCCACAGCGCTCAACATGAAAAACAATGGCTTGAGAAGAATGCTCAAGAAGCTGAATGCTCTAAACATTTAGAAAATGTATAATTCTGAACAAGGCAAGTCTGCAATTTAAGGTGTTGATTCAGATGGGCTTGAGATCTCTGTAGTTTATTATTATGTGGGAGTGTCTATTGTCTGGATATGGGCACTTCAGAAGATCGTGCAGCATGAAAAGTGTGGAAACAGACATCACTTGTGATTAATTACCTAATTAAAATAATTATATACATTTAAAAAGGGTATTTAATTAAAGGAAGGAATTAATGGAAGGAAAGAAAATCTATCATTTCTGAGGATCACATCTGAGCAGCCTGTGATCTGCTTCTGGTTATTATTGATTGAAATGTACTTTTATATCAGATAGGATGCCATTATGCTGTACTGGTACCATCAACTGATATATCACCTAGAAAGTAGGCAAACAGATGTAAATCCATAATGAATGTGTGCTAAGGAGCACTGACATTCCTGTCTGGATTAGATTAAAGTCTGCATGAAATTAAATATTCACCTTTTTATTAATCGGATTTATGCATTTATATTTTTCTTTTTTTGAGTTGCCAAACTTCTGTAATCATTTTGTATGCATAATGACTGGAAGCTCACATTCATTTTTGAGTATAACGCTTGCGTCTCAATTTAATCAACAAAACTGAGTCCCATCTTTCTTTTCGATAATCGGTTACACCTGGATGTACGTCATAATACAGAAGAAAAACTGTTGCTATTTCAGTTTCATCACGCCTTGTTTCCACCTGGTATTAAGATGCATTTTCAGTGATCCAGTGACAAGTGGTCAGCTGAGACACATTACCGTTTACACCTGGTCTTAACATTTTAAATGCGTCTCCGGTGATGAATGTAATGCATGAATATGATAAAACAAAGCCATTACACTGCACTCAAGCAAGCAGGAAAGGAAGGGAATGGAAATTATACTAATGGTGAAAGTGATCCTGATTGTAATCCATGTGTTTTGGCACACCATAAAGTCTGATATTTTTGGTGCACTTATTCAAAACACGGCCCATAACGCTCACATTTTAGGTCAGTTTTTTAGACCCCGTTTGAACTTGTTTTTAGACAGCCATCGGAACAGATCTCCAGCAAAGACCACGAGAACCAGACAAGCCTTCTGCACAGACCCTATGCCCAGCTTCAACTCCACCACCAAATGCTGGCGTGATGTATCCTGATCTTCAAGCAGAAGGAACTAGAAGAAATATACTGAAAGGTCTGCTTCGTGATGAATCCTGGAATTAAACCACACTATAAGGAGAACTGGTCCTCAACCGAGTCTGGTTTCTCACAAGATTTTTTCTTCATTTTTGTCACCGATAGAGTTTGGGTTCCTTGCTCCTGTATATTTGGCTTGCGTATTAACTCTAATTGATGAAAGACAGACTGATGAAAATGCATTTTAATAAGTGTAAAAGGTGTGAAAAGAGCCTCAGAAGACACCCTAAATTCATAAAACAATTAGCTAGAAACATTGTAAAAATAAATGCTACAATTAGTTATCACTAGGGGTGTGACGGTACAGGTATTTTAGAAAATCTTCGGTATGGGACTTTCTGTTCGGTTCGGTACGCACGTGTACAGAACAAATCATTCCATTTTTTCAGGAAATTCAGACAATACATGCTGTTTTGGCGCTCTTTGATATGGCGTGACAGATCGCTGTATGAACACCTAAGTTCACGAGTAACCACGATCATCCCTTCCTCTTTATTACTAATTTCAACGCAAAAATAAACATGAATGAACATCTCACGTAATCGCTCAGTGTTTCAACCACGGAAAGACATCATTAAAACTTGTAAACAAAATTTCACGTAGCATTTCATTTACCTCAGGCAAGTCATCAGTGTCTACAGCTCGCATTTTGAGAAATATTAGACTACATACTTCATTATATTTTACTTTACCTGATAGTGAGGTCTTAATTATTTAATGTTTAAATAAATCTTTTATGAAAAGTTATTACAGCCACTGTGTAAGTCATTATATTTCAACAAAAAATAGAAACTGTAGTATTTAGAAGTTAATTTAAAAACTGCATTATGTGCAATTTACATGTTTGCATACAAATTTTTAATTTGAGTATTGATTTTTATAGTTAAAATGTTCAGTTCATTGACCGCTAGAGCGCCAAAAGTTATGGATTGCAGCTTTAAAGAAAAAGCTATTTGTTCAGTAAACCATTGTTTAATTAAAATAACAACACACACACGTTGGTTTTTGTGGTTTATGGGGACTCTCCATAGGCGTAATGGTTTTTATACTGAACAAACTGTGTGTGCTATTGCCCTACACCAACCCTACACCTAAACTTAGCCCTCACAGGAGACTTTGTGCCTTTTTAGATTTACACACACACACACACACACGTTGGTTTATGTGGTTTATGGGGACTCTCCATAGGCGTAATGGTTTTTATACTGAACAAACTGTGTGTGCTATTGCCCTACACCAACCCTACACCTAAACTTAGCCCTCACAGGAAACTTTGTGCATTTTTAGATTTTCAAAAAAAACACCATTTAGTATGTTTTTTAAGCCTTTTGAATTACGGGGACATAGGCAGTGTCCTCATAAACCACATAAACATGCACACACACACCACGTACAGTGTATGTGTTTAGTTTTTTTTCCTCCTCCTGTACCGAAACCATACCGAACTGTGACACCCCTAGTTATCACAACTTAAAATTCAAACTAGAAAAAGTAATAATGTGTTGTTTCAACTTAAAAAAAAAAAAAAAAAAAAAAAAAAAGTGTTTGTGCTTGACTTAAAATTGTAAGATCACTTTCAAGTTCAGTTTACTTTAGGAAAACTAGAGGAGCACAAGAACAGAATAATCGCTCAATGTCCACTAGAGCCGCAGCAAATGTTATATTTAGTTTCGAGATACTTCCCCAAAAAATGTGATTGATTCCCATTTTAGCACACACTTTTTTGTGTGTTCGTTTATAAACTTGCACAAATCAGACCTTATTACAGCATGTGCCTGTTTGGGCTGGCCTCATTGAGCTAAAGGTAATAGCTTAGTTTAAAACCGTTTGAAACGAGTCTGTCACTCGGGAGACAGCTGCAGGATGCGGTTAGGGGGCCCCAAGTTCCTTGGGTGTGTGTGTGTTGGGGGTGGGGAACATGTCAGGATCATGAAGTTTCTGTGCAGAACACACAAGCACTGAAGGATCTTAGTAGACATAGTGATGACAAATGTGTGTTTACAAGAGCAAAGACTTGACCAACAAGTCTTTCGATCAATTGGTTGGAATCACAGAAAGTTAGGCATACAAATGATTTGTTAGTTACACCGATTACAGGCTATGAGTATGCGTATGGAATGTGGAGTGATTTTCCATCAAAAAAAAAAAACAATCCCCAGTCTTTTGAAACTTTATATTGCCGCAGTATCGTAAGTGGCAGTTTACATACCGGAGGCGATCTTCAAATCCACTCAATCAACACCCAAAGATCTTTCAGAGTGACTGAAGAGGGCTGCAAACTAATACAACTTTAATGTCATTAAAAATGCTGTTAAAAACTAAGCAGACATTAATTCTGCAAATGCATAGTGTGTGAAATTTGAAGAGCTGTAGTTAAGCCACAAAAAACTGGTGAAAATAGACATGCATTTCCTTGCTCAAGATTCAGATGTGTGATTTTGTTAAGAATTTCATGCTTTGTAAATAACTACAAGGTGGGCAAATGATTAATGCTCTCACAAAATCTGAGCCTGCTGGATTTCTGCAGATCACCAATGCGACTCTGTGCTTTACTGATCATTATTGCATAGAATAAATCTCTTTCAGCTACTGATAAAAATGTACTACTCTCTCTGCTCCCTTAACAGAATTTCTCAGACTTTCCACAGCCACTGAATGCATAACAAATTAAATATTAAATGTATACTTCTCAGCAGGTATGAAATTGATCAAAAGTGACAGTAAAAACATCTACATTAGATTTTTATTTTCTGTTCTAAAAAAAAAAAAAAAAAAAGTATGTACACAAATAAAACTAAACGTAATAAAAATATCAATGTTTCAACTTTGATGATAATGAGAAATGTTTCTTGAGCAGAAAATCAGCATATTAAGAGTGATTTCTGAAGCATTACATGAAACTGAAGACTGGAGTAAGGATGCTGAAAACTCAGCTTTGCATCACAGAAATATTTTTTTTTTAAATATATATATTTAAATAGAAATCTGTCATTTTAAATTGCAATAATAATTCACAATTTTACAGTTTATAATGTATTTAATTAAATTAACCCAACCTTGGTGAGCATTTAAGACTTTTTTTAATGTTAAAACAGTCTGACACACATTCCTTTGACTTCTCTTAACGTTTGTACCTTATCCAGTCCATTGCCAGGACCTGGAAACATTCCTGGAGCAATCATCTTCACAAAGTGGAGTTTAGCTGCCAGTAATAATGGAAGATGGGAATTTTGACAGTCTGATTTATGACACTTAACTACGGCAATAGAAAGACTTTCCTTGAGTCCCAAAATCAATATTTAGACAAGATTTATGTGATCTCGTCAGGTTTCCAACTACAACCACAAGATCAAATGTGTCTAACATTACAAGATCTAAATGATCAATGAATTAAATCACTAGTGCTAATTACAGCCATAAAGTCATTTTGACAGATGCCTCAAAACATAAAATTATAAAACATAAAAAAAAATTTGGGTGGAGATCTAAGAATATTTGCCTAACAGTTAGCTGCAATGACTATAGTTACCACTATATTGTTAAATCAATATATCGGTACATCACATTCATGAGCGTGCCTTACTTTTGACTGAAGTTTAGATAAGCAGAATAAGTTTGACATAGCGGAGATAATTTAAGCTCAGATAACAAAATTGTCATCTCAAATCCTAATTAAGATGGTTTCCTTCAAAAATAGCCTTAGTTTAGTTTGACTTTTTTTTTTTTTTAATCCACTGATTAAATGTCGTTTTTGATTTACCAGAGCATCAAGAAAATGTGATTTTTAGCACATTTTGCGATCCCTTTAAATGTAGATCATTCTTAAGAGAGACAAGCATGCTCTGTGTTAAATGTGGAATTATTGTTAGGATACGTTTCTTTGTGTTGATGGGATAATAGTGAACAGATCTGATAGAGAACAATCTGTGTTTGCTTTACGTGCCTCTCTGCTCACATCACATTCCACCGAAATCGTCCCATTGTCTATCCATAATAACAAACAAAACTTCCACAATTCACAGATGTGTATGACTCTATAACACTATAAACTACTCAAGATCATAACATTTCAAAGTGTTTAATTATTTCCCTGAAATCACTCAATTGTGTCCGTTATATGTCTACATTCAGCATTCCAACAAATCACAGTTGTTGCTTTTGTTATTTTTTTCCTTCCTCGAACTTTAATAGAAACCGTGCTTGGTCAAACAGTTCAAGAATCTCATTTAAAAAGCTTTATCTTGTCTGAATTTTTTGCACATTTGTTTTGTGAATCAGTATTTCAAATATTGCAGCTCAATTTAACTTTAATATCCGATAAATAAACAAGAAAAGTATGAATTTGGAGCAATTTAATCTACTGTAGATAAACTCTATACTGCTTGAACTGCTCTGTTTGGTTTCATAATCAATATGATAGTCAAAACTATGCTGAATGCAGTGTTTAGAAATCAAAAACAAACTTTTTAAAATGCAGGAAATTAAGCTCATAGACGCTAACAGAATACGCTGTAAAAAAAGTTGTTTCAACTTAAAATTATTTGTTACCCACTGACTTAATTTTTAGTTTATTCAACTAAAATATTCCAGTTGTCCCTTAAATTAACATTGAGTAACTTAAATTTTAAAGTTGACTAAACTAAAAAATTCAGCGGGGTAACAAATTATTTGTTTAAAGTTAAAACAACTTTTTGGAACTTTTTTTTAGTGTACCTCACTCTTTTGTAGATCACCTTAGTATTAACTATTTTATTTTAATTTTCACGGGAATTTGTGGTGGTGCTTCTCTTGCCACAGTCGTAATTTTATTTTTTTATATATTTAAATTAACACTTTATTATTAATTAATACTTTATTTCATTCAGTAAGCAATAACTTGCTCAAAAGTAACAGTAAAATCTTTTTAGAATGTTACTAAAGATTTCTATTTCAAAATAAACATTTGAATAAAATAACGTTTCAAATAAATGTATATCTTTGATTTTTTTAATTCTGTACATTTCCAGAGTTGCGAACACTACTGATAAATCATTGCATATACTCCTAAACAATGCAGCCAGCGCAGCTGATCTGACTCCATGACTCTCGTCCAATAATGGCGTAATAAAATTTCAATCGTACACCAATTTAGTTATGACATCACACGTGGCTTGCAGTCGAGTGTGCTGACACCTTAATGAGCAGCAGGGCCCGTGAATCTCTGCAGGACTCTGCTTGGTGACAGAGTCGAGTAAAAATGCGCTCTAAGCAGAGGGTTTTCCCTGAAATAATCCAGCTCACTGCAGGCAGGGTTCAGCACTCGACATGTGGCTATCATTCCCACCCAAGCCGCCACCACCGCTACTGCCAAAATCTAAAACCCAAGCCATAAGTGAGCAGAAAGAACCGGCTAAAGCACATCTAGCCCGGCTGGGGGAGACAAGTTCTGTAGCATGACTTTCACAGATGAAAGTGAGAGAGCACACGGCAAAACTACAACCACAAGAGTCCAAACACTCCAGATATGATTACCTTTCAAAGCTTCAAAGGCCGCAGAGCCACAAAAACAAACTCGTCCCCATCCAAATATGAAAGCTTGGAATGACTTTGTGTTTTGCACAGAGCCTCTTAAACATTAGCCCTCATTGAGTTGGGGCGGCACAGGAAGAGGCCAATCACTTTTAGAGCGTGTTTTCGGTTCAATGGGTTCATTTGGGGGGAATTCAAGTCCTGACCCCCACCTCCAATCTTTACTCTTATGTTAAGTAAAAAATAAACGAACTCATCTTTATCCCCACTTCTAATGGGTGTGTTAGTATGTATAGGTAGCAGACTTGGGTGTAGATTGGTTTGATTGGTTGAGCGATGCTCTAATTGAAGGGGAATTTGACTGATGTGGAAACCTGCAAAGGTTGAACCGGGAAAGTGCTTCCCTGGTATTGGTTGTCCACCTTGGGTTTCAGATGGAGAGATGTTAACCAACCCACTTTCGTTCCAACCAGAAACAAACCACAGCCTGAACACTGGATAAGGCGAGGTTCTAAATGCTTGTGTGATTGTGTTTTCAGGGGATTTTGGATCTCTTTTTAACACTCAATTAATCCGAAAATACTTACAACTGTAAGTATTCGGTTTCCATCCAAAGTTGCCAATTTAACTTCTGTGCAAAACTAGAATATCAAATAAAGCATCATTTCCATCCAGTGAGTTGGAAAGAATAAAATCGTAACTTCCTAATAAACTGGCAACAAATATCAGTAAGAAAAATGGAAGCTGCTGCAACAGTGGGTGTTTTTCTGTAATGAAATTACAAATTTCTTGTCCAGTTATCCAGTCACATCTGTTCAACAAAGTGACAATTTCTGTTAGTTTTATTTTTTGTACAATCAAGGAATTTATTTGGTAAATGGGTTTCCACTGTATTTTATGCATTTCCATTATTTTTTATTGCACATTTTTAGAATTGATGCACATCTTGGCATTTCCTTTCAGTTCCTTTTAATGCGATATACACACATCATCATCATATATATATGTTATAAAAATTTCTTATATAAAGCAGGCAAATTATCTTTACTGTAAAATGTTTTTTGAAGTTGTATAATGTATAATGAGTATGTTTTATAAGAAAATACTTTTTCAGTTTTTCTGCTTTCAAATTTCATGTTTAATTTGTTGTGTTACTTGCCATTTCTTTGTAATTGTGAAAATTATTCTACTAGCAATTTCTGAGTGAAATTATTTTTTCACATATTTTTGGTGTATGAACAAACTCCTCTGTAAAAACTATAGATAGGAAAACAACTGAAGCCCTATATATGTTTGAATCTGTAGATTGTATTTACAGTACATATCTTTAAAGTTGAAATAAACATTTCATTTCACAGTGTATAAAATACAATTTCACAAATGTTTTTGTCATAAAAAGCAAGCAACCCTTCAGCCTGTGGATATTTCTGATCCGAGACAAAGGCCGAGCAGAGATTACATACTTTATTGCCAGGCTTAGTTCACTCAGGCTGCACATGTGGCCAGCACTGCCCCAGACGGCCCAGATGTTGTTTTTAATGTGTTCGTGGAGAGAGAGAGTGCTAAGCCTAGCATGGCAGCTCCAAACGCCTTTGTTCCCACCAAAGCTGAATTACATTTCTGAACTACAGTACCCCTAATGCAGTGCAGAGCTGGCGGCCTTAGGGCTGGGCAGTTTCCCAATTTTATCAATAAATTATAATGTAATGTTCTGCCATGGTTTTATTTATTCATCACTGCAAAAGTCATGGAATGCGAGCGCTACGGTCAAACGTGTCCGTCAAATGCAAATTTTCTTATTTTCTATCATTTCTGAACATATAGGATATGTTTAAGACAAGATTGTACACTATTTGCCTTCATATTTCATCTTTTCTACAAAGATGTTTAGTCATTTACACCATGTACTTTCTTTAACCAGATGGTTAATAAAGAGAATGTTACTTGAATCATGATGCGGTTACATTTTTTAGTTGACAAGTTAAATGTTTAATAAAACAACTGCAAGTTTATTTCTCAGAATTCTGAGATAAAAAGTCAGAATTGCGAGATAAAAAGTTGCAATAACCTTTTTTAATTATTCAGTAGCTATTTTTTATTCAGTAGTTTATTTAGAAATGGGCTTCCATAGATATGAGCTTTACAGGACATATTGTGGCGTTGCACTGCGGGCATCTTGAGTTTGTTTCCCGGCTCGAGGACCTCTCCCAATCCCGCTCCCCGCTCTCTCCTATTTTCGCTTCCTGTATCCTCTATACAGATATCTATTCATACAATATGCGTCACATGACTAAACATGCATCATTTTCAAATACCTCCATTTTCACAGTCCACAATGCGAAAAAAGCATTATCAAATGTATCTTTGTATCTTCAAAAAGCTATTTTTTGAAGCTTGAAAACGCCAACCTCCATTTTTTCATAATTATACAAACAAAAAGAAAAAAAGCGACCAGCACTTCAACATTTATTTGATATTAGGGTTAAAATTTTTATTTTTGAGTGAACTGTTAATATCTGGACTTCAGTGCAAGATGTCTGTTCCTTACATGAACCTTGAACAAAGAACTTACAGGACAGGAGGTTCAAGACCAAGCTTTAAACCTTCTTCCAGCCAAGTCACATATCACACAGTGGTATAGAAGGGATTCAGTGTTTGGCCTTGAAGACCAGAAGAAATGGCTAAAATGCTTTGAAACCAATTATGCTTATTGTAGCTCTACTTCCATTATCATGGTGGCTTTCTCTGATCTAAATGTGGCAACTGCATGAAATGCACAAGTAAACAAATATGAGAATCAGAGAAACAGCAGCATAAAACAGTTTTGAATGTTTTGAACATTACATGTGATCTGTATTATCTTCAATTGCGTAACACTCATTATGGCATCTACTCCGACCAAAAGCCTGTTTACATCAAGATGAATGCTCTTGGTTGCATCTTGTGAATTTATACTTCCGATCATTTTTTGCACCTTTCTGGAGCTTGACAGCCACTGTTGCATCACAGAATGACAGAACTGTCATTTCAGGTGAACTATCCCTTTAAAGAAAAAATCATGCTAAGTAGCGTGACACTTCACAACTCTCACATCAATCCTCAGAATGGAAATTGGTCTTTTTAGAATGTTAGCAAATTCCACATTTCATCACCCACATCAGCAGCCGATTCCAGCCCTGCATTGCGTACACAACTACAGCTAGGTTTACATTCAATTAACATGTCTGCGTTGCAACTCCCTGTGCCAGGAAGCACGGAGGAAGAAGCATATCTGAGCGAAGATCTAATGCGCTGCTAAGTGAAGCTGAAGCAGGATAAGGCCAACGCTCAGAGCCGAGCAGCAGAAATGGGCCTAGCAATCTCCTCACATCAGCCTCAGTCGGATGTGACAACCAGAGGATACTAACGAGATGATTTTATGGTTCGGCTGCCCCCGCCCCTTGGCCCTGCTCATACACACTCATGCTCTGTTTACGCTGGGGGCATTGGGGTGCCATCTTGGGCACAACTCACATCTATTCCATCTGACTGCTCACTGTGCCACACAATCATGCATATGGACAAGCATTTGGATGCAAAGGCATGAAGAGAACATTCCCATCTCGACATAGGCCTGCTTTTCCGAGGAGTCCACACTAGGACCAGAAAGGAGAGAAGCTGCGAGAAGAGGAACAAGAGGAGGAAAAGGTGTTATATGGCTGTGGGCGAGACATTATCAGATAAGAATGAAAGCGTTTGGTTCTGGTCCCAGCTTGGCTTTGTCGTCATCGTCGAGCAGGATGGATGGAACAGAATAAAGCATGATGGCGCTTCCCATCACCTCGGAGATATGACTGCAGCCTTATCTGAAACATCTGAACAGCAACAGGAAACAATAGCAGACTATAAAACCAGGCTGAGGGAGAAAGACCAACTGAACATGTAGGGAGGGGGGCATTTCAAAGTCTTTGAGTAGCGAAGTACCCATTTATGGCTGATACGATAGCCGAAAATTATTTTTACCACAGTTGACATATGATGGACGACTTTCTAATTTGCAGTGTTAATATTGAGACAGCGCTTTACTGTTGCAAGTTGACAAAATTCAGTAAATTTTACTAAAATATCAACCATATTTTAGTGTCAAACTGTATTCAACCAACCAAATTTGAACATTTTTAATTGTAAACTTTATTCATTTAAAAGCATTACATTTATAAAACAAAACTATACATACATACATACATACATACATACATACATACATAAGAAAGTTATTACATAATGAAAAAAAAAAAATCTTTAAAATAGTGTGAAATTCCGTAGTTATAAATTGGTAATCTTCTCTTACGCAATCCCTTGAAAACCTTAGTAGCACATGGAAAGCTCAAACTCAAACCAGGTTACTATATATTCAACATCTCCGTAGCGTCATGATGCAAATAATCATCACATGCAAAATTTGAATATCTACAGTCACAAATAAGCTAACATTTAGATGTTACTGTTGTGAATTCTGCTTTGAAATTGTTATAATTTTCCATGTTTTAGAGACACTTCGATATGTAGATATACAAAAATACATGTAGTGCCGCTACATTAGTAGTCTCTCTTTCTCTCTCACAATGATTAGTGTTAGGACTGACAGAGTGCAGCAGTCCTGCCCTGCCCCGGCCAGAACAGTAGTCTGGAATACTGAGAGATTCTTCTTTCAGCAACCTCAAAAGCAGCCAATCGCAGCGCTCTAGCCCCGGGCTGGCCTCAGCCAGCCAATAGGAGGAGCTTCTTTCTGTCACCTGACAGAATGTGCCCCTGTCCATCATCCGAGTCATATATAGCCCGTTCCAGCAGCCTGAGACAAGGCTGTGAGTGTGTGTGGGACCGGCTGAGGACTCGGTGTACCTACAGTTTGCTTTGTAACCGATTGCGTGTGCTTGCGTGTGGGTTCGGGAGCAAATGCAGGGTGGGCGAACGAGTGTGAGAGAGGGAGAGAAAGATGTGAGAAGAAAAAAAACAAAAACAAAAAAAAAAAAATACGAAAGGAAAGACTGATTATTTTGGAAGTTAACTCATATTGCACTCAAGAAGGGACTCAAGATTTTGGAGGCTACTTTTTAATAGGAAAAAAACATTTTTGGTCATTAAAAATCACAATTCTCAAAACAGCAAGTTGGCTCAGGTGACCTTACAGTGAGGGGTAAGTACTTTAATCTCATTTTACTTCCTAACCTCTTCTTTTTTTCTCATTTCTATCCCTTTGTTGTGGCTCAAAAGTAGTTTCGAGTGACACGGCGGTGTGCCGTGCGCTATCACTCTGCCAGAGTTCATTCAGTGCATTCCGCTGTTATGTGCTTGTTTGCTTTTCTGTTATCTGAGTTTTGAATGAGGGCTTACACTTTTCACACGCAAAGCTCCCGGGCCAGACCGCATCCAGACGGCCGTCTGAGAGACAAACCGTGATGATCCCTATTAGTTCCACTATGTCCACCACTCATACCGCTGGGTCAGACACGAGAGAGGGTTGTGAATGAGCTGGGCGTCAGGTTTCGTGGCCTTGTCCTAGTTGGAGAGTTTCTCCGTCCGGTTCACTGCGGGACGGTGCGATGTGGCCGAGAGTGTTCAGAAGTGAGGAGGTGTGTGTGGTGGGGGGCTTAAAGGCAGACAGCGAGACAAAAGTGTCAGACCCCCTCCAGACAGACTAGGTCAAGCTTCATCCAGGCCCGGAGCTGTTCGGGGTCAGCCAGTTGCTGGGAGAGTGAGAAAGATGGGGCGAGCGATGGGGCCCCTAAGGGTTAGAGGTTGCCAGACTCTTGCTCTTGAAATACGAAAAGGAGCAAAGAGTTTGATGCTGCATGAAGCTGTATTCTCACTGTTTTGGTATGTGCTGGGGTGTAAGATTTGAACGAGGCAAAAAAAAAAAAAAAAAAAAAAAAAAAAAAAAGAAGTGCAGTGAGTTCAATTTAACTGCTAAAACAAGAGGTAGGGAAAACGCCTGTAATTATGACAAGGAGCCTGTGTTTTTTTTCTTTGTGCATGTGAGTGTGTGTGTGGGTGGGGGTCACAAGGGTAGGAATGTATTGAGTGACAGCAAACACTGTCTACCTATTTTTTCAATGCTTTTGTCCAAGGGTCTTAATGCACAGAGACAAGACGGCGCATTGAGTCCTCAAAGCATCACTAAATAGTTAAACGAGCCGATGGTTGAAAATATTTATTCCTGGATAATCAAACAAAACAGCAACACTGACGTGATTCTAATCTTCAGAGGAACCAGTCTGATACAATAAAACGTGTTTATATCCAAGAATGTCCTGCTCAGGATACAGACAGCGTTTATGGCAGACGCTTTGAATTACCCAACATGTAGAGTCTTGTTCAGTTGTACCAATACAGGCAGGAACACAAACACTCACACAACCTTTCCACCCACCTTCACTCACAGAGCATTTGACCGATCTGCCACGAAAAATCCCGTCAAAGATCATATCACCGCTTGACGTTTCCCCATTCTGCCTTTGAATTAAGAAGAGACAAGTCCCACTCTTGGGAAGAAAAAAAGAAAAAAAAGAGGGATTCACAGTCTCCAGCCAGCCAATACAAAGCTCCACACGCACACACACTCTGTGCGCAAGATTATCATACAGCTCTGAGTCTGGGGGGATGGGATGTCAGGGGCGGGAGAGTGTGGGACAGGATATGGAAGTCTTTGATGCAACTGTAAGGCGGAGAGGAAGAGTGGCCTAATCAGACCCTCCGACCAAGGGCTCACACGGCAGACCCCGAGCAACATACTGTAAAACCTGTCTGAGTAACATGCACACACATAAAAAACTGCTTCCTCCCATCATCCATTTTCATTCTCAATCTAATACGGCGACCTAATCCATCGGCGGGAATCCTGTTCGGCCCCCTCACCCCTGCTCCGATTACACTCCAGACAGGAGAGAATAGGTCAGCCTATTGTGATTTAGCCGGACCTGCAGATTACAGCGCCCCTCCATCGCAGATGTGCCGCTGTGGTTTAGCGCAACGGTTGCGTCGCACATCTGTTCGTCGTTCCTCTGCTCTCTCCCGACGGGTCAAACTGAGAAAAGCGCATGTTTAGAGAAACGACATGCTGTAAATATCGCAGAGATCACGCCGGCCTTTCAAGTGTCACGTTGTTACGACACTGTGGAGGTGAAATTACGAGTTCACCATCATCTATACACTGTTTCAGTGGCCGTTTGAGGTGTAAGCCGTACAATCCTTCAGTAGTTTATGGTCTTCTCACAGCCAGAGCCTACATGAGCGTGTGAAGTCATAAAGAAATACCTTTTCACCCTGTCTGAAGTTAAGAAGGAATAGAGGCTAAGCTTCCTTTCAGAGGAGAAGAATGGCTTTTATTCAACGCAACGTGAATACTGGCGTGAGCGATCTTATAATCATGTGCGGAAAAATGTATTCCTGACAAAGTGGGTTAGCTATCATATGGTATGAAACGGACATAAAAGAATCTTGGATTGTCTAAAATCTAAACAGATTTTATTACATCAAGACCGGTAGGGTTACAGACCTGTATGGCGTCGCTTCTTTTGTGGAACATAAACATGATGTTTTCAAAACATCTCACAGAAGAAACAAAGTCTTTTAGAGGCCAACTATCCTTTTAACAGGGTTAAGTGTTTAATGCGTCTTGGGCCATAAAGTGAATCCGTTTTTAACCAGGTATCCTTCAAATCCTTAGAGTCCTTTGTCAGTGGCGCTTACTCTTAGAACAAGCAAACAAAAATGCCCATTTTTGTCAGAGCAGTGGCTCTCGTATGGGAAACTTGGGTTTGAATTTGGCCTGCAACATGCACCCATCCCATTCACTCCACCTTTGCATTTAAAATCAATAAAAACGGTAAAAAAAACCTGCACCTAGTTTGTTCATTGTTTATTTGGGTACAACAAATAGATCAAATCCATTTAGTGATGTGGAGAAAGACACCGGAAGGGATTGAGCTGTGGAAGATTGCAGCCTCAGCAGAAGATAAGGACTGAAGTTTCTCTGTAATGCATTACCGAAGCACCTCACACTCGCTGAAGGAACGAAAGGTGTGTAGTTGATTGTGTGTGTGCATGCAAGACAAGCGGAGACGGGAGTGAGAGAAAGATGAAACAGTGGAGCCGGGAGTGAAGACGGCAGCATGTATGATAATGCTCTTAACCCACACAAAGGGAAGAGAGTCGGAGTTGTGGCATTGCCAGCTCTGTGGTTAATGCTTTCCGAGGGCCTGTCAAACCGCTCGCTAGCTCTAATCCACTGAGCTTTAGTCACTCTTTGAAATGTGAACGGAGAAGCCTCCTGATTTCTTTAAGAGCAACCCGCAGTCATCGTCAGGTTTTCAGAATCTCTCGAATTGCAGAGAAACGCTTAAGTTAAGCACTGTACGAGTGCCTCATTAGCAAAGTCAAGCTAAGAGTCGCAGACGTGCAGCATTTATCGAGTGCATTGGATGGTAATGTATGCAAACCACTTAAGACGGGTGACCCCCGAGGCCTTTCATTAGAATGCAAGTTGTCACATCAAGTTGGATAGGATGTCCACATTTTCCATGTTTAACTGATGTCATTTGATAACCTGCCATATCATAACTGACATTAACGGTGATGTGAAAACAGACACAGTAACTCGCTCACACGGACAAAGAGATACCTCAACATTTAGTAATCGTAATTGCCCCACAGCTTGAGCGTATCAATTTTGCTCTTTTCCACAGCCGCATTAGCGAGACGCATGTGTGTGTGGCGATAAAGAGCAATCGGACGCGAGCAATGGAGATTAGCTTCAGTTTGAAGTAAACACTGTGGCAGCGTGGCGTCTACGGAACAGATTAAACCTGGATTAAACGTCCAAATCAAGTGTGTGTGTGTGTGTTAAGCTTTTATTTGGCTCCACACATCTTTAGGCAAACACTAATTTAGTGGCGTATCACCTCATCAAGGTTACTTTATGCTTTATTAAACTTCAAATAATAGCCATGTATTGAAAAAATTAGTTATGATGATATTACTGAACATCGATTTCAGCTATTTTCATTTCATTTTCATCCTTTTCTATCACTAAAGTATGAAAAGAACTTTGCATTTCCTGGAAGAAAACACATGACTTGATTTTTTTTTTAAATACACTTAGGCTTTACAAGACCAATCAAAATTCAGTATGCAAAGAGATGCAAGAAAGAAAGCCAATTACAAATCAGCAAGCAAAAATGATAAGATGACTCATATTTTGTATCCAGAATGTTACGATTATGTCTTTCAATTTGAATTTTGAATTTTACCTTTGATGTTCTATCAATGTAGAATATTCCACCAAAATGTTAGAATTTTTCTCTTACATTTCTTAAAAAAAGTCAACACACACACAAAGTTAATATAAATATATATCTATATAAAACCTGAATGTTTATGGAATATCAATACAGTCTTGTTTGGTGCATTCCTCATTTCAAAGGTGTCTTTTTTGACACTTGCAGTAAATAGGTCAGTGTCTAAGTAACTGTCTCTGTCTCTCTCCCTCTCGCTCTCCCTCGCAGAACGCCTTGTGAATTTGACTGACGAAGAGACGTGCTGATGGAGACGTGAAAGTCATTCGGCTCTGACCCCAAACAATGAGCTCCGAAGTGACGGAGCAGACAGCCGCCATCATGGAAATGTCACGGCCAACATCAGAGACCCGGCAGCCTCCGCTTTCATTCCCTTAATCCACAATCCCTCCTCTCCTCTCCTGAGCGGCATACATATTCAGCAGCTCAAGTCCTCACCATTCTAATGAGGGCTAGACCAGCGGGCTATGAAAGAGAGGAGAGATACGGGGAGGTGGGTGGGTGGGTGAGTGGGGGGTTTAAAAGAGAGGAGAGGCCGTCTTTGAACTCCCAAAGAAAGACATAGATGGATAAGAGATGAGGATGAATAGATGGATGGCTGAAGTGATGAGAGAAGGAGTGAGAGGAGAGACAGATCAAATGCTTCCAATTCTTTCCTGTGGTCTTTACACAGCAGGGTTAGTTGTGTTCGATTTAAATGATTTATATTTCATCACTTGAGACACTTAAGGCTGAAGTATGTCTTTATGTTTGTTCTATTCCAATTTAAAGGGATCCTTCACCCAAAATGACAGTTCTATCATCATTCATGTTGTTCCAAACCTATATGAATTCATTTGTTAGGATAGGAATGACATAAGAGTGATTTTATTTTTCAATTATCTATTTATTGAATATGCAGAGACACTTAGTCACTGCATAGTTCAAGGCAGGTCTGTTGGTTTGTCTGACCAATGGCAGAGGAGGAGAGTTTGTAATGATTATTTGTGCAGTTTCTTTTGGCACAAGTACAAGAAAAATGAGACAGAGCAATGAAAAAGAGAAAGCAATAACTTCAGAAGTTAAATAATATTTTGAGGTAGTAATCTAAAATTTACATTTATGCATTTAACAGAAGCTATTATCCAAAGCAACTTACAAAAGAGAAGCAAAAGCAATTTAAGCAAATTATTGTCGTCTGATTAGGCGAGTTTTAGGCATATTTTAGAAATAGAAAAATATCAAGAAAATATCAAAATACCAAGGCTGGTTTTAGAAGAGAAAAAAAAAAAAAAAAAAAAGCATATTTTATCATTTAATCTTCATTCACTACTGTGCCATATTTCAAATGTACAACACAGTTATACAAATCTTCTATTGTATATTATAGCAAAAAGTCTAAAAAGCAAAAAAACTAAAAAACAAAACAAACTAAAACCAAAGCAAAAGACTAAGTAGTTCCACAATTTTAAAATCAATAATATATATTTTATTTTCCATATATTTGTATAGATTTAAAAATATCATACATATATATATATATATATATATATATACACACACACACACACACACACATACATATATATATATATATACACATATATACATATATATACACACACATACACGCATATCAAAAATGTCCTAATTGCTCTTAAAACAGCTGGATAATATCTGCGGGCTATAAATATACATTTTTGGTAATGAGTATCATCTAAAATTTCTCTATCAGTGCATTCCTAGTTCAAAGCCTCAAAAAGGAGACATTTTTAGCTGCAACTAAAGCAGTCTCTGGGCATATTTGCTCAAATGAATGCTGCAGTGGTGTGAAATTGGTCATTTTCAGCACTCCTACACTCTTGTAAAAGTAGAAGAGGGTGCCTGAGGTCTATTTTCCCCTCCTCACACACAGCTAGCAGCGGGAGGCAGGAAGTGTGGCCTGAAAGGCTCGTTGGACGTGCTATCAGAAGGGGAAGTTCCCGTTCCCATTCGCCGCTTTACAAACCAGATGTTTCATGGCCTGGATCTGGTTTTTGGAACAAAGCGATATTGCCAAATGTACAGCGAGTGCACTTCAGTCCGACGCTGTAAGCAAGCGTGCTTCAGATAAATGAGGGAAATCAGGATCGTGTGCAAATGTGTTTGCATTTTTAATAGAGGATAGAGACTACGATGCATTCGCTTGATGCTGAGGGAGGCTTTACACACACGTGCAACCAGTCCACTGGTCGTCCATTGTTGGTGTGAGCAGGTGTGTGAAAGGTGATAACAGAGTCTGCTCTGGGGTTCACCAAGGCTGGGGGTTTCAGCTGCTCGCAAACACACACACACACATATGCAGGCCACAAACCGTTAAACCGTTCCACTTAGCTGAAACCAGGTGCAATAACCCAACACTAGAGCTCTTGGTTTCAGTAAAGACCTAGTTCAAGTCAGTATCTGTATGGTATTCCTTAATACAGCTAGGGTTGCATGATTATTGGGGGGAAAATTGATTCACATTCATCACTTCTTTCACACTGTAATATTATTAATTAGCTGTTACTGAATTTGTTTACAATGAAATTATACACAGAAAGCAAGCAATGTAACAATACTATAACATTCCCATCACGTGCAAGTTTACAGTTTTATGTGACTGTTTGAACTAATATGATGTGTACATTGTATATCAAAATTATTATTTTAATAATTTTACAGAGTCATTTACTTTTAATATCGGAGGGACAGTTAAGTAAAATTTTATCCTCTTATCTTTAATTTAATGTTGAATTTTTGGTATCCTTGTGAAAAGACACACACAAAAAAAAAAAAAAAGTACTATTATGAAAATAATATACTTTAAAATAATAGACTTAAGTGCTTCTAAATGTATTGTTTTGGACACTTGATTGCAATTAAAGGAAAATGTATCCTTTTGTTAAACTACTTAAGTAGGTACATCTTTAAATTTAATTTCATAATTACTCTCAACCCTTTATTACAAAGTGCACTTTTTAAAGTTTGCTTGCGTGTTAAGAAACATAGTCATGAAAGCATGCTCTCTTTTAAGTACACTCAATTGGCTTTTTGTTTCATTAATATTATCTGTAAGTACAGTTTTTTTTTTAATGTATACATTTAAGATTTTAAGTACACTACAAGTGCACAGCCAATAGAATTAAGTGCGATTCTTTTTCAAAAGGTTAGGGATGCAGCAATATTACAATTTTGGTCGATACTGATGAGCTAGTAATTATTTTCATGTTATAGCTGATAATGATAAATGTCCGATATTAAAATTCTAAACCATTTTGACTAAATAAAAAAATAATAAAAAATAAAAAAAATCACACACACAAAATAATAAAAATCACTGTAAATGCTACAAGTGAATTTATGCATCACAACATGATAATATAGTTATATTTTTAGATTTTATAAAAAGGACATTTAACCTGTTTTTAAATTATAAGAGTTTTTAAAGAGTTATTTTAGATGAAGGTAATCTAAATGTAAAAATAATGCACAATTAAATATACAATATTGGATGTTATATACACAATAACGATGATAAGTATTGCCCACTTTTCTTTTCTTCTTTTTTAAACAAAAATGTTACATATCCAACAATTGGCTCCAGCACTACCCCCTTTTGAAAACTCCTGTGCTCAACAGGCATGTCTGTGGCTGCTAAAAGCCATTCCAGCTAAAAACGCTTAATTGCAGCCGTAATCATAACCTTGACTATTTGATTAGTTCTGCAGCCCTAAACGTTTCCTTCCTTAAACATTTTCTTTCTTTCTTTGTGCCATAAAATGATGTCAAATGCCCATCCATACAAACTCGCATCCAAAAGAACCGCACAGACTTACGCTCTCTTTTCACTGTCATACCTCGCATGATATTCTAATCAGGGATTTCTGAAATCCCCCAGCATACTTAGCCCTCTTGATTTCTGTACCAAAGAAGAGAGTGGGGGGGTGGAGAAAAAAAGGCAGCATATAGTGCGTTTAAATGTCGACAGGATTGGTTGTGTAGTTTGGAGGAGCAGTCAAATGGGAGCGTGCATTAATAATGCATGCCTGCCTCAAAGAGCTCTCACACAGGAAACACAGACTGGGGTTCAGATCAGGGTAAAGAGAACAGGCCTGGAGAGAGAGCGCGAGAAATTAAAAGACCAGTAAAAGCCAGGAATCACTCAGGTTTATTGGGTTTTAACCTCACAATTGTATTTAGTCTCATGTTGTGATGTGTTTGTCGTATTCTAGTCTTCAGATTTTCTTAAAAGATGACATGAAACTGCTTAATGAATGCCGCTTTTAGTCATGTGTTGACGTACTTCCAGTTGAAATGGGAAGTTTGGGTGAGACGCTAAATATTTTAATTGCTAGTCAGTTGCAGGTGGTATTGGGGGCGGGGCAGTCGCATTCTAAAGAGCATCTGATTGGACAAAAATCTGTGTAGTGCAGGATGAGTCATCATCATTCAACTTTTCGGAGTAAACTGGCATACAAACGCTAATAGACATAATTAAAAGTCACAGAAACAATATCAAGTAACATCGTGTTTTTAGTTTTCCAATCAATGCTGTCCAATGATTTTATGAATATCTTGTTTATTTAGTTTCACCATTTCATGTTGACTTTAATTCCGTCGTCAAGTAAAACTTCTGATCAGCTTTCTACCAAAACGCACCTGGTGCTTCTACAGTAGGTCTACACTAAAAGGCCCATTGTCCTACAAGATTTGCTGGTCCCTTGGTGAACATTCAACGCTGTCGGTGAGTTTTGAGCTTCTGTAACAAACCATCGACCGTTGACTGTACCCTGAGGGTGGCCAAAAAAAACGACGTAAGCGGAGCAATCTAGAAACGGATCTAGAAAGAGCAGTATGGGTGTATTAGCCCACTAATGACTGCAATAAACATTCATTGCTGTCGGTGGGTTTCCAATGGACACAACTCACTGATCAATGAATGCAAACTGCGGTGCAAGAACCTCAGTCAAAAACAGCAGGAGGAGTGAAGGGATTTCTGGGAAGAGTCATTTGTACAGTGTTGTAAGGACAGCAGAACACCAGCAAAGACTAAAGGGGAAAGGCAAGTCCACAATCTACTTTGTGTATCATAATAACAAGATATTTTTGACACTATTCATCACAGATGAAAGATACAGTAGAAATTCTACCACATAAGCAATATTAGACAAACAAGAGTGCTATTGTATTGAATATCAGCACGGCTGAGTTTCAGCTGTAGACAAGAAGCCGCAGGCCGTGCTTCAGGATTGCTCCACGCAAACATAGATGCTCCAGTTTTCCAATAACCTTGCTTTGCCTGAGGCGAAATCCCACCAATGCACTCAGTGTTCCACTTCTCCGCCGCACCACTCATATTCTGGTCTGGATCATTGTGAACATGGATAAATGGAGTGATACAAACACCCTGAAAACTGGAAATTGCATTCCAAGCGCTTAAATCATTTGAGACGCCTTAGGAAGTGCACAGGAACACCCTCGCACTGAGCCACAATGCCCTTGCGAGAAAACTTCACTCACATCCTCTTCAGAAAATGCAATATGAGATTGTGGTGTTCATTCAAGAAAAACATGTTTGAATCTGGCTCGCAACATTTCCTGATACTGATTCCCCTCATCAACAGGGTTATTATAGTTACCTAAAACTATTAAAAACATTTGTCAATTAAAATGAAAATAAATATTACATGAAAAACCTAACCTAAACAAAAATGAGAAATGTTGCCTTCGCAACTAACCAAAATAAGTGAATTAAAATTACTGAAAATAAATAAATAAAATATATTTAAAATTATAATTGAAAAAAAAGAATAGAAATTGGGGGGGGGGAATACAAATAAAAAAATACTAAATATTAAATAAAATTAAAGGCCATTCAAAATATTAGTAAAAACTGTAGTAGCACATAAAAAAAAAAAAATACTAAAATAACACATCACCCCATTATTTATCTCTCTAAAAAAATAAAATAAAAAAAAAATAAAAAATAAAAAACACTACCATAAACTCCAGCATAACAAAATGCACTTTGGACACTTCAACAACCACATATAGCTCTTCGAGACCCTTCCCAATAGCTTCAGAAAAGAAATATCAGAATGAGGAAATGTTGCAAGCAGGATTTGAATTTGCATTTCCCTAATGAGCACCACAGGTTAACGCGTCACAACATGTGCACAAACTTGCTATTTTTGTAAAAGACTCCTTTAAAAAGACACTAACTTTTCCTTTGTATGCAACCAAACACAGGACCGATTGAAAACTCATATAACAAAGTTCTAAGTGTATTCGGTGTGCTCAGAAACTAAACCGTACTACTGTCTGGTCGGTGGATTGCTGGGTTGTGCCTTGGCTGACCTTCTAAACCCGGTCCAGACTTCTCATCATCATGCTAAAATAAATCTGGCTCGAAATAGATGACAACTCAGCACAAAAACCCACTGAATAAATAAATAAATGCATAAATACAACAGTAACCACTGAGGAGATAAGCAACACCTTTTTCACACTCATCCACGTTGACCTTTCTGCACAAGCGAACAGAGAAACACTCAGCACACTCAGTTCTTGAAAGATTGTTTCCCCTTTTTTCAGCAGGAAGAGCGATAGAATCATCTGGAAACAATCCCAACGTAATTGCCCTGTTTAGTTTGCTTTACGTGCTGGGAAATTTCTAACACATTGACATTTTCCAGTCAGCCTAAACCAAGCATTTGTTTTATTTTTTCTCTCTCTAGTCCCCAGTCCCGCTCTTTCTCTTCTGTATTTGTCTTTTACAGTGGAAAGTGTCTGAGGTGAAGGAGGAATACGGCTGGGTTCGTGTCTCTGCTGCCCATATGGAGCTTTTACTATGGTGACCAGACCAAACTGGCACTCTGCTGTGACTCTGAGAGAGACCTGACTCACAGGACTATAATAGCATTAAAACCCACAGCATGCAAACAAGCGAAGTCTGCAGAGAGAGCACTGACCGCAGTCTTGGCCTCGGATTACTTGGACTTGGTTTTTTTCAGCAATAAATTGGTCTTTTGCTGCCGAAAACTCAGTTAAAAAGATAGTTCATCCAGAAATTAACATTGTCATCACTGTCTCATCTTCATGTCTTTCCACCCTGTATTACTTTCTTTATTTTGTGTAACAGAAAGGAAAATTCAGAAGACTGGTCAGTCTTTTCCATCTATTTACAATGAATGGGCACTGAAGCTTTAAAACAGGACAAAAAAAACATTCATTTTTAAATTAGTTGTCTATAGGACTTGTGATTCTTCTGAACTAGAATCACAAGAAAATGGACAGACCATGTTTTAAGTTGTTATTCACTGATATTAATGATAACAATCATTCAGACTGGTTTAAAAAATTAATTAAAGATTTCAAAAGAACTGTTCGTTTACAGATTGGACATTGTTATTTCTCTAATGAACTCAAATGTGCAGAGGAAACATTTTCTATGAATACCTTTGTGAAAAAGAAATACACTTTAGCATAATTTTTAAAAAGAGTACATATTATGGAAATAATATACTTTAAAAGAATATACTTAAGTGTGAACTGAATGTAATGTTTTCAGACACTTGACTACGTTATTAATAAAAGGAAAATGTATTAGAATTTAAACTTATTACATGCAATTAATTACTTGAGTCAAAAAGCACTCCCAAGTACATTCATTTCATAATTACTTCTATTGTCTTTGAAATATGGTTAAATTGTAGAACCAAATGTACTGACAAGCATTTAGGCTGTCATTTCTGTTAAAACTTGTAATGTATTTAAGTATATTTGTAATTACACATTTGAACTGATTAAGTTGCATTTTAGTGCAACGTAAATTATTAAAAGTTTAGTTCACCCAAATATTAAAATTCTGTCATTAATTACTCACCCTCATGTGGTTCCAAACACGTAAGACCTTTGTTCATCTTCAAAACACAAATTAAGATATTTTTGATGAAATCCGAGAGTTTTTTGGCCCTGCATAGACAGCAACACAACTGAACCGTTAAAGGCCCAGAAAGGTAGTCAGGACATCATTAAAATAGTCCATGTGACACCAGTGGTTCAACCTTAATGTTATGAAGAGACGAGAATACTTTGTGTGCACTTTGTCTATAATCAAGTACTTTACATGTGCTTTAGTATGTTAGTCCGCACATCAAAACAAGTGCACTTTAAAGTATGCCAAAATATTGTTAAAACAGTCATTTGAAATGTACTTTAAAGTAAAACTTTTGATTTGACATCAAATGAACTTTTTAAAAGTGTACTTAATACACTTAAGTATTTAAGAGTACAAAGTGGCATGTTAATTCAGTAATATTACAAGAAGGATGAAAGTACTGTAAGGGGGAGTAAATTATAACAATTTCAGTCCAGATCACTGAATATGGATATGAACTGCACATAAACAGCATAATTGTCAAATTTATTTAGCATTTTATGTAAGCAAAATAGTCCATTTACACAATGTGGGATAGAATGAAGCATGTAAATCTGTTTTGTGTAATTATGTTGGGCTTCTGTTTCAGATAGCTTGAGTATGATATGGGTTGATTAGATAATCACGTGGCAGGCTATGTAACGCACAGAGGAAATGCAAGTGTGCGGGTCTGTCACATAAATCAGTGACTCATGCTAGTTACATCCCCGTCTCCCTCACTGAACGCGCTGATGCTACAGGAAGTGACAGGAGAACAGTCTGACCCATTTCTGGATGACCGGGAAGCACTCCGGCAGCCTGACCCCCAGTCAAACACGACGAGTAAAAGATGCATCAAGCATATAAAGAAAAAAAAGCATTGTTTCCAACATACTGTGAACTGGCTCTCTGAAAGGAAACACACAATGGGTCTAAGATCACTAGTAAAAATGCTTTCCGTTTTCTCATACATATATATATTTTTTTTTTTATTATTATTTTGGTCATATGGATGGCCTTTTTTGGGTCATATGGATACCTTCTTGCGACAGACAGACAGACAGACAGATGCATGCATATAAAGCTAGCATTTCCATTTTTCCTCTATTCATGATTTAAGGTTTTGGTTGAAAATACATCAATTATTTTTTAATTTCCCTGTATATTCACCATAAATAACTAATTATTAAAAATAATTACATCATCCTTCCTTTAAGCAGACTCTTTTTTTTGTCACCTTCTATAATGTTTTGTTACAATTATTACAAAGTGCTCATATTTCAACAAAATCTACTGGCTGATTTTGCAATTCATTTGCACCTGATAAGTGGATGCATATTGAAATATCAATATTACATTCTATCTTTGTAGCACTTTGTAGGTTAACTAGCTTACAATTGTAATGACAAAATGAAACGGTCAACCTTGTTACCTTACTGAAGGCAAAATTATATCTCAATATATTAAATGCATATTATAGACAAGTTCATATTCATAGTTGATTCATATCATATGATATAGTTCATTTAGCTGGAGCAAAATGCAAATTATTACTGCTTAAACATGACATGTTTAATTCTACAAAATAAAAACATTTTTTTCTGAATATTACTCTACAGCTCTTGGTCTGTGAACTTTAGTTTTGCTGTGTTTGTTTGTCATCCAACTTTATAAAGCATCCTTGGGTTTCAGAAGGTGCTATAAAAAAAGTATTATTATTCAAAATCACCTTATCAAAGTGGAAAAGCATGTTTCATAAAATAACCCGAAAACAAACAAAAATTAAAAATGTACCTGCCGCCAACTTTTGAAAAAGGATAAAGTTAAAAGGGGAAAGAAAGAAATGGTGTGTGTGTGAGAGAGAGAGAAGAAGAGAGAGGGAAGGTATGCGTTTGGCCTTGTTATGTGAGGACAGCAGAGAAGCATGTGTTGGAACGGAGCCAACTGTCTGCATCTGGGTGCTGAGTTCATCGAGGGCACATGAGGAGCAAAAGCCCTTTATATTCAACCTGCTGCTCTCCACTGCCCTCTTGTGTTTTTCGCTCAACTACAGCATAACCATAAAACCCACACAAAACTGCATCTGCTCATATAATACACTGACTTGGTGTCTGGAGTACAAGGAGAAAGTGAGGTAAGATGTGTCAGTGGGTAACATATGCCACCCCTTAATCTAGCAAACTGACGATAATTATTGTCAGGTGCCCATATATTTAGAACAAGTCCATTATATACAGCTGCATGTGATTGAGAGATGCAATTGGTATACAAGTGGTTAGCCTTTGTTTAAAAAAAAAAAAAAAAAGTGTTGCATACACTTTACACACTACACATTAAATAAATTGTAATTAATTTGTCTAGGCCAAAAAAAAAAAAAAAAAAAAAAAAAAAAAAAAAAAACTGTAGTTAATTAAAACCAAAATCATCCCAATTTTTTTTCTTCCTGATAATATATTTTTAAAAATGTATTTTATTAAGCTAGTTGCCAAGGAAACATTTCTCATTTTCATGTGGTTTAAGTTGATGCATTAAAATAAAAACTGAAATAAAAAATATAAAATGTAACTTAATTTAAACAAAAAAAAAAAAAAAAAACGTTATAAAACAAAATAATAAAATAAAATGCAAAATAAAATTAAAAAATTACTAAAAACATTAAAATGAAAATTAAATACATTTAAATTAACTATAAAATTAATAGAAAACCCTCAAAATAAAATAATTTATAAAAATAATTTTTTTTTTTTTTTTTTTTTTTTTTTTCACTGACAGGCCAACATTTTTCATTTAGTTTAAGGTTATGTAAAATAACAAACTAAAATAAAAAAATAAAAATAAAAACATTGATATTAGAAAAACACTAAAAATTACAAAAACACTACAAAATTACTAACACTTTACCTAAAATTAATGAAAACAGAAAATATAAAAACTAAATCAAATAATAAATAAAAACTGGTACCTCAATGATACTAAAATAACAAATAAAAAAAAATAAAAAATGAAAAAAAAAAAAAAAAAAAAAATGTGAAAACAATGAAAAGATTATTGGAGTGCATTTTATAAGAAAATACTATTGCAGTTTTTAGCAACTTCTGACTGAATTTCTATATACCATTTTTTTTTTTCAGCGTATATGTGATACTTGCCAAATAAATAAACTCTGTCCATGTGTGTGTGTGTGTGTGTGTGTGTGTGTGTTTTCCTTTGCGTGCACAGGTCACACAACACAACCCTTGTGCCAGACACAACATCCCAACGGCGAGTGTGGCAACCCTCTCCATAAATCCAAACAAAAACATTCGATGCCTCCCTGGCTTTAACACAGCACCCAGCGTGCTGACTGGCCCCCTTTCCCCCTAATCCCATTGGTCACGCCAGCCACACACACTGGGGATTGGACGGGGAGCTGGAGTATCCATGGAAACCAGAGGGATGGATCAGGAAGTTGACAGGTTGCTCAGATTAAGGACAGTGCTTCTCTTTTATTGGGGGTTTAGGCCCTACACAACTCTATTAGCACTGAAACTAATGCTGAACTTAGCCAGCAAAACACACGTCCACACACACACACACACACACACACACACACACACACACACAGAGAGAGAGAGGCAAACTGACAATTTACTTTGCAACTGGATTTGGATTAAAGACTTGCCAGAATGAAGGGGGATGTGCAGTGACTAAAAACATCCCTTAACACCTCAAGTACTACCAAATCAACACGGCTAATACAATATATAGTATATTGCAATTAAAATGAATGTCACTATCCATTTACCCTTCTATTTTGCTTTTTATATTGATGAGAGGTGGCTAAGCACAGGGTGGTTTTAGATGCCAAAACCCATTTTAGAGTCATTTCAAAGCTCTTGGAAAGGGTATAAAAGTTTTTCAAAACCATATTAAAATGTTACAGAAAGACTGTAAAATGCTACAGTAAATACCTTAAGAAGGTAACTGAATTATCACTGTACTGTCAACTGTAAACATAAATGGTTTAAAACTCATTTATTTGTAATTTTACTATAAAATACTACACCGTTTTTGCAAGTAAAACTATGCAATTTATCATTTATAGTGAAAATCAATAGAACATTCCCATAAGTCGCAATGTGACACCATATATAATTATAATTTTATTGGTAGAATTTTGTTTCTTATTTTTGTTATCAGTAATGTGTTGCGTTACATTTAGTTAATGTTTATTGCATTAACAGAGAGACAGAGCGAGAGACAGAGCGAGCGAGAGAGAGAGCGAGCGAGCGAGCGACAGACAGACAGAGAGACAGACAGATAGACAGATATAGAGAGAGTAAAAGGTAAAATATCCATAATGTCTTTTTAATAGAATTTCCAAATCCAGCAACAAATTGTTCCACTGAAAAGACTGGGAAGCTGTAAACACGACTTTGTTTTCCCGGTAGACTGTTAAATGCCTGCACTCCCAGAACTCCCAGATAAATAATAAAGTTTGAGTCGTATAGTACAGCAGTTTAGTTTTTTTTTAATGCCATGTCAGCAACTTTAGCTATTTTCATGGCAAGAACTGAGTTACAAAATAAACAAGTGTCACATTGATACAATAAAATAAAACCAAACAAAAAAAACACAGCAAATATGATTATTTCACACTGAAAGGATAAAACTTCTCAAATGTTTTCTGTTAAAAGTCTTACTTAAGTCCTGAAGTGAGCTTACTGAACAAAAATGTTGTCTATTTGGATTAAAAGCAGGACGGTCCAATAAAATATATGTTTAATAGAAAAGGGGGTTTTGCAGAACAGAAAGTTGGGTCTTCGCTCAGTGTTGTGTATAAAGTCTGAAGCTTGTGGCTTTGAGTAATCAGTATTAGTAGTGATCAAACAGATTGGTATCTATATGGTTAATGACATAATATTAATTTGCTACAGAGAAAAAAAAAAAAAAAAAAAGTGAAATACGTAAAAAAGATTAAATCAAGCTTGAAATCCCAGACCAAGTTAAATCAGTTCAATCAGTCAATCCAAACTTTCATAAATGCACATTACTGGTCATATTGTGCATGATTTATTGGTGGATATTATTCCAAAGAAAATATTGTTAGTTTTCATTATCTTTCGACATAATAATATGTCCTCCTTTAAAAAAAAAAAATTAAGTTCATGTCATCATTGATTTGGCAAGCTCACATTTGGTCTGTATGATCATTTATGTATGCAACAGCCACTTTTCACCATCTAATCAATTCCTAATAAATAAAATCTTGTCATATTCTTTCTTGTCAAATATCCAATTTCGCCCGGAAACCTCTCAGAGTGCAGTGCTAACGTACCCATTTCACCCTCACGTTTACAGCCAATCATGCGTTACCTCATAATTCAATCACAGCCCTCAGTAACAATAGAGGCCTTTCTCTGGTGTGCTGCTTCAACAGGTCCCTCATGCCTCTTTTCCCTCATCACAGCCTCCCAGAGGTTTACATGCAGCAGTCACACTGAGGTCAGCAATGGCTGAACTGAGAATGACCTTTCCTCTTACAGCCACCACCTGGCACCGCAGCGTACAAACAGAGAAAAGAGGGCAATAGAGTCTGTAGAGAATGACCAACACTAAAAGAGGAAGAAGTGAACTTGAGATGAACCTGGACATATAGATATCTGTGAAAACAAGCAATTCATCCACTTTTAGGCCACTCAACCAAAGTTAGTGGGCTAAAACTAAAATATGTAACTTTGCTGGCTCACATAAAAAAAAAAAAAAAAACATTTTTGATAAAATCTACTAGAGTTTCAGTACCATAAAAATGAATAGTCAAGCTATTTAACATATTGGCATAATATAAAACATAATATATGGAAATCTGCTTTAAATTTGAGTTTGAATTGATATCGTGTCCAAATCACAGTGATTTCAAGAAGGCAAATTGAAATTTCCATATAGAAATAACCAATCGATACACTGAGAAGAATATTAATCCAAGCAATCGAACTGGATAGTCAGCACGAGTGTATTATTAATGTTCATGGAGCCAGCCAAATGATCACAACAAAAGGTCAGAGGTCAAAACTAGAAGACGCAATCCTGGAATGCAACACACAATTCCAAGCTGCATCTGAAAGCTGAAAAATGCTGCCTTCACAAGTGATGTAAAGAAGCAGGAAGGCATTAAGACAAAATTCTGTGAACTGGATTAAGAACAAAAAAAGTGTCTGATGGAGTAGCTGAACGTAAATTAACCCTTT